>NW_012133859.1:5477958-5481185 GCF_000956105.1 Propithecus coquereli | reverse complement strand
TCTCATGTGTGATACTCTGAATATTGGGAATAGTAGGATCAAAGAGACCAAAATAATGAAATCTCTCTTCATATACTTGTTTTACATGCCAATTGAGGAGGCACCCAAAAAACAAGTAAACATGTCAATAAGAAAATTTCTATTCAAATTCTATAAATACAATTAAGCAAGTAAGTGGAGTAAAATGAGGCAGAGATGGGTATATCATTTTTTTCTTTTTTATTTCAGCATATTATGGGGGTACAAATGTTTAGGTTATGTATATTGTCCTTGCCCACCCAAGTCAGAGCTTCAAGCGTGTCCATCCCCCAGACTGTGCACACCGCACCCATTATGTGTTTATACACCCATGCCTTCCTCCCCCCTCCCACCTGCCTGACACCCAACATATGTTACTACTATATGTGCATTTAGGTGTTGATCAGTTAATACCAATTTGATAATGAGTACATGTGATGCTTGTTTTTCCATTGCTGTGATACTTCACTTAGAAGAATGGTCTCCAGCTCTACCCAGTATAATACAAGAGATATTATATCACCATTGTTTTTTGTGGCTGAATAGAACTCCATGGTATACATATACCACATTTTATTAATCCATTCAGTATTGATGGGCTTTTGGTCTAGGCAAAGAATTTTTGAAGAAAACTCCAAAGGCAATCACAGCAACAACCAAAATAAATAAATGGGACCTGATCAAATTAAAAAGCTTCTGCATAGCCAAGGAAACTATCACTAGAGCAAAGAGACAACCTTCAGAATGGGAGAAAATATTCACATGTTACACATCCGATAAAGGGCCGGTAACTAGAATCTATACAGAACTCAGGAAAATCAGCAAGAAAAGATCAAACAACCCTATCGAAAAGTGGGCAAACGACATGAACAGAAACTTTTCAAAAGAAGGTATACTAATGGCCAAGAAACATATGAAAAAACACTCAACATCTCTAATCATCAGGGTATATCATTTTTTAAAGTTAAAAGTAGCATCCCTAGAAGGTATTCAGTGAGCTATAACATGACTCTAGTGAAATATTAATATAAAGTCATGCAAAGACCAAAGAACAATTCCAGCAGCTGAGCCAGCAAATACAAAGTCCCTGAGCTATGAACAGGCTTTATATGGTCAAGGAACCAAAAGCAAAATGTAGCCTAAATATAGGTAAGTGGAGGAGAGTATTGCTAAGTGAAATTAAAGTTCTAGTAATAGGCAGAACATCTTAATGTTCTGAGGACCATGATAAGGAAATGAAAGTTATTAAAGACATTTTAGCAGGGTGGAATTTGATGTGATCCCCAAATTAGGATACTCATTCTGGTCTTTAGATAGGAAATAGTAGATTAGAAGATAAGAGTGGAAACAGGGTGCCTTTTGACAGGGAAAAGTAATAGTCATGGTGAGATATCAAAGGAGTTTTAGGTGAGGGAGAAGTCAGAAGAGCTGCTTTTGTAAAAACAAAACAGGTCAACTAAAACTCATATTTCATTACAGAAGCTACGATGATTGCAAAATTGGCATTTTGCAAAGATTAATCACATATTTTCCCATGACTCTCAAATTGTATAGACAAATCTGAAATTTGGAGGAAAATTGCTCATTCAGACTAACAATTCAAAAATAAATATGTACAAATATTTCATACCATTTATTTTTGCACATATTCGAAGACCATTTACAATTTTTAATGTAAAATTTCTGTATGGTTTTTTCACTATGTAGTTTCTAGAACTGTGCACTTTTCCCCCAAAGCATATAAGAAATTATAGCATTCAAATATTGGAAACTTATCTTTGTTAATGGGAGGTATTTTTGTATTCACACTTAAGATCTTAGAGCTAATATTGTATGATGAGAAGGTGGGAAAAATATGCTAGTATAAAATTGCTTTTCAAGTATGTCACCTCCTCCCTTTCCTATTGAATTAACTAAACAAATGACATATGGCTTAATATATGCCTATTTTCCCCTTGATTTTTTTGATGTTATTGAGTTTGGGACATATTAAACAGCAGTTTTAAGAATATTGAACTCATGTTTCTCAAATGACATATTATTGAAAAAGTAAAGGGAAACCTTAAGCTAAAAGATTTCAAATATGTTGCTGAAGGACATATGAGACCAGATCTGCGAGGAATTAATGAGCTGCCTAAGGCCAGAATCATTTTAATCTCTTTCTCAAGTTCTTAATCCTCTAAATTTAAAACACCGTATCCTTCAAAAGTTATAATGCCCATTTTATATTCCGGATATTAAAAGATATTCACATTTCATTATCATTTTTACAAAACAAGTTTGAGAAGTCTTTGAGATAAAAAGTAACAAAAGTGTTTTAAGATATCCCTATGCTCTTTGAAAATTATCTTCTATTTATCCTAAGAACGGGCAAGACTATTCTTTAGACAGGGATTCAAAGAGCAGCAGAGTCTGGGTAAATCGTGACATTGCCAGTTCCTCAGTGGAGGGAATATCAATTGCTCATAAAAATCAGTTTGGGTCATATGATCTATGAAACCCTCAAAGTACCTGATTTTATCATTAAATACTTGAGGTTAATAAAAGGCTTGTATGAATGAAATAAATGATACTATTTTGTGGTAGACAGTGTTTATTGTCAAGAATAAATAAATAGGACTCAAATGCAATGTGCTATGAACATTTTTCTTTCACAGAAAACGAAATAGAATGGAAAAATATGTATAGCCCAGATATATTGAAGATTAAAAACTAGTTATTTTGGCAAACTGAAGGATAATTTATGATAGTACTCAAGCTTCAATTAACCATTTCAATTTTTAATAACAACTCAAAATAAATTGGGAGGATTAAAAACTGAAGAGTAGGGGATTATGTAATTATTTTAGCAGATTCCAAAAATAGAATAATCCTTGGAATAAAACTTAATCTTTAAAATATGTCTATACATAGTTTATTTGTGTGTAAATGTGCAAAAATTAATCTATTATGGTCTTTAATTGCTGTTATTTTCCCCAGAATACGTTGTGTAATATGCCCTTTGTTCTTTTCAAATTATTGCTATTAATTATTCCCATTACTTCAACGCATTATTTCACCTATTTAAATACAGATAGGCACACATATTCTGAATATAGCCATTTCATATTTATATAATTCAACATTTTCCACTTGTACTTTTTTTTTTTTGAGACAGAGTCTCACTATGTTGCCCTGGCTAGAGTGCCGTGGCATCAGCCTCGCTCACA
>NW_012133859.1:5474090-5476535 GCF_000956105.1 Propithecus coquereli | reverse complement strand
TTCTTTGCGTTTTTTACTTGGAAACTCAAGTTCAAACGTTACCCTTTATAGCACATAATGGTATGCATATTTTACACTGACTTTATTCTTCTCTTCATCTAATTTTTCTACTGTTATGTTTCCTGTGTTTTAATTTTCTCATTATATCTTGTGTGGTATAGATTACTATGAGAAAATTATTTTATTTTTCTTTTGGTAGTTTTATATGAATCATTATATATCTTAAAGAAATATTGAGTAGATTAACATTTTTCAAAAATATGTTAGGCATACTTAACATTCTTTATAGTTATGCACTCCAGACCTTTAACTATTTAATGTTCTTTCAGTGATTAATCATGGTGAACATATTCTTTAAATCATTTTGAAACTGGAATATAATATGAAAGCTCAAATGGTAGCATCAAATGTACTGTTACTTGAGCACTTATTCTAAACCAGGAGCTATTACAACGTTTATATATATATGTGTGTGTTTAATTTTATAAATGCCTTAAGGATAAATACTAACCATTTTCAAAATGATGACGCTCAATGACCTAAAATCACAAAATTGGTAAATTGCAGAGCCAAAATTTTCATCTGGTGTTCTCTGATTAAAAGAAGTGCAGCAGTGCTCTTCAATTTGTGACTTTTCTTTGAAGAGAATCCAAGGGGGATAGCTACGGTCTCTGTATTTTATAGTTACTTGCGTATTATTAAAATTTCTAATTTATAAGTGAGTTGTAAACAAAAAGCTGATAAAACAGATGGAACACTGTTATTACATAATGTTGTCTTTCACTTTTCTCTAAAGTGGTTCAAAAATCATTACATCACAAATATAGCACTGGACACAAACTGAACCCTGAAGTTTTGTTATTTAGAAAATTCTAGGAAATTTACCAACAATTAAATTTCCAAACACCCCAGGTAACATCTTGGAGCTGTCCTCAGAAGAATAGACAAAATGTCTGTTTTGGCATGGTGATGACTCCTAGTCTCCTTTCTTCTCTGACAGTTGATCTTTCCTGATCATTTGATGAGATTCCTAGGGAGGGAGTCATAATACAATTGCATTTAAACTTTCTTCATCAAATAAGGAACTTCTAGAGAGTCCCTCTCAGCGCTTGGGGAAAGAAGATCAGAGACATAGGGAGGCAGGAAAAAAGATCTGAGAGTAATCTTGGTTTCAAGGCTAACTTTTGAGGTCTTCCAATTTTCAAAGCACTTAGCATACTGAAGCATCCATCATATTGGGGAATTGTTTTTTGAGCCCCAGCATCCCCTGTCTGAAACTTCCCTACATGCCTCACATATTTAAAGCTGAATTGGTAGCTGCGGAGAGAAAAATCAAGTTAATAGCTGAGTGACAAAGGGTCCCATTAAACCAGTCTCCTATTTCTCTGAATAAATCAGTCCATGTAAACAAATGTGTATCATTTTAGGAGAAGGCATTGTAGATAGGCCTTCAAAGCTAGGCGTTTGTATATGATAAAGGCAAACAGATCTTCAATAAGATGCATTTCTATGGAAACAGAAGAAAAACAAAATTTAAGTCTGGGATAGTCTATAAACTAATTTTTCTGGAGTCTGTGAAGCATCTTCTGTTGAAATGAGCAGATAGTGGCAATCTTACAGATTTTTCTGGTTTTTGGTTCGTATGTGATAAGGTTGTTTACAGATGAACTTCAAATTGTAGGGCCCAAAGAAAACAGGAGTTTCATATTAGTGAACCTAAGTGAGAATAATGGGAGAAAAATTTGAAAACATAGTTTGGAGACTTGTAGCCAGCAAAGAATTCAGGAATTAGTCCAAATTGTAAGCAAATAATTAAATCCTAAAAACAATGAACAGGCTAGAATCTAATAACAGGTATACTGTAGTTTTCTTCTGAACCATAGTATTTTTCTCTTCAGTTCCCCATTTCTACCAAGGATAAATCATAGTAAGACCAATTTATTTGCAAAATAAGTGTTAGTCTTCCTATACTTGGCCTGATAATTGGCATAAATTGCAGCAAGAGTGACTGGCCATACAGGCTCTTTTAAAGGTGTTTTTTCTGAAACTATTTCATAAGAAATTTCAAATTAGACTTTTAAAAACCTCAAGGCTTAGGAGCCAAGCCAAAAACTGTATCTCTGATACCTGTACAAATTGGTTGAGTTCCTCTCTTCTTTAGGTCCCCAAAATATGCTGAGATTCCTGGGCCTGTCAGAGAGTGACATTGTTTACTTGCAACGAGGTCAGGGATTTTGTAAGGGAGCCGTGTAGAAAAGACATCAAGCCAGTTTTTACAAAGGACTTTTTATTGGCCTCATGAAAGTCAACCTCAATCCCTCAAATCAGTTTGGTTATATCTGAAAACATGACATGCCAATCAAATTATTGATAAAATTACCAATGTCTCCAATTGCAATTGAGCCTAAAACAACATGGGTTTGAACTGCGTGGGCCAATTTATAT
>NW_012133859.1:5466382-5473559 GCF_000956105.1 Propithecus coquereli | reverse complement strand
GTATACACGCAAATCTATTATAAAAAGCTAAAATTTATCAAATTTCTGCACATAAATACGTAAAAACTATACGGGGTGCTATTTGCAGTTGAGAGAAATGTAAACAAATGTAAAGATGCAGGATTAAATGATAACTGCATAAAATTAACTACAGTACATGTTATAATGCTGTAATAATTTCATAGCCACCTCCTGTTGCTATTGCAGTGAGCTCAAGTGTTGTGAGTACCTGCTTGAAAAACAGTATAATGCTAATCATCTTCACATGAGCACTTCATCTTTTCAGTAAATGGATACCAAGATAACACAAAAAGATAGAAATTTCAACATTTTCTTCTAAAATTCTTATGGTTTCATGCCTTAGATTGAAGATGACCCCAAAAGCAATCACAGCAACAACAAAAATAAATAAATGGGACCCAATCAAATTAAAAAGCTTCTGCATAGCCAAGGAAACAATCAGTAGAGCTAGTAGACAACCTAAGGAACAGGAGAAAATATCTGCATGCTATACATCTGATAAACGGCTGATAACTAGAATCTATATAGAATTCAGGAAAATCAACAAGAAAAAATCAAACAACTCCGTTAAAAAGTGGGCACAGGATATGAACAGAAAATTTTCAAAAGAAGATAAATGGCCAAAAACCATGAAAAAATGCTAAACCTCTGTAATAATCAGGGAAATGCAAATAAAAATGACAATGAGATATCACCTAACCCCAGTGAGAGTGGCTTTTATCAAAAATTCCCAAAACAACAAATGTTGGCATGGATGCAGAGAGATAGGAACACTCATATACTGCTAGTGGGACTGCAAACTAGTACAACCTGTACCTCAAAGAACAAAAAGTAGAACTATCATTTGATCCAGCAATCCCACTACTGGGTGTTTATCCAAAGGATAAAAAAAGACATTTGCATGTTTATAGAAGCTCAACTCACAATGGCAAAGATGTGGAAACAACCCAAGTGTCCATGAATACATGAATAGATTAATAAAATGTGGTATATGTATACCATGGAGTATTACTCAGTCATAATAAAATGGTGTACTACTACCTCTTGCACTAATCTGGATGGAACTTGAGCCCTTTCTTCGAAGTAAAATATCAAAAGAATGGAAAAACAAATACCACATGTACTCAATACTAAATTGGAACTAATTGATCAACACTTATGTGCATATACAGAAATAACGTTCATCAGAAATCAGGCAGGTGGGAGGGGGAAAAGGGATGGGTAAATTCACACCTAACAGGTACAATGCACACTATCTGGGGGATGGACACACTTATAACTTTGACTCAAACTGTACAAAAGCAATTTATGTAAACAAAACGTTTGTACCCCAATAATATTCTGAAACAAAAAAAACATAGAAATTCACCGCAGGGTTTATAAGGAGTTGAATTTTAGTTAGATAGGTAGGTTCCAGTTTATTTTGTTTTTCAACTGGACCATTGAGCTCTGGGCACAGGGCTAACAAAGCATTTGCAGTTTTCAGGGCCTAAAACTTACATATGTGAATTGCATGTACAGCTGGAAGGCAGAGCACTTAGATCCCATAAATCCAGGATCTCATTTTTACACTGACTCCACAGGGCCCCTCATTGCAATGGCATTCCCCCAAAGCTAGTGGTGACCCATTGCCAACCAGCCCACTCCGTGATCAGCCCATTCCCCAGCAGAGTCATCCCCCTGTAGCGAGTGTTGCTGTAGCCTCCAAATGTCCAAACCACACTTTTCTTATCTAAACACACAAAGAAATGAGTAGCCCCTTGCAGTAATAACCATTCGCTGCAACTGTTGTCAGCTACCTTCGAAACTGCAGCCCTTGACAGTGGCTCACTGGTCATCCTACACTAAATAAAGGTCAAGTGCTCTCTCATAGTTCAAAGTAACCCTTTACACCTTCAAAAGCCAAAATATCAGGTAACTCAGTGCAAAAGAACAGAGATTTATACCTGCGAGGAACATGCTCATGATTCTTGGGAATCCATGAGGAAGACACTGGACCCTAAAAAGCTAGTCTGTGGCACCCTCTTCTGTGTTCCTCAAGGGCTCTTAGAGGCACTAGAAATCTATTCTAGATCTATCCATGTGGACTTGAAGGTGGCAAAAAGGAAGGAGGAATAGAAGTGAAAGGAAATAGAAGAACAAGTCATAGAGGAGCCAATTTGGGGAGATTTTAGGCTTTCTAAAAGGCCAATGAAGCTAACACATTTTTCTCAGCAAAAATCATGCCAATAAGAAAGCAAAGGAAGAGAAGGACTGAACATACAATTAAAAGAGGTTTCAATGGTCTGAAATAAAAAAATAAAATAAAATAAAATAAACCTCCCAGTAACAGGATCCAAAAGAAAAAAAAAGCAGAAAGATCTTTAAAAAAAAAAAAATAGGCTGAATATCAGCTTTTAATTAAGTTGACTTCTGACCATAGAGCTCTTAAAAAAAAAAAAATCCTTTCATCAGGTTTTAGCTGAGAAAATAGCAAGCATCCCCATTTCTTGGCTTTTTTATCTTTAATTTTGTACCAAGAAGAAGTTGTATTTTTTAAAGACGTGCATATTTGTCTAAGAGAGGTCTAGGGGAATCACTATTTAAATTTTTCTTTCTCTCTTTTATTTTTTAAGAGCCAGACAGTGCCATTTCCAATGTGCTAATTTCTTACGGTATTTGCAAGAATCCTGAGATAAATAGGTGGGCTTTAACCTGTTTTTAGACGCATATTTCTGTTTTTGTGAAGACTTCATTGTAAAACAAGGACAGTTGCTTTCAATTCTCCTAAGAACTGTGGTGCAGCCTGAATGACATCCAGGAGCTGACCCATGGATACAGCTGTATTATCTTTAATTTGTTCTATTATATCAGGGAGTGGATTTCCAGTTAAGATGAAAATCAAAAGATTTCTCTGTTCTAAATTTAAGCTATTTGTCTTTGAAATGTTTTGATAACCTTTTTCTTTATGAGTATATGATTCCATATAGTTTAGGAGAGAAGGCTAAACAAACGAAACAACAAAAGTTGCTATCACACTCTTAATATAAATCAAAATTTTAAATCAAAGATATACCTGAACAAATGACTCAAAGCCAACACAAATGAACATACGGTAGGCAAAAACCAAGAAACCCTTTATGGCTTTAACCAAGATCTCCAAAAAGAGAGCAAAAAATATTGCAAACCTTCCAAGATCCAGACCCCCTCCCAAGGATGGCTTAAAGAAAGAAAAGTTTTGCTACCCACAAATGGTGTGCAACCTATGTTTCTGTCTGGACATATTCTCTAGGGTCTTGGCTTCTCAGCCGACCTTCTGCACACAAAAATCTAACTTCCCATGCATCCCATAGATGACAGATCAAAAGAGACAAAAGCCATCCATGGAAGGGGAGAGGATCAATAACAAATGGGCATCCCATTCACACAAACATAAATTCAGAACAAATAGTTTGGTGCTTAAAAATGTTTCTTCTTTCTTATGAATTTGAAGCATTTACATTTTTAAGGAACTGATTGTCTGACAAGAACTTGAGCCCAGGCTATAGTGTAGACATCACCAAATTGTAACCACTAGACTCCAAGGCAGAGTGCCATTTTGTAAATCTTACAGGGAATCCGAAACAGGTATTTGAGCACTTAAGTATTTTAACTTTGTTATAGGTCAGATTTCTGCTCTTTAATTTTGTGACAAGAATTTCTAAGGATAGACGTGACACTGTTATGTGTCTTTCTTTTAATTTGATCTTCCCATGAATATAAATAAGGCAATTGTTTAGAATAATGGATCTCTAAAACATTTTCCAAATGTATAAATCTTTCTTCTTCAAATACAGAGGTCCATCTTATGGCCACTGATGGTTAGAATCCCCAGTGATTTACTTATTCTAATACAGACTCAATCAAATAAATCTCTTTACAGAAATCCCAGGAGGTAATTTTCAGGTTTAAAATAGATTTTTACCATATAAACAAGAGATGTTCCTGAAGAAAGTATAGAAGAAGCAGCTCCAATTATGCCCAGCAACAAAATTCACTCCTAGGAATACTTTAAGATAGCAAAAGGCTTTTGTTGCCACAGAGGATTAAGGTTGGTGTTTGTGCATCTGGTAGCCCACAAATTTGTGGAGGGTTACCATACATGAGGGAGGCACTCTTGGGATTGAACTTGCTCAAGACTAACCGGTCAACACGGGTTGAAATGACAAAAGCACTTCCTATATGGGACTTTTTGTTAAAACAAACTTCCTCAAAAGCTTAAGAATGTGATGCTTAACATATTACATGTCTCAGGAATCCCAGTCTTTTCAAATTGGTCCCTGGATGTGACCCGAAAATCAATCCCTCAATGGCAGAGACCAAGAGAATGCTTCTACTTGGTCAGAAGTCAATAATGAAATTGTTTTGTTTTGTTTTCTCTTCTACATTTGTGGAGAGGTATTTTAAGTTGACAGGAGATATTTTCTTTAATTATATTTCCCTAACAATATATTCTATGTAATTTTATGTTTAAAAGCTTCTCTCTGGTGAAGATCTTCAAAGAATATGGATAATATCCATCTAAATTATTTTTTGCTGAAAAAGGAATTTGTAGCTCTTAGAAAGTTGAAAATCTCCATGATTTAACATAGAATCTATACATTGCATGTTGTAATCATGTAATATAAAATCTCC
This sequence comes from Propithecus coquereli, assembly GCF_000956105.1. NCBI lineage: Eukaryota > Metazoa > Chordata > Mammalia > Primates > Indriidae > Propithecus > Propithecus coquereli. Next base: position 5,468,885 of record NW_012133859.1, on the reverse strand, counting down.
TGACAGCTAATGTTAAACAAATCATGGCAGCATTGTGTGGGAACATAAAGTACCATGGCATTTACTCCTAGAATATTTTTTCCTTAAATGCATATAAGTTCATATATGTATTAAATAAAATGTCCAGTAAGTCTTTGGTAACCATCATCATCTATATAGAATAATCTAAAGCAGCTATCTCTCTCTCTCTCTCTCTCTCTCTTTCTCTCTCTTTCTCTCTCTCTTTTTGTCTTTCCCCTAGGCCCAGGATTACCCTACTCTAAAGATCTAGAGACTGAATAAAAATTTCCAAGTATAGTTCAAGGAGAGGAGGTCCGGTTCACTTGAATTGTAGGGTATAACATAAATCAATCTTAAGAAAAAATTAGATTTTAGAGAGTGCTCCAGAATCATCTGATTACATATTCTACCCATGTAACAAAATTTCACATAGACCGCATAAATATGTACAAATATAGTGTTTAAAAAGTTTTTTAAATAAAAAATAGCTTTCAGATTGGAATATGTAGGATAGAATATGCAGTAGTCACTCAGCTTCTTTCCTGTATACTTTTCCAAGATATTGAAGTTTTTAAAGTTAATAAAAAGGTAGTAAGTCTGAAAAAAATGAACTATTTTTGCTCCGTGCACATTAATTTATATATAGATTCTGCCCTTTAAGGTAAGCCATGCTGGTTATTTGAAATCTTTTACCTGTGAATTCGCAGTGTATTTGGCTTATTTTATTTGAAAGTCAAGATCTCATTAAATGCAGGCATGAAGTAAAATGTGCTAAAACACAGCACAGGGTGGTTCTTCCTTTTACCTCATCCCACTCCATGCACCTGTGGCCTCTCTTACAATGCTATATTTGTTTACTTCATAGCTCAATCACTTACAAACTAATATGTCAATTAAATATTTATTATGTTTATTTCAATTGTTTCTCTCCTTCCACTAGAATGTAAATTTTATGAGGGCAGTCATGTTTTGTCAATTTCTTTCATTAGTGTATCTCTTGTGTCTAGCACATAAATTGTGTTCAATAAATGTTTATGGAATGCATTTTTAAAATAGCATGGGCTCAATGGATGTTACTAAAATTTGAATATCAATTTAAACTGTGCTTGATCTTCAAACCATTATCCATCCATATGGAATGTTCTGAAGTTTATCTATTTACTTCTATTGGATAGAAGTAGATTTTTTAATTTGATTTATTTTTTAATTTCATTTTCAAAAATTTCAAAAACTCAATAGATTTTTTTATTTGAAAGAGACCTTAAAAGCCACACAAATAATCTCATACCAAGGTGTCTGAAATAAAATTGTATAACCTCTGAACAACTTCACAGAGGTGTCTACTTGGCAACAGAGCACATTTGATTTTTTAACCAGCTATGCTGGAAATGTCAATCTTAGAGTGTGCCAAGCTCTAAATCATACCTTTCTCTCATGGGAATACATTCTCACATCAGCTTTCAGGGATGAAAGAGGGAGGCAGCCTTAGGTTTAGCCAGGTCAAGTGCTAGAGGTAAGACTAACATGGCACTGGATTCAGAGGTGTTAGATCTAGAAGAGCACAGCGCATCTGAGGAATCAGCTCCCTAGGACATTTAAGCAAAAGCTGAATGCCATCTTTTACAGATATTGGATGAAAGTGAGTGTTTCCTGACTGGAATAAAGCATGAGGACAGACTAGAAGCAAGAGAGTTCTAAATGGTTTCCTTTACCAGTTCACATCCATTACATAAAAGCTAATTTTAGTACTAGATACCCAGGTGAGCTTTAATTAATATACAGCAAAGATTGTAGCCGCCATGTAATTCAATACTACAGTTATATTGATGAAGCCCAAGTGTATTCTTGATTTGTAGTGGGCACATACTACTTTTGGTAAAAAGCAGTAAATATTGAACGTGAAGACAATTATCTCCAATAGATATATTTTCAGGATTTAGTGTGAAATCAGGACTCCCGTAACCTGGCTTTGTGCTATTGAGTTTCTCAATATAAAATCAAGGCTTACTTTTGTTTCCATTTTTTTGTTGTTGTTTTGTTTCAATAGATTTACAGAGTACAAATGGTTTTCTGTACATAGATGAATAGTATAGTGTTAAAATCTGGGCTTTTAGTGTAGCCATCACCCCGATAGTGTACATTGTACCCAACAAATAATTTTTCATCCCTCACCCCTTCCTTCTCTCCCCCTTATCATCTCCAGTGTCCGTTGTACCAATGTGTATGACCCTGCGTACCCATAGCTTAGCTCCCACTTGTAAATGAGAACATGTGGTAGTGATACTGTGGCTACAGTTCCCAGAAAAAACTTTGTAATGATTTCTCACAGATTACTGAGAGAAAATTCTAAATAACGATTGCATTTTTGTCTCTTGTTTTGTTTAAGCTCTAGCTTATAAATCATTGAGCCTGGAGACAAATTCACTTAAAGTTACAGCATTTCCTTTCACCATTTTATTTTCTTATCCATAAATTTAAATATAACTGATTTGCTCTTGAAGCT
>NW_012133859.1:5460026-5463787 GCF_000956105.1 Propithecus coquereli | reverse complement strand
TTTCCTAAGCAGCAGTAATTCCTCAGGAAATTGTCTCTGCAGTGGTCTTTGTTCCTATGAGCATGCAATATTTCAGCCAGCAAGTTGGCTGTAGCGGCACCAGGAGAAAATACTCAGGGACCTTCAGGCCACAGGAATAGAAACTTACTCTGTTTCTCCTACTTTCCTCAGCTGGTCCTCCATGGAATTCTCTCACTATTAGGGCTACACTTCTACTCCAGGATGTATGTGGATTTATACATGTTAGATGTCCTTCAGGATCAGTGCATTTTAATTATCTTCCATTCACCCAACTGGTGAGTGAAGGATTCTTGCCCTAGGATTATGGGTGGCTGAACACACAACATCTGACACTGGGCAGAGAAGATCCACAGCACTATATTGGTCATATATACTCAAAGCCCATGGAAGGAGGACACTGCTCCATGCAGGGCCACGTGGGGTTGAACTCAGGAACAGTGTGAACAACCAGAGACTGTAGGAAATCATCACCTTTGTAGTAACAAGAGGTGCAGTGCCACTTGGTTCCCACAGAAGAATTTGATTGGCTTGTTTTAATAATTCCACATTCTTGCAGGGAACTGAAGCCCACTGCTCAGAGGTAAGCATGCACTTTGTCTGGTCTTCTTAAAAAGAAGGGCTAATTGGATAGGGAAACTTATGTGTGGGAGCACAGCAGGTAGGGAAACTTGGAGTTAAATTATTCAAGGCCCTTCTGATTTCATCCGATATCAAGTCAACACATAATTTTGAGTCTTAATCACACAGCAGCATATGAATCTTCATCTCAGGGCTCTTGGCCACTTGCCATCTATGACCACGTCCCCTTGGAAGCAAAGTCTTGGACACTTTTTTCATTAATTTGAACAAATTCTTATGTCCAGCTTTTACTATACAGACCCTATTTCCTCATGACCACAAGCAACCGTTAGCCTAGAGAGGCCACAGGCAGTCAGTACATCTCAAGCATCCCTAATCTGAAAGTCCGAAATCTGAAATGTCTCAAAGTCTGAAACTTTTTGAGCGCTGGTATGATGCCACAAGTGGGAATTTCTGCACCTGACCTGATGGGATGAGTTTCAGTCAAAACACAGTCAAAACTTTGTTTCATGTAAAAAATTATTCAAAATATTATATTAAATTACCTTCAGGCCATGTGTATAAGGCATATATGAAACATAAATTAATTTCATGTTTATACTTTGGCCCCACCCCAAGATATCTTATTATGTATATGCAAATATTCCAAAATTCAAAAAAAATTTCCATAATCCAAAACACTTCTGATTCCAAGCATTTGGGATAAGCGATACTCAATCTGTAAAATTGGTGTGAGGGCATGGGAGGAGATTATTATCAAATCCCATTTATTAAATCTCATGTGGGCTAAATTAAGCCTTCTTTTTAGGAGGAGCATAGGATTACATTTACTAACCTCTCTCTTGATATGCATGTTACCATTTATTACTAGAAATATCAGATACCACATAAATGTCAAGTATGATTTTTCTTAACAGTAAGTACTATCCTGATGAAATGTATAATGGTAACATCAATATTTATAAGCTCTAATTAGAGGTTTTAGACAATTTGCATATTTGGAAATATAAGAAAAGACCATTAAAAACAATGATTTAATAAATATATTTCTATAAGAACCAATCACATACATGATTTATTATTAGGCATGTGTTTATTATTTATTTTATATATTGTGATATCAGTGACATTAGTTTTATCTCAAAGAACATTATAAGAAATGGAAAAGTAATACAAATCATGATGTATACTTGGGTGGTTTAAGTCACATTTAATAGTTTTGTGTTTGAAAATTTAAACAATTTCATAAAACATAAATAAAATGCTACTTGAACATTTTAGAACAAAAAGAAATTGTTCTTTTTTTTTTTATTACTCTGCTTCATCCAAGTTGAGAAATTTTTTTTTTTTTTTTTTTTTGTAGCGACGGAGTCTTCCCTATGTTGCCCAGGCTGATCTCTAACTCCTGGTCTCAAGTGATCATCCTTCTTCGGCCTTCCAAAACGCTGGTGAGATTACAGGCATGAGCCACTCACTGTACCCAGCCAAAAAAAAAAAAAAATTCTAAGGCGTATTCAAGATTTAGATAATAAAATATATGTGAAGTTTTAAGGAAAATGAAAACTTTCATATTCAATTAGTACTATTAATTAGGTCAATCAGTAATTCATTGTTTGAGCTATATAAAACTGTTTGAAAGTTAATAAAGTAATTTTATGTAAAGTGTTTCTTAGGATGGAAAAATGTTTTATCAGCTTTTTGGATAATGATTTTTAGAATTTTGTTCTCATGTTTGACTTTAAAAATGATGCTAATTTAAAATGCTCATGTATTTGAAATGCTATTCTTAAAATTATTTTTCTAGACAATGAATTAATTCTGTACTCATGTTTGTTCACACATTCTCTTCTCTTCCCCTTTATTTTGGGGGCTTGGATCTTTTAATAATCTAGCCTGATAAAAAAACTAACTCTACAATAAGCATTTTATTTATTAATTTCATTCAGTATCCATGTAAAAAAGTACTAATAAATTATTCTAAAATATAACATGCTTGGTATACTCACAGATATAATTTATAAAAAATAGATGGAAAATAATTCACCCTGAAATTAATTATAAAATATAACTGTGGAAACTGCTTTCAGACATAAGGCATACAGAAGTTTTAACAATTAGGGAAACTGAATTGAAAAATATCAAATGTTTATTTTATGTACAGGTAGATTACATAACTTTATTTCTTAAGGTAAAGTATTAATGCTTTTCTTGTTTCTTTTTTAATTTTCTTTTTGTTTTTAATTTCAGAATATTATGGGGGTGCAAACATTTTGGTTACGTACAATGCCTTTGCCTCGCCCAAGCCAGCGCTACAAGCCTGCTCTTGCCCCATACAGCGTGCTCCACACTCATTTGTGGTGAGTTTACCCACTTCCACCATCCCCCTCCCACCTGTCCGGCACCTGATGAGTATTACTTCCATGTGAGCACCTTAGCGTTGATCCGTTAGTACCAATTTGATGGCGAGTACATGTGGTGCTTCTTTTTCCATTCTTGTGATACTTTACTTCGAAGGATGGGCTCCAGCTCCATAGAGACAGGCCAATCCTCTTGCAAGGCAACTGCTTGACCACGTGTCGTGCAAACAATTCTGCTCAAACTACAGAGGCTGCACTTGGAAATTCTCTGTCATCCACTGTATTCACCAGACCTTGCACCAACTGACAACTTCTTTTAGGCTTTGGACCACTTCTTGCAAGAAAAAATATTCAATTCTCAACAAGCTGTGGAAAATACCATTCACGATTTCGTTGTCATTCACTCTCCAGGCTTATTCACTCCTTGGTATAAGCAGGCTACCCTTAAGATGGGAAAAGTATGTCTATAGTTTAAGCACATACTTTGATTAATTGTACTGGTTCTTGTTTGAGACAGAATAAACTATACATTTTTAAATTTTTTTTATTTCAGCATATTACAAAGGTACAAAAGTTTAGGTTACATATAATCCCCTTTGCCCCATCCGAGTCAGAGCTTCTTTTGATTCAAAATCGGACATTTCATTCTTAATGACCTATAGGCCATGCAGTTTTAAAGGTTCGTTGCATTCTGAGAGGTACAGTTTAAAAATATATAGGTGGAATTATTTTCCTGATAAACATGCACTCCATTTGAAGTGTTTCTCCATAGACAAATATGTTTTTTAAAAAAATAAAATATAT
>NW_012133859.1:5458869-5459719 GCF_000956105.1 Propithecus coquereli | reverse complement strand
CTCGTATTTCTTTAAATATTCATATATAAGGAAATTTGTTTTAAAAACTAATGTCATATGCCTCAGCTGTGGCTGAGGAAACAAACAGATCCACTCAAGGTCTGCTCTCAATGTCATGCTGGTCTTTCTTCTAATAGCCCAAAATATGGGAAATCAAAGGTTGATGCCTCTGCTGGCCAGCTGTCATATTGTTCCTGACCCAGGGAGCAAGTACTGTGATTTTGGTCAGCTTTATGCTTTTGGCAGAACTAAAAGGCTGTTATTCAAAAGAGTCCCTGGCCACGTTAACCTGTGCGATCAGTCTGGCTGGGTGAGGGTCAGCTCTGCAATCTCTGTAAAGTACATATTATTTTTTATTGTTCTGCCTGAGAGCTTGTAACATTTTCTCTTTGTCCTTGGCATTTTGTAACTACGGCAGGATGTGACTAGATCTCTCCTTTCCTAACAAGCTGCCTGGAACTCTGTGAGCCTTTTCAATCTGCTAGTTTTATTTAGTGTAAGGAAATTTTCTGCTGTTGTAAGTTTTCTTTTCATCTCACTTCCTCCATTCTTTTCATTTCTGATTTTTTATTATTCACATGAGCGTTTCCCTGGATCTGGAAATGCCGCATAACGCAAATCCGGGCAGGGCATTGAATGCTATGTAAATGGCTCCCATGGGGTCCTGTGAGTAGTGGCTCTACCTAATGAGGTCTCTGGATTCTTATCTTTTACTAATTTCCAAGTTTGTGTGTTTTTGTTATGAATTTTGAGGTATTTCTATCATTTGATTGCCCAGGTCACCAATTCAGGTCTTAACATTAACCATCCTTTTCTTCTATTCATCTATTAAAATGTTTAAATATTTATA
>NW_012133859.1:5445157-5454909 GCF_000956105.1 Propithecus coquereli | reverse complement strand
CAGGGGCCAATGCAAATATGCTGCCAGCAGGCTTTTGAAAGCTTGGAGGGAGTGATGATTCACGCTAAGTGATAAAGATGTATCAACACTGCCATTATGTTTTTTAAAAAAATAAAATATATGTATTTGTATAAATATCATGTTTTGCATAGTTGGTATTATAATATATAATAATTTGCATTAATCTGTGTAGCTGTTAAATAACACATGCTCGAATGGTTAAAATGTGTTTTACTAAATAGTACATAGGCAAAATGTGGAACCGATGTCAAGCTTATAATGTACTCATATTAGGCATCTATACATGAAAAGGGAATAGAGACATTAAAATAAATTAACCTCTTAGGAATCATGAAGCCGTGCTTTCTTTTATAGCAAAAATATCAATAAAAAAAGTGAAATACTCTGGAAATTATTAGGGAAGCCTGACAGTAAGTGTAATGTAAGAGAATAACTATTATAAGAGATTATAAATTTAGTAGACTGCCCCAACTAATAATGATGTTGATTTGAGTTATGCCTTGAATATTACAGAGCATGGGTTTACACTTTATTAGATTGGATCTCATACAATACTGGTCCAATTATAAGCCTGTTTCCCTTGGCTCCATATTGATCCCTTTATACTCTTCTTTTTGATTCCGGGGCTGGGACTTTGCACATTATAGCTTTATTTACCAGCTGACTTCTGCCTGCCCAAATATTTTATGTGTAGTTTAATCTAGTATCCTCCTTCCTATCAGACGGAATTAATCACTGAAATGCTGTGTATTTCACAATTTGTTATTATCAGCTGTTTTCATTTCAAAAATTCTGTGTTGTTTAGGTTTCTTTCACTCCTTGTAATTGATTACCTCAGTGATTTAATAATTCAAGTTTGTATTGCTCAGAAATAAGATACACTGTCAGTATCTAACTGTAAACTATAGTTAGGTGTCTTAAACATATATAAATATAAGAAATAAGATTACTCTGGGGAGATAGCTGGAATGAGAATAGAAGCATAGGAATCATAATGGGAAAATTGGATGTAGAGTAGTTTGACTGGAAAATAATTCTTATTTTCCCTAATAATACTTACTGAATGATAGGACTAAGAATGGGGAAGTTTACCAAATTGTAGAGGATCATTCATAGTGGATTTAAATTTCTTAAAAGTGATTTATCAGACATTGAAAATATCATTGAATGGCACAGGCATCTCAACAATCACTCTCGGAAATTGGATAACATAGTAAATGACAGTAAATATAAGATTTGCATCTGTTGTGTGAACGAGAGAAGAATGCCATTTATACCCATAATAGGTGCTACGAGAACATCCCAGATCTCCCCTTCCAATATGGGAACACTCAGGGTCCAGCTGTTAGGACTGTTGGCTGTAGACACCACGGACCTGACAGTTGCTGCTGTTCCCACACCCAAGGGAGCCCCATCACCCAAGATCACAAAACCTTCCCCAGGATAACCTACACCAATGACTGACTGATATGAGGATACAAAGGACCAGCCGTAGTAGTGATTCAATTCAGGGTCTCTAGGAGACATCAAAGCTCCAGAGCCCCACATGTTCTCAGCTGAGGATCCCATTATAATTACATCACAGTCAAACTTCTCCCTTTGCACTATCATGTGTCCTAATAGTTCTCTTCCTTACAGGCGTTAGTCCAGATAGTACTGGCCTAACTAGATCTGAATGCCAAATATTTCCTCAAATTTGGTTTCTCAGGTGACCATACCTAAGAGACATTGAGCTGGGAGAGGTCCTAGGAATAAGACCCCAAATTATGACTTTGGAGCTGGAGCACCAGCAAGCACGCGGGCAGTGAGGATCTGCTCCCATGTCGAAGGTAGAACACTGTATCCCAGGCCACGCTGCTGTGGGACAAAGGCTAAAACTTTCCCTGCTAGTAAATTGCATTGACAGACTGATAGACATGAAAAAGAATGCCTGATGGGTGGGATATCTCAGGTGCTGAAGCAATTGGGAAAAGTGTTAACTATAAGGACTAAAGGATCAGAGGGCTGTAACTGGGAGGTATCAAGGCATTGTAAGCAAACAATGGAAGGTTCAGAGTGATTTGTTGAGTCTTAAGAACCAAATGTGAAAGCAGGAGGGCCTCCTTGGCTGTTTATAAAGAAATTGTTATCTCCCCTATTTACAGGGAAGGAAAAAAGTAAGGATCAGAATGTAGATGTAACAGAGCTAAGAATAAGGTTGAATCATCAGAACAAGTACATCAACTCTGAAAATGTCAGGGTCCTAATACCAAGTGTGATTCCGAGATTTGGAAAGGAAACAACTGGACTGTGCCCTTTGAAGTATTGAATTTCCCAGACCCTCTGGGCCTGCAAATGGGGTCAATTCTTTTTTTATAAAAATGTAAGGCTCCCCATTTGTTTGAAGATAATGCAGAAACTTCTATAATACCAGACAATATGTGTCTCCCTTCCTCTCATGTCTCCTCCTGGCCACCAGGCTATTAACCGTGGTTAAATAAATCACATATCCTTGTTGTGGAAATGCAGAATCAGCTGAGGAGAAAAGCAACTATGCCAGGAACTCACTGTAGGAGACAGTCAACACTGACACATAGTATCCAACAGAGTGTGCACGGGACAGGATTCTGAGATGGCCAGAAAAAGGGGAGAGAACAGAACGTAAAATTGGATAAAGGAAAGTGCAATGGACTGATGTGTGTATTCCTCCCAAATTCAAATGTTGAAACCCTAGTCCCAATGCAATGGTATCTGAAGATGAGACCTGTTGGAGGTAATTAGGTCATGAGGGCAGAGCCCTCATGAATGGGATTGGTGCTCTTATAAGAGGACAGAGAGCTAGATTGCTCTGCTCTCTTTCAACCATATGAGGATACAAGTTGGCAGTCTGCAACCTGGAAGAGGGCCCTTCCCCAAAACCCAACAATGATGGCATCTGGTCTGAGACTTAGAGTCCCAAGAACTGCGATAAATACATTTCTGTAATGTATAAGTCATCCAGTGTTTGGTCATTTGTTAAAGCCACTCAAACTCACTAGGACAGCAGTTTCACAATATGAAAGCATTACCCAATGACACAGAACTTAACATGCTGACAAAAACCTCAGGGGCCAATGCAAATATGCTGCCAGCAGGCTTTTGAAAGCTTGGAGGGAGTGATGATTCACGCTAAGTGATAAAGATGTATCAACACTGCCATGGCAGAGAGTGGACAGAGTGATTAAAAGACTCAGGAAAATGGAATGCTTCATAAAACCAGAAAATCCAGCAACCATCTATGTTCCATGGTAGGGCGTGAAAGACAGCACATTCTCCAAAACAATTCGTAAATCACAACTGAGAAGGGCACCAGCATCGCTGACAAGCTCATTAGTGGCTGCTTTCTGTAGGTGAGGGCTGAAGGGATGAGATGCTGTTGCTGACTTGGATTTCCTGATAGCAGTGGAGAAAACAGATTTATGAAATCATAGAGGTCAAGAGGTGGTGATTAATCATCAGAAGTAAGGTGAGAAAAATTATTTTAATGAGTAGAAGCATCTGATTGGCATCCAGGGGTGCCTGACCTGCAAAGAGTTCTGAGGATGGTTAAAAAAACACAGCAACCTTGGGACAACAATGACAGGCATTCAACAAAGGCAATGCCTTAGCTATAGGAAGAAATCAAGGATGGACGGTGAGGAAGCTGAATGTAGCTTCCACAATTAAAACAATCACAATAACTTCTCCAATTTTTAACTTGCAGCAGTTTTCAGACTCAGAGCGCAGAGACTAAAGGAGAGTCTAAATCTCCAGGAGAGGGAATTCTACAATGCCATCGCAAATGAATTATGGAATTATTCTACCCAATTTATTCCCAAAGGGAAATACAGCCTTTATAAGAGTATCTATAACTGGAGAAAGGTTGGATTGACCCTTTCTTGGATAGAGGGTCTGAACTGATATTATTACACAGGAAATAATCATGGGCCCCATTAGAGGGGTATATTACTTTTCTACAACAGCTGCAATAAATTATGAAAAATATTTGGTGATGTCCATGCCCTAATCACCAGAACCAGTGAACAGATTATGTTATATGGCAACAGAGAATTAAGAATTGCAGCTGAAATTAGGGTTGCTAAACAGCTAACTGTGAAATTATCTTGGATTATCTGGGTGGGCCCAATGTAATTATTAATATAAAGATCCTTGTAAGTAGAAGAGAGAGGCAGAGAGTCAGGGTCTAAGAAGGAGACACCACTATGTTACAGAAGGAAGGTCAGAGTAATTTGGTGTGAAAATTAAGCCATGTGTTGCTGGCTTTGAAGACAGGAGAATGGAGTCATGAGCCAAGGAATGTTGGGGGCCTCTAGAAGGTGAGAAGGGCAAGGAAATAGATTCTCCCCTGAAGCTCTCAGAAAGGATGCCTATAACATTAATTTTAGCCCAGCGAGACCGATTTTAGACTTCTGACCTCTAGAACTAGAAAATAATAAATTTGTTTTGTTTTGAACCACCAAATTTTAGGGATCCTAATTATTCCATCTTAAGTTTCCCTCCATCCCAAGTTCCCCTCTAAGAAAGAACACAAATTCTTGGTATGTATCTTCAAGTAGTGCAGTAACTTACCACATATCTGAGAATTCTACTCCCACCCATTTGCTGAATGGCTAAGAAGGCTGTCAGCTCTGGGTGAGACACAGAGGAAAGCCCTCTGTAGCCAGTACAGGCTGAAGTAGAAGTACGCCGCCTTTTGAGTCCTACAACCCAGCAGACTGTGCTGCAAGTGTGCAATCTGTAGTAGGATATGATGCTGTGAGAGGTGGTGACAAGAGCCAATAGAAGAATCACAAATGAAGATCACTAACATGTTTTGGAACAAGATCCTGCAATCTGCATTATTGAAATATACATCATCTAAAAAGCAGACAAAAAATTTGGGAGGATTCAGTTCAGAAAAACAAATGGAGCAAACAAGGCCAGATTTACTCTCTGATTTTATGAAACAAAAGTGACAACAAAATATATGAAGAAATAGTCTTCAAGATTTAGACATCAAGAAATGAAGCACAGTTATCCCTCAGAGAAGGGAACCAAGCCAAGGGAGCCCAGTGATTATCCCAGCGTTTCGCCTAAGAGGGTTTGTGTGTATGTATGTCCATATACAGACTTGTACGTGAATGCTTGTAGTAGCTTTCTCTGCGATAGTCAAATGTAGCAACCACACAAATGTCAATCAAAAGAACTTACAAACGAATTGTCCTTTAACCATGTAATGGAATACTATTTAGCAATAAAAAATGATACAGAATACAACACGGATGAATTTCAGTATAACTATGCTGAATGAAAGAAGCCGGACAGAATACAGAACATATTTCCTATGGCTCGATTTACATAAAATTCTAAAACTGCAAATTCATCTCTGGCGACAGAAAGCAGATTGGTGGTTGCTTACACATGAGGAAGATAGGAAGAGACAGAAAAGATGGGTCATAAAGGAGCATGAGGAGACTTTGGAGGTAAAAAGTACTGTTCACTCTCTTGCCTGTGGTGACAGTTTATGAGCATTCATTGTAATTATTTTTTTCCTAGAGAACTACATGTAATTAAATTTGCCAATTTAGTCTGCATTTGTTACTAATTTTACTAAATTTATGTTTCTAAAATTAAAAAGGCAGCTATTTATTTAACATTGTAAACCAAAATGAGAGCCACCGAGAGCCCAGCTTTCTGATGACCACATCTTTCCAGAGTACCATTTTTAATGGAACAGGCACTTATCCTCTTTGAAAAATTTGACTGATAACACACATGAAGATATTGATCTCTTTCAGACAATAAGTCTTTTGTTAGGCCTCCCCTGGACTTCTACCCTGTGGTTCCTTTATTAGGTTTATTTCTCAGGGTGGCATTGTACCACGTTGTCATACCTCTAGCACCCCAGCATTTGTTTATCACTACAGTGCAGAGCTTTTCATGATGCCCTTCCGGATCCCTTCCAAAATATCAGAGGCTAACAAACAAACCATCTTCTTCAAATTGTCATAATGAAATAGAGGAGTGGTGGTAGTGTTGAAGTTGTGGAGAGGAGAAGGGAATGTAAGGAGGACTACCTCTTTTTCACCCATTTTCTTAGTACCCTTCTCTCTTGATGGTTAATGATTTATCAGCTATCTGCTCTGTCATACTTAGGATGATTACCAAATCCTCTTTCACTCTGGCTTTCTCGGATTTTTCAAAGTTACATCTGATGCGCACTCAATGATGGAATTTTTATTCTTGAAAATGTAAAATAAAAACAAAATATATTGTAAGAATAATCTGCATACAGAGTCAGCCGATTGCTTTATATTTTCCTCCTTATCACAATCACAAACAGAACTTTAGCCCCACATTATGCAAATGCTGTGCAAGCTCCAGGTGACTTCACTTCAACATTTGTACAAGAGACAAAAATCACTCCTCTTTCATCACTTGTATTGCTGATGTCTCTACAGCAGGATTAAGGAATAAAAATCATGTTGCATGATTCTAGATAAAATATTACAAATCTTTATGCTTTTATCAAATCATCTGGGGTTATGCTCCTGTTTATTAGAATTCAAAATTTGATACATTATAGCAATGCTATAGAAGTAATAATATTACGCTTAGAATATTTCCAGAAGAAAATGATACACCAACTTCAAATTTTGATAACAAAACTATAAAAATAGACATATCTTGTCCCTAAATATAATAGGACTTCTTTAACAATTTATTTAAAATTATAGTCTGATGATGACTCTATTATTTAATAGAAAGTATCTACCATTTTCTGACAAATTTCTAGTATCTGATATTAAAGTATCAATGTCGAGAGTCTTTTCAGTTAATCACAGTGCATTAAAACAGGTTTAAAAATAATGAACAAATGGACCATTCAGATGGCATGTTCATATAGATAGATTTGATATGAAGGAATACCTTTTCTAAGAGTCACTGACTCTCTCTAAAATTCTTTATCTTGATAGATTTGATAGAATTTATCTTTCTCTTTTGCTTCTAAAACAGACTATTTGCACCCAGCTGCCACCATATATATCCTTAGAAGAGCTTCTTGGTCATATCCAAAATAATTTCCTACTTGTTTAGAATTATAAAGAACATCATTGGTGATCTATTAGATGTGTGGTATTGGAAAAATAATTCTGAATTTAAATTTTCTCATTTGTAAAATGGAAACTATAGTGCCTAATTCATAGTATTATTGTGAGATTTCTATAAAGAAAGAATTATTAGCTGCTATCTATTGAAAAGAAAAGACTTTCAGATTGTGCCTCCCCCCAAATATTTAGCCCTATGCTGTTTATATGCCTAATTGGAAACATTCATCACCTGGGAGAAATCAATTAATTAATCAATATATAAATATACAGCTGATAGAAGAAATAAGTATAGCTAAAGTCTCATTGGGGTCATGGTCTCTTTCCTCTAGGATGATCAAACCAAGGAGAATTTGGAGTACAGTCGTTCTCAAACAACGGTTATTTATACTCTCTCCCCAGCCCCGAGGTTTTTTATTTACTTATTTGATAGTAACATGGTTATTTTTCATTAAAAGTCATATTTATTTATTTTTTTTATTTCAGCATATTATGGGGGTATAGATGTTTAGGTTACGTATGTTGCCCTTGACCCCCCCCTCCAAGTCCGAGTTTCAAGCGTGTCCATCCCTCGGATGGTGTGCATTGCACTCTTTGTGTATGCATATACCCTACCCCTCCCCGCTCCCCCCACATCCAATAGATGTTATTCTTATATGTGCACTTATGTGTTGATCAATTAATACCAATTTGATGGTAAGTATGTGTGGTGCTTGTTTTTCCATTCTTGGGATACTTTGCTTAGTAGAATGCATTCCATATTTAAAATATTTTCTCTTATTTCAAAGGATGTTCAGCCAGTAGCTTTTAAACAGCACATTTTTTTGTCATTCAGTAGGTTAATATTTTAACAAGTCCAGATAGGGAACATTAAACATAAAAAGAAATAAGTAAAAATTACTAATAAACATAAAAACCTTAGAATTCTTTTCCTTCTCTCATTCTCTCCAAGGTTAACTTAAGGTAGTATATGTATATGGAAACATTATATTTTCCTCTTCTTTTGTTCTTGTTCATTAATTTTAAATAGACCTGATTAAACATTTATATCTGGTAAGCTCTCACTTAAAATGAAAAAAGAATTGGAAGAAAAAGTTCTTTATGTTTATGGGAAGGTGGAAGGAAAAAGGCATACAATAGTCCTCCTCATCCATAGTTTTGTATTCAGTAGTTTCAGTAACCCGTGGTCATTGGTCCAAAAATATTAAATGGCAAATTCCAGAACTAAACAATTCGTAAATTCTGAATTGTGCTCCATTCTGAGTAGTGGGATGAAATTGGTAGCTGTTCTTTTTGGTTCCACCAGGGACGGGACTCCTCCCTTTGTGCAGCGTATCCACTCTTTAGATGCTACCTGCTCATTAGTCACTTAGTACCTGGCTCAGTGGTCAGCTCACCTATCATAGTGTCTCAGCGCTTCTTGTGTTCAAGTAACCCTTAATGTTACTTATTAGTGGTATGAAAGCACAAGAGTAGTGATGCTGGCATACTGTTATGATTGTTCTATTTTATCAGTAATTATTGTTGTTAATCTTTTATTGTGCCTACTTTATAAATTAAACTTTATTATAGGTATGTATATATAGGGAAAAAAGTATATATATAATTTAGTACTAAGTGAGATTTCAGGCATATACTGAGGGTCTTGTAACATGTCCCCCACAGATAAAAGGGACCTACTCTATATATGTACACACACAAATAGGTATGAAATACCCAGAGTTAATACATTAAAAAATTCAAGTCTCCAAGCAAAAATCTAGATCACCTACAAAAAAGAGATTATGAAATCAACTTTCCTTTTTAACAATCTTATTTCTATTGTTGATGTTATACATCAGAGAAGAAAAAAAGATTTCTTTTTGTTTTTTTCTCAAAAAAACAGTGTATCTATTACTTATAGAATGAGGATAGGAAAAGGAAGCAGTGGTGAACAATAAATCTGACAACATAAACAGTTTAATAATAAATTGATTTTGATGCCCAGGGCCTATCCCCAGAGATTTGGGATTTACCTGTTCAGCTATTGACTTCTGAGATATCTGTATGTACAGATGAATTTAATGAGCATCTAGGGTGGAGAATCACTAAATGTAATAGAAGCAGCTAAACTCCTAAAAAAAGTAGCAAAAAAAGAAATTAAAGGAACAAGAACTGAATTATGGGAAAACATTGTCAATGGTTAATAAAAGGAGTGGTCTGTGCCTAACCGGTGTGGATGAGTCCTCTCCTAAGCTACAATGTCTCTGTCTACATCCTTACATTGAACAAAATGAACAGAAGCTAAGGCATGGCATTTAGTTTAGTCTTCAATACACACAACCAGAGAAGCTCAAGGACATCTCAAAGGAAAACAGATTTTCAGACAAAAATAAGTAGATCTTCAAATACCATGAAGTACACCTGTCATTACAAAAGACTGTTATCAAATTGAACAATCTTTGAGACAAAGGTCAGAATTAATGGAAGAATAAAGGTCAAGAAATAAAATTGGTCACCTTAACCAGTCTTGGAAATTTAAGGGAGGATACTGGTAACTTAAAATGGAAATAAGAAGTTACGTGTGTGTGTATATATTAGAAGCGATAAACTGATATAGTATATATATGTGTGTGTACGTGTATA
>NW_012133859.1:5439494-5445077 GCF_000956105.1 Propithecus coquereli | reverse complement strand
GATATAGTATATATATGTGTGTGTACGTGCATACACCTACTATATAATATGAGGGGGAGGAAATGCTTCTAAAGAATTTATTTTTTTAAAAAAGACAGAAAAGAAAAAAGAGAGCAGAATGCAAATGACTAAAGACAAACAGCAGCCTGGAAGATCAAGTCCACAAATGCATTTATAGGCAGAAAGAAGTAGGAAAGGCAGGGAAAATCTTTAAAAAAGAAAATACTAAGTGATATAGAGAAGTAGAATGCCAACATCAAGAAAATAAACTAATAAAAGAACAAATAAGAACTAGAGAAGACAGAGAGAGGGAGAAAATGAAATATTTAAAGGGAAAAAATGACAAAGTAATTCCAGAACTAACAAAAGATAAAAGTCCTCAGATTTAAAGAATTCAAAGTGTTCCAAACATGATACATGAAAAAAATGCACAGCTACACTCTTGTGAGGGACACTTGATAAACGAAATTTAAAAGATACCAGAAAGTGAGTAGCCTGAAAAGGATCAAGAATCATATTGACATCAGACATTTCAAGAGCAACTTTGAAAATATCTATTGCCAATCTGATTGAGTCATTCACTAAATATAAGAATAAAAATAAGTAGTGTTTTTAAAATAATAAAAATATTTAGTATTTAATCTAGATTTGTTGTTTGTCAAACTTTTATTTAAACGTGAAAGTCAATATTCTCAACATACAAGGCCTTACTATGTGTAACAAGCAAAGATCTTTTTCTGGAAATATAAAGCACAGTTGGAAATAGTATTCTGAATGGACGAGAAACAACTAAAGAAAGTTTTTATAAGAGATTTGAACAGTAAGTACTAGAAGGAAAATACAACATATTGTGAAAAAGAACAAAAGGATATCAGGCTGAAAAGATACACCTGTCACAAACCATCAAACATGTAATATCTAAAACATACAAGGAATCCCTTCATTTCAAACAAGAAAAAGCCAATCAGTATACTATTGATATTACATTTGATTCTCAATAAAATATAGAAATTATTATCAATATTCCACTGAAGAGAAAACAGAAATGAGAGAAAATGTATGATTTTTTTTCAAGGTCATACTTCCAGCAAGTGGTGTGGGAAGGGGAAAATCCAGGCTATTAGACATAAGAATTAATGTTTTCGACAAAAGCAGAGAAGATGGGGATTCTTATACCACGCCTGAGACCCAAGTACGATGAACCTATTGCATAAATTAGGATGACTTCATTTGTTACTTAAAACCTGCTGAGATTAACGTTATTTCTGCTGTTGACGGGAGGTTAACAAAGTCATTGGGCAATGAACGTAAGAGAAATGCACAAATCCACTGTGCGATTTGAGGATATTCCTGGATTATGTTTGCAAGAATCTTCATTGATCCCCTCATTAAGAATTTATTGATTGTCTTTTTTGGGCCAAGTCAATATTCCCATTGTGAAGTATAAATGGAATATTGAGTACAAAACTCATGCCTGGGGCGTGGGAGGTGGACTGATAATGTCTTCCAAAAGGAGGTGGGAAGTGCCCGACTCCATCTTGCAGGCTGGTGAGAAGGCTTCTGTGCAAACAAAGGAGCAGTAGCATTTGTAAAGATGTAGAAACCTGAGTGAATGAGAAATGTTAATTGACAAAAATACCATGATATATAATTGATTGTGCTGTGAGCTAAAATCTATGTAAATACAAAATAGTTCATAGAGTTGTTATCTGGGTAAGGTAGTCTCTTGAACATCGCTCTTTCGGCAAGATTCATAAAAGTAATAGAAGAAATATAAGGACAAAAACAGGCCATAATACTACCACAATATTAGTGAATACAGGTGTCAGTAAAGTACCAAAAAAAGTGAAGATATCTACAAGACATAAAATTGAACATGAGAGATAAACTAAGTAAAAGAATCCTTAGTGCAATATATGCAACAGAGAACATCAGTACAAGTAACGATTTTCACTAACCTTATAGCAGTAAAAAATGTTATGACAAATAAAAAATACAGTATTTATTATCAATAAAGCAAATATGTTTTCACAAATTTTATGATTTGATAAGATTCTTCAATTAAAAAGCAAACTCTCAGTATTGAGACATAAAAGGAGTGAAGTTTTGATAGATGCTACAATATGGATGCACCTTGACTACATCACGCTAAGTGAAATAAAGTACAGAGAAAAGGACAAATGTGTATAATTGCACTTATATGAAATATTTAGAATAGGAAAATTCATAGAAACTGAAAATATATTAAAGGTTACCAGGGCCTGGAGGGAAGGAAGATTGAGAAATTGCTGATTAGTTGATACAGATTTTCAGATTTTCAGTTTGAGGTGATGAAACAGTTATGGAAATGTACAGTGGTGATGTTTGCATGACACTGGAAATATGATTATGTCACTGAACCACACACTTAAAATTGGTTAAAATGGCAAATTTTATGTTATATATAGCTTACCAGGAGAAAAGAAAAAACACACTCACACTGAGTAAAAACACAGCTGTACCAAAAAATAACTCCGGTTTTTACTTTTGACGTAGACTTCATATAAAATATCTCATTCCTTTACATTTACCTCTTTTTTTAAAACTCTTTAGCATTGTTTGATATTAAAATTAGCCTGTCATTACTAGTACAGGTTGATTATTTTTTATCTGAAATGCTTGGAACCAAAAGTTTTCAGATTTTGAATTTTTTTCAGATTTTGGAATATTTGCATATATTGATACATAATAAGATATCTTAAGGATGAAAACCGAGTCTAATATAAATATATTAATACATCCTCCCAGCAATTTGCTACTAGGAATTATCAAAGAGAGAGGAAAATGTGTCAATGAAATAACTTGCACAAGAATGTTCATTGCAAGTTTTATTCATAATAGCCAAAAGATGGAAACACCCTAAGAGTCCATCAATAGAAGAAATGACTAACTATACTGCATTGTAGTCACAAAATGTAATGCAACTTAGCAAGAATGAACATAGAATGAGCTACTAATATATGCAACAAAATAGATGACTCTCAAAAATAATTTACTGAGTAAAAGACTAGTAAAAAAGTAAATACAGATTGATTCCATTTATAGGAAATTCTAGAATAGACACAACTCTAAGTGAAGTATCACAAGAATGGAAAAACAAGCACCACATGTACTCACCATCAAATTGGTATTAACTGATCAACACTTAAGTGCACATATAGTAATAACATTCATCAGGTGAGATACAAGTAGATCTACCATTTGATCCAGCAATCCCATTTCTGGGCATCTACCCAAAAGAACAAAAGGCATTCTATAAAAAAGACATGTGTACTCGAATGTTTATAGGAGCACAATTGACAATTGCAAAGATTTGAAACAACCCAACTGCCCATCAATACATGAGTGGATTAATAAAATGTGGTATATGTATACCATGGAGTTCTACTCAGCCACAGAAACAATGGTGATATAGCACCTCTTGTATTTTCCTGGATAGAGTTGGAACCCATTCTACTAAGTGAAGCATCCCAAGAATGGAAAAATAAGCACCACATGTACTCACCATCAAATTGGTTTTAACTGATCAACACTTAAGTGCACACATAGCAATAACATTTCATAGGGTGTCGGGCATATGGGAGGGGGGAGAGGGATGGGTATATACACACATAATGAGTGCGATGCGCACCGCCTTGGGGGTGGACACGCTTGAAGCTCAGACAGGGCAATATATGTAACCTAAACATTTGTACCCTCATAATAGACTGAAATAAAAAAGAACAAAAAAAAAAGAAGCTTACAGATATTTCTGCAATGTGTGAACCATTTTACATCCCCATCAACAATGTTTGAGAGTTCCACTTGTTCTACATCTTTACCAACATTTAATGTTGTCTGTCATTTTGTCTCAGACATTTTATTGGGTGTGTGTACTGGCATCAAATTGTAGTTGTAAATGGCATGTCTTTGATGACTGCTATTGTTGAGCATGTTTCTTGTGCTTTGGGCTATTAATATAGCTATTTTTGTAAAATGTCTGTTTATATTCTTGCACATTGTTAAAGAGTTTGTTGCTTTTCATTACTGAGTCATAATTGTTGTTACCTTTTCTTCTAATTTTGTCTTGAGGTCTCTCTGGAAAGTGCCTATAAATTCCAGCCCTGCCCTGAGGTTCCAAGAGATGGTCGTGGATGTTTACAATGCGCCTTTCATGGGCTACTTCTTTATCCTGGCAGATGGCTTAATATCTAAGTGCCTGATCTATGAAAAATGTCCTTTTCACAGGAAACTCATTTATACTGGCAGATGCCATTGTGCTCTTGTCATATCTGTGTGCACCTTATTCCTACCAAGAGAGTCACTTTCTGGGAAAGTCCTGACCAAGGAAGGAGTTAGGCTCAGGTGTGTTGGTCAGATGAGACACATGGGATGCACCTCAACAAAGCATATGAAGTAACAAAAGCATTTTATTACTCACAGATCCACGAGAGAAAAGGGTGCCCACTAGGGCTGGCAGGAAGTGCAGAGGCAGCAGGGTGCCCAACCACTGGGGAGTGAGGAGAGAGAGAACTATGCCTTTATTAAGGTCCATGGCATTATCCCTTAGGCTTCCCCTGGGTGTTGTGGGTTGGCTACTTTAAGGAAAACGCATGTGAAGTGGGAAACTTATTTACATGACTCTAGTATTCACCATCAGGTTTATCATGATCAGTGATCGGTAGCTGTGGGATGTATTGGGATTTGGGTCAGTGAGATGAGGAACAAACAGGCTATCTCACAAACAACCACACGGGGAGGGAAGTTTTAGCTAAGCTCAGAAACGGTGGGTATGACTGAATGTCAAACAACTTAGGTCTAAAAATGGATGCTGAGGCAGCAACTATAATGAACAAATTTATGACATTTATAGACCAAAATAACTGTCTTTGTCAAAACCTTTTTTTTGAAATTTTCTGCTAGTCTGTGACTCGCCAATTCATTTTTTAATAATGTGGTTTGATGAGTAAACATTTTTCATGTTGACAAAGTTAAATTATTAATTTTTTAAGGTTATTGCTTTTAATGTTTTGCCTAATAATTCTTTGTACTCTCCTAAATCCCAAAGATAATCAGCTATGTTTGCTTCTAACATCTGTATGGTTTTAGGTTTAATATTCATGTCTAGGTACCACTGGCAATTAATTTTTGGTGCCTAGTGTTAGGAAATGGTTTGGAGTCATTATTGTCTTAGTATAGATATCCATATTATTTGAGCACCATTTGTTGAAAATACTTTTCTTTTCACATTGTGTTGCATTGGCACCTTTCTTAAAATTATTTTCAACATGTAAGAATGGATCCATTTCTGATAATATGTTAACCTTATAGCCAATGGCATTGATAATTTCAGTTTTTAGTTCTAGTACATACTTTGTAGAGTTCTTAAGATTTTCTACATAAATAATAATTTAATCTGCAGAGAGTATTTTTCTTCTTCAATTTTAAATCTATAGTTAATATAATCAATGGTACCTTGAGTAACAATTTCACTAGAAGAAAGAAGATTGGAAATTTTTACCTTTTATCCTCTTCAGAGATTACTCAATATGTTCACTATTAAGT
>NW_012133859.1:5429978-5430465 GCF_000956105.1 Propithecus coquereli | reverse complement strand
AGGTCGGGGGGAGGAGAAGGGGATGACTAAATCCACACCTAACGGATGTGGGGCACACTGGGGAATGGGCAGGCTTGTCTGGCAGAGCAAAGGCAATTTATGTAACCAAAGCTTTTGTACTCTGGTAATGTTTTGAGATAAAAAAATAAAAAATAATTCAAAGCCATTGATATATATCGTTCTTAAATTATGCAACTCCTGATCTATATTAGAATAACTCAGGTTAAGTACCTTGATATTGAAAGAAAATTAAAATGAAAATTTTACAACTGATAATCAGGCAGTTAAAATTAAAAATCACAGGCTAACTGTAAAAATGTTTTCATATGTAAGTCAGTAACTTGAGAGTTGTTCTAGTATAAGAAAAAGCAAAGAAATATTATTAAGAATATACACATTATATTGAACTGACTTTGCTATTTTTTTTTACCACTTGAATTTGTGGAATGATATCATACCATTCTAAATTTTCATTAATAAATAATAT
>NW_012133859.1:5427993-5429928 GCF_000956105.1 Propithecus coquereli | reverse complement strand
GCTTTTCATATGCAAACTATTAGTAACTGGTCCAGAGCCAGAATTCTGAACCACTTTCTCTGTCTGCCTCTTACACTCCAGGAGGCAATATTTCTATTTCCTATTCATCTTAGGGCTAGATAACAGACCATCAGAGTTGGCCTGTGTATTCTGGAGCACACCGAATAATTATTCAAACAGGCCAAATCTAGAGCAATGTCAGGAGAATCAGGAATGTGGGAGGGGTGAGCATACAGAATTTTATTAGGTTGCTTTGGACTGGCCTCTTTGATAAGGTGACTTTTGAACAAAGACTTTTAAAAAAGTTAAACTCATCAATCCATGTGGATATTTGGAGGAAGAGAGTTCCAGTCAGAAGCCAAAAGTGACAACAGTGTAAGACACCTAAGGTAGGATCTTGTCTGATATGTCCCAGGAAGAGCCATGGGCTACGACAACAGGAGTGGAGTGAAAACGTGGCAAGCAGCAAGAGAAGATAGGTCAGAGGTAAAGAAGTGGATCATGGTGGATTTGGTGGTCCTTTTTATTGCCCTTGATTTTACCATGGGTAAATCGGCAAGATAGTATAAGTTTAATATTAAAAGACTTTCTCCCTTTACTAAAGAACAGACTAGAATGGGAGATGGGGTAAACCTAGGAGAAGAGAATCCAGTTAAGGAATTATTAAATTAATCCAGTGACAGGTGGTGAGGGTTCTCAGCAGAACAATAACATGGAGGTAGAAAGATTTCACATACACCAAACAATTTGAAGTTAAAGCCAAAGTGTATCATCCATGCAGTTTTCACTCAATTATTTTTTACTGAATGATTCTCTGTATGAGTTTTGTTCCTCTGATAAGCAGAAGCCAAAATGTAATTAGATATGCAGGAGATTTATTGGGGAAAAAGCTTGTTAACGATACAAGACAGGGGATTAGGGGCAGACAGGGAGAGCTTCGGACAAGAATGTAGGTCTGAAACCTGTGCTAGGACAGGAGGAAGGAAGATGAAATAGGAAGAGCCACACACTGAGATGCAGCTCTCACAAAGTCTTGGCTGGACCATTGGAGGGACCCAGAGTGAAAATTGCTCCTCAGAGATGTTCTGTGTAATCTCTCCTAGATTACAAAGGTTAAAGTCTTGGAAAATAGTATAATGAGTTCTAAACTCTCAATCTTTGTTTCTCTAACCTTAATTCTCAGTGCCTATAACCATTTACTAAAAGTGGCAATTTAAATTCCAGTTAATATCTTCCTGAAACAATAGGTGCATAAAGTCCATATTGAAGGGTGTTGTTCCCAACTAAACTCTATGTTGTGGGTGTATTCAGATCATTAAAAGGTACAGTGGAACTAATACATCTTTGTCTAACAGAATATTTGTTGTCATACCTGCAGTTTGTTGTTTTAGAGAAAAGGTTTGGCAAAGGTTGGGAGCAAAGATATATAACCCTGTGTCCATATTTTTATTTCCTTTAGAATTTATGAAGAAGACCCAAAAAGCAATGACAGCATCAACAAAAATAAATAAATGGGATGTGATCAAATTAAAAAGCTTCTGCACAGCCAAGGAAACTATCATTAGAGCGAATAGACAGCCTACAGAATGGGAGACAGTATTTGCATGCTACTACACATCAGATAAAGGGCTGATAACTAGAATCTATATAGAATTCTGGAAAATCAACAAGAAAAAAATCAAACAACCCCATTAAAAAGTGAGCAAAGGACATGAACAGAAACTTTTAAAAGGAAGACAGACTAATGGCCAACGGACATATGACAAATTGCTCAACATCTCTAACCATTAGGGAAATGCAAATCAAAACCACAATGAGATATCATTTAACTCCAGTGAGAATGGTTTTTATTAAAAAGTCCCAAAACAGCAAATGTTGGTGTGGATGCAGATAGATAGGAACACTCATACACTGCTGGTAGGACTGTAAACTGTA
>NW_012133859.1:5419891-5420448 GCF_000956105.1 Propithecus coquereli | reverse complement strand
AAAAAAAAAAAGTTTTGTTTATTGGAGTTGGATCTAACACAATACTTTCATGAAACAGGTGGACACTTGAAATTAGCATGGAGTTGCACAATGAAATAGTGCCACCAGTTTTACAATGATAACTAGTGCCATCACAAGCAGAGCACACATTAGGATGGTCATGTGTTCTTACTCTCCAGGATGGCCTATTCAGAAATCCAAATCTCAACCAGGTGGTGAATTGTTGCGATTGTAAGAAAGTAAGAGATTTAAATAACTGAAATATTAAACATAACCTCAAAAAGAGACTGACTCATTGAATTGACATGAAGAATCATCTTAAACTTTAAAAATAAATCACACTTTACCCTTCTGTGTGTTTTTACTGAGCATTCATGACAAATCTGATTGACATATTCTTCGTTTAGGAGTCTGAATATTGGAAAGTAAATTTTCTCCAAGGGTCATACAAGGATATAGTACAAGAGTACTCAAATTTCTAAAGCTATATTTAAATTTGCATTCCAATTTTTATGCTAATCTAGCTGCCTCAAAAGATAGTCACATATCACAAAAAC
>NW_012133859.1:5419059-5419395 GCF_000956105.1 Propithecus coquereli | reverse complement strand
TCCCAAGAACATTAACTATTTAATATAT
Source organism: Propithecus coquereli (assembly GCF_000956105.1). Classification (NCBI taxonomy): domain Eukaryota; kingdom Metazoa; phylum Chordata; class Mammalia; order Primates; family Indriidae; genus Propithecus; species Propithecus coquereli. The sequence goes on along the minus strand of NW_012133859.1, from coordinate 5,419,367 downwards.
TTGGAATTTATATCAAGGTGAAATTATATTGCTTTTACTATGAGATATATTTAGCATATGTTACATATTTTGTCAATGTGGAGCACGTTTTAAAGACCTTTTGATCACTTTTAATATTTATCACAGCTTGGACCTTGACAATTACTTGTTTATTACTTTTTTATTGTTACTTGTTTTTGCTTAGGAAAGTTAAATGTCTTGTTAAAATTATAAAAACAGAACAACTAGAAATAAACTAAAAAATAAAAATTGCTTTCTGCAGATCCACTTTGTAACCAATTTACTGGGATCATACATTGTGAAACTGA
>NW_012133859.1:5416115-5416946 GCF_000956105.1 Propithecus coquereli | reverse complement strand
GTTGATTTTATTATTTTTTAATGTCTATAATTGTATCTTTCAGTTCTATAATTTCCTTTTTTAAAATAACTTTTATTTCTTTCCCAGAGTTTCTAGTTTTTTTTTCACTTGTTTCAAGAGAATGTGTAACTTCTTGATGAATCATTTTTATGATGGTTACTATAATATCCTTGTCTGATAATTCTAACATCTGAATTAAACTCAATATTATCAGGAGTTGATTGTCTTTTCTAATGTAAGTTTTGATTTTTCTGGGTTTTGGTATAATGGGTGATTTTCAATTATATCCTGGAACATTTTGGTTATGATGTTAGGATTTAGGGTCCTATCTACCTATTTATTTGTTTCCTTATTTAATTTTAGCAGTCATTCATCCTGTTAAGATTTATCATTCAGGTCATGGTCTATTTTTGTGGGCTGTTGTTAAAATATAATTTAATCTAATTTTTGGAGTCTCCACAGTATTCTTTTGACCTGGGTAGTTTATCTCTTGGTATTGGTCCCTGTTCTTCCTATTCGAGAAGACAGAAGAGGCTTCCTTAAGCCAGACCAACCATTTCCTCTAGGTGGAATCAAAGTCGTTAGTCCACTAGAAGAAAAAGTGCTTTCCTAGCAGTTGCTTCTTGTGACAGAATACATCCCTGTTTTGGGGGACAAAGAGCTCCTTATGATCTGGACACTTGAGGTAGGATCACCTTTGCCTGTGGCCTGACTGTACAGTGTCGCTAGGTGAGAGAGGGGAGTCTCATGTGTGGCAGGAAAAGAGAATACATCTCCTGGTTGCTTGTCGTCAGCAAAGCAAAGAATCAAGCCTCCTTACTGATTCTTGGT
>NW_012133859.1:5403804-5404880 GCF_000956105.1 Propithecus coquereli | reverse complement strand
AATTTCCTTTTTTAAAATAACTTTTATTTCTTTCCCAGAGTTTCTAGTTTTTTTTTCACGTGTTTCAAGAGAATGTGTAACTTCTTGATGAATCATTTTTATGATGGTTACTATAATATCCTTGTCTGATAATTCTAACATCTGAATTAATCTCAATATTATCAGGAGTTGATTGTCTTTTCTAATGCAAGTTTTGATTTTTCTGGGTTTTGGTATGATGGGCAATTTCAATTATATCCTAGAATATTTTGGTTATGATGTTAGGATTTAGGGTCCTATCTTCCTATTTATTTGTTTCCTTATTTAATTTTAGCAGTCATTCATCGTGTTAAGATTTATCATTCAGGTCATGGTCTATTTTTGTGGGCTGTTGTTAAAATATAATTTAATCTAATTTTCAGAGTCTCCACAGTATTCTTTTGACCAGGGTAGTTTATCTCTTGGTATTGGTCCCTGTTCTTCCTATTCAAGAAGACAGAAGAAGCTTCCTTAAGCCAGACCAACCATTTCCTCTAGGTGGAATCAAAGTCTTTAGCCACTAGAAGAAAAAGTGCTTTCCTAGAAGTTGCTTCTTGTGACAGAATACATCCCTGCTTTGGGGGACAAAGAGCTCCTTGTGATCTGGACACTTGAGGTAGGATCACCTTTGCCTGTGCCCTGACTGTACAGTGTCGCTAGGTCAGACAGGGGAGTCTCATGTGTGGCAGGAAAAGAGAATACATCTCCTGGTTGCTTGTCGTCAGCAAAGCAAAGAATCAAGCCTCCTTACTGATTCTTGGTATTTTTGTCAGGATATCTGCTCAGTCCAGCAGAGAAACGAGCCTCCTTGAACCACCTTCTGTTGCTAGATTATGTGCCGTGGAATGCAAGGCATGGATTACCTTCTTCCATTGGCCATACTACCCTGCAGAAAGGAAAGACTTTAAGATGTCTTGGCTTTATATTGTTCCTTCGGTCTTTGAGTCTCTAGTCAATTGCCATCCTCTTTCCACATTTCAGTATTCTCCTTTGGTTGTCTCTTGAATTATTTCTAGGGATTATAGCTATACTTAGAAGGGAGGAGAATGGAAAGATGA
>NW_012133859.1:5400751-5401447 GCF_000956105.1 Propithecus coquereli | reverse complement strand
ATTAATGTTCCATTATTATTATCCATCTTCAAAATGGATAATAATTAATATTATCCATATGAAGAATGGATAATATTAACATGTGTTCCTTCCTGTATATATTGGCTTGTCATTTGTGATGTTTTTATTTCAAAACAAACACTAGAAGGGAAAAGAATAAACATATATTGAGTACCAATTTTGTTGCAGAAATTTTCAAATACCTCTTAACATTCTATCCTCACCAAAAGCTCTCCTAGGTAGAAAGATACTGCCATGGTCTGAATGTTTATGTCACCTCAAAATTTTTATGTTAAAATCCTAACTCCTAAGGTGATAATATTAAAATGTAGGATCTTTGGGAGGTGATTAGTTTGTGAGGAAATTAGTGTCTTTGTAAAAGAGACACAGGGAGCTTATTTGTCCCTTCTACCAGATAAAGATGCAGCCAAAAGGTGCCATCTATGAGGAACAAGCCCTCATCAGACTGAATAAAGTGTCACAGTAAAGAGACTGACATTTATTTAACAAGAAACTATTAGCAACATGTCTGTTCCTCTCGGACTCAGAAAAGGCTATGGAGTTAAATATGTCTGATAATCTATCAACTGCATCAATTCACTTTAATTCACATATCGTGTGTAAAAAATCCCATATCATTTTATAACTATTATTTGCAAATATAACTATAGCTATTGCCTTAAAAATACATAATTA
>NW_012133859.1:5399932-5400235 GCF_000956105.1 Propithecus coquereli | reverse complement strand
CCACCGCATCCGGCTTCTTGATATATTTTTATAAATAAATCTGTATAGGAAATTTCCTAAAGTTTGTGATTATACTCTCTTAGGAAACATGAAAAGGATAGTAAATATAAATTCTGTGTGCAGATGCCTATTACTATGATAAGAAAGGAAGAACAACCATTTTCACTCATAACAAATGCCTATTATAGTGTTTTACTTGCTAGTATTCAGTTATCTTCACTTTCTAAGCATGGTAACATAAAGTAAGCACTACAGAAAGGTTTTTCCTCAATTATATGATACTGTCTCTTATCTTCAGAGTCA
>NW_012133859.1:5394999-5398162 GCF_000956105.1 Propithecus coquereli | reverse complement strand
TCACATCTCCTTCTTTTTATTATCTCTCAACAGGAGATTTGCCTTTCTCTTAGTAAGGCTTAACTACAAAAAAAAGTTCAACCTTAGATCACTTGTAAAAGTTGATGAACATTTCAAATTTAAAAATTATTCAAATATGCATATAAATCCATCATATATAAAACAGATGCCGGAATTAAAGGAAAAAAAAAAAAAAGGCCAGCTTCAGAGTTAGAACCGTTCATAACTAACCAGGTAATATTTTACTACTTTTTCTCCTGTAGGTTTTAGTATTCTCAGAGGATCAAAACTTCACATAAGATAGATATTATTAGGTGAAATTTGCACAGCTGGAAAATATTATTCTCTCATTAGGTATGTGCGCTGGATTTTAAAACATACTATAACAAGAAATTTGTGAAAATTAATGTACCACAGGAAAAATAGTTGTCTTCGCTTTTCTAAATCCCTGTTGATCCGGCTCCTTAAATTGTGAACGGGTAGATCTAAATATGTCGAGATGTTTCCTTTCTCAAAGATTCTGTCCTAATCACCTGAAGGATAATGTCAGAATCAGTGCTCCCAAATATCAGCCAGAGCCCTTCACGAGTACTTTCTTTCAGTTTTCAGCCTAGAGGGTTTAACAAACTGCTTCAAATTGGAAGTAAGAGAGAAGTAAGAACGAAAAAAATACTCATCATAAAATACAGAATGAAGTTAAAATCAGTCTGCTCTGCACATTTCTCCATGAGCCCACCCTAACTTACCCTTTTTTGTTTTTCAGTGTTTTAGTCATTTATACTCACTTTTACTCATTCTATATGAGAATTTTATAAATTCTCAACTTCATCCCAATACTCATCTGTCTCTTTCCTTTTAGCTATTATGTGTCATGAAATTCATTCATGTATTCAACACCAAATCATTTATACTACACGCATTTTTTGAATACTTTTGATATAGTAGGACCCTCTTCCAACCAAAAACAAAAGAACAATGATAAATACCAGTATTCCTTGTTCTCATGCTGCTTCTATTACAGAGTGTGAATAAAAATAACAAAAAAAGAAAAAATCAAATAGTTAAAACTGCCATGCAGAAAATTAAAATAAGGTATAGGCTAAAGGGGCTAAGTGGTTGATTTTGATTATTGTAAAGAAGTCTCTCAAGTGGTAACATGGAAGCAGAAATCTGAAAACAAAAAGGATTTGGCCTGAAAATATTAAGGGAAAGAGTATTCTTGGGGAAGGAAAAAAAAGTTACTGAATAGACCATAAGTTTCCCAAAACCTTGGTTAAGTTTATGAAAACAAATAAATCCAGTTTAGTTGAAATATGATTAGTGAAGTAAAAAGTGAGGCAAATTAGAGTCTAGTTGGTAGACATGGGCTGGATTGTAGGGGGTTTGAAAACTAGGTGAAGAATTCTGGACTCTAATGGAGTGCAAAAGGGAACAGAAGGTTTTTATCATGGAAAGAGTGACGTAATATGAGTTCTATTTACATAGCACTTCCACTGCTAGCTAGTTAATCAGTTGTAGGGAGGAAAGCCAGGCAGTTTTAGAGGAGTCCAAAGAATATTTTGAGTGAGATATTGTGTGTTCATAGTTGGAAGAATAAAACATAAAATACATTCCATGACTTCCAGGATCTTATAGGCTGTGTAAGGTGTTTGACCATCTCTCTACAATAACTGCTCATCCAATCCTTTTTGGTTTAAAAGGGCCATTTCTACACCCAAGACTTCCTGGGTTCGTTATGCAAACTGCCACTTCTCCCTGAACCCACTTTGCAAGTCAGTTGAAGGGAGCAGTGTCCTGTCTTAAACTTCCATAGCAGTTCTTGTGCATCACCCGCATGAAACCAAGCAAAATTTTCTTTAAATAATGTCTCATTAAAAATGCTAATTATAAATGTTCTTAAGAAAAAATCAGAATCAATGTTGTTTCCCCACGAGACTCACAATGATGGCTTGCAGATAATTAGGCTTTACTAATGAACGTTCAGTAAATAAAGGACATGTTTGTAGTGGCAAGGGTTGGAACAAGAGATGGCAATTCAGAGCCGGGGGTATAGTAAGAGTTAGAGGTATAACCTGCAGAAGAGCACCATCTCCTGGGGCCAGAAGACAAGGTGATCCATTATTTGATTTATCTTGTCTTGAGACTGCAGAGGCTCCAGCGGTTGGAGAAGGCTGGTGTGATAATTTTGGGGAATGTTCACCCAGGACCATCCCAGGTCGTCTCTTCTTTCCTCTCCTACTCTTCTCTCATTGCTCTCTGCACTCCAGTCATGTTGGCTTCTTCCCTATTCCTTAAATGTGTTGAACACTCTCAGGTCTTTGCACTGTGTTCTCCCTGATGCTTTCAGTGAGAAATCCATTGTCTGCTCTCGACCTAATTCAGTTTGCTGCACAAAAGTTACCAGAAAGATCATCCCTGATAATGTCGTATACCTCCTACACTATCCTTAATTCCTCTTTTTGCTTGTCCCTTCTGAAAACTTGACATATTTAATTCGGTTTGTTTGTCTCCTCTAGCACGTAAGTTTTATGAGAGCAAAGGCTTTACCTTGTTTTGTCAACCTACACAGCACTTGTTTTATTACACAGTAAGTGTTCTTAATAATTGCTGAATGAGTGGCTGAGTGGATGGATGCCTGACGGTGGCCTCTGTAGCGTTTGGTACAAATATGAATAAAGGATGCAAGGAAATCCCAGGCAAAGCTACAAACATCTTTATAAGCACATTCAAGGCACTATAGATAGTTCATTGTGTATAAATAAGGTGTGTGCTTGGGGAAGGATCACAGGCAATAGATGGATAATATGTTAATATTATTTGATTTCTACGGAAAATAATTTAATTTATTGAATTATCAGGTTTACATTTTGGAAAGAACAATCTGCAGCATTGTGAAAACCAAATACCCAAATTAAAATTGCTGAGATTCTGTGGTAATTGGCTCACTTTAATTGTTCGCTACAGCATAAGAGTATGGAGTCACGTTTTCTCTGCTTAATTTCCACAGATGGCATTTCTACTACCATAAATTATCGTTTAAAGGAAGAATTACAAATGCTCTATCACTCATTGGAGTAGCGTCAGTTGCCTAGCCAACAGACAATATATTCTAAAGAAACAACCCACTCTAAAAATGCACATTCAAGAAATGACTCAATATTTA
>NW_012133859.1:5394216-5394949 GCF_000956105.1 Propithecus coquereli | reverse complement strand
TATATTCCAAAAAATAAAATCACTGCGTCAAAAGATACATGTATTTTTTTAAGGTTTAATACCTATTGGAAGCCTAACCTTCAGAAAGCATATACCAATCTACACTAATAGTATTTTATAGCAGTGGAGATTTGGAGTTGGCTTCTAATAACGGGTCAGAATGGTTGGTCTGCCTCATGGTTTTTTGATTCTCATCAAGCCTAGGATATTACTGAAGCCCAAGACAATCAGTCACAACATTTCCTAAGTTCCTCTGATGTTGACCCAAACCACAGACTTGCTTTTCTCTAGTCCCCTTCTCTGTGCTCTTCTTGGGTACCAAAATCTACTGCTACCCAGCCAAACTATCTATTTTCTCTACCTAGTCTTCGATATATCTTCCCCTTTTATGTTGATTGGAATGCCTCCATATCACGAACAAAAATGATACGTGGAATCGTATTTTAGATTCTACACTGTCCTCTCCCTCACTTTGATGTTACAAACATCTTTAGGCATTAATTATCACCCAAATCATATATAAGCCTAATATGTCCTTCATACACTGTGTCTTTACCAAATCCACAGTTTTCCCATGTTCAATCTCTGTCAGGTTAATTTCCTTTCTCCAAGCCTCGTTTCACATCTTAGTGCATGAATCTTTCCCACGTCACATCTCCTTCTTTTTATTATCTCTCAACAGGAGATTTGCCTTTCTCTTAGTAAGGCTTAACTACAAAAAAAAGTTCAACCT
>NW_012133859.1:5393473-5394166 GCF_000956105.1 Propithecus coquereli | reverse complement strand
CTGGGCATGGTGGCACATGCCTGTAGTCCCAGCTACTTGGGAGGCTGAGGCAGGAGGATCGCTTGAGTCCAGGAGTTTGAGGTTGCTGTGAGCTAAGCTGACGCCACGGCACTCACTCTAGCCCAGGCAAAAGAGTGAGACTCTGTCTTGAAAAAAGAAAAAAAAAAAAGTTCAACCTTAGATCACTTGTAAAAGTTCATGAACATTTCAAATTTAAAAATTATTCAAATATGCATATGAATCCATCATATATAAAACAGATGCCGGAATTAAAGGAAAAAAAAAAAAAAAAGGCCAGCTTCAGAGTTAGAACCGTTCATAACTTACCAGGTAATATTTTACTACTTTTTCTCCTGCAGGTTTTAGTATTCTCAGAGGATCAAAACTTCACATAAGATAGATACTATTAGGTGAAATTTGCACAGCTGGAAAATATTATTCTCTCATTAGGTATGTGCACTGGATTTTAAAACATATTATAACAAGAAATTTGTGAAAATTAATGTACCACAGGAAAAATAGTTGTCTTCGCTTTTCTAAATCCCTGTTGATCCGGCTCCTTAAATTGTCAACGGGTAGATCTAAATATGTCGAGATATTTCCTTTCTCAAAGATTCTGTCCTAATCACCTGAAGGATAATGTCAGAATCAGTGCTCCCAAATATCAGCCAGAGCCCTTCACGAGTACTTTCT
>NW_012133859.1:5392719-5393407 GCF_000956105.1 Propithecus coquereli | reverse complement strand
GATTGCCAGGTTTAAGCAGTATGGTAGCTGTTAGGAAAACTGTTCCACGGTAGCTTCAAGTTGCATTAAGAATACAAAATGATTATACTAGAGGCAATTAGGAAAAACAGAAAGCAGATTGTTATTAATGAATACCAGTTTGATTATGTACTGTTGAGGGCCCTAGACCAGCACTCACACTGTTTGTCTTTTCATTTTGTTTCTACTACCTACTACACAATGGCAGATGACATTTCAGTTACTCTATGTTGTCCTTAGACCTCTCCTTTGATAATAAGGGAGACAATAGGCTCAGGTTCCTTTAATTTCTGCTCTGAATGATTTTGACTGTGAGATTAAAACCACTGTATTCTACAAAACTGACCTGAAAAATAAGACTGAATATGATTTATTTAGATAAAAGAGGAGGGCAGCTTTGGGACTCTGCAGGGCATAGCTGGAGGCAGAGTCTAAGAATCAGGGTTTTATAGAAATAAGGGATGCATATTTTATGAAGAAATTAAAAATACACTCTGCATTAGTAAACATAGGTTATTTTCTGTTGTGTTAGTACTGCGCTCTCCAATAAGGTAGCTAACTGTACCTATTCAGCACTTGAAATGTGGTTGCTCTGAATGAAAATGTGACATTAAGTGCAAAATACACATCAGAGTTTGTAGACAGTTTTGATAAATGTAAAACATCTTAT
>NW_012133859.1:5390416-5391743 GCF_000956105.1 Propithecus coquereli | reverse complement strand
GCGAGAAGAGTGTATTTAACTCTCTAATTAACTGCCAAAGGCTTTATCACAGTTGGCGTACCATTTTGTGTTTTCACAGGAAATATGGGTTTCAATTGTTCTGTATCCTTACTGGTACTTATTATCATTATATTTAAAAATATATTATTTCAGCCATTCCAACAGGTATATAGTGGCATCTCATTGTGGTTTTGATTTGTGTTTTCCTAGTTACTAATGATGTTGATCATATTTTCATGTGCTTATTTACCATCTATATATTTTCTTAAGTATAGTGTCTATTTAAATGTTTTGTCCAATATTTATCGGGTTGCTTAGTTCCTAATTGTTGAGTTTTGGGTATTCTTTATCTACTTGGATACAAATACTTGTCTTTTCATACTCTTAGAATTGTCTTTTGCAGAGCAAAAGTTTTAAATTTTGATGAAGTCCATTGTATTAATATATTCTTTTGGGATTCTGTTTTGGGTATCTTATTTAAGATAACTTTCATTAAAAATCACGAGACTTTTCACCAATGTTTCCTTCTAAAAGTTGTATAGCTTTATATTCTACATATTGCTCCATGATCAATTTTCAAGTAATTATTACATAAATTTTGAAGGATGCATCAAGTTTCATATTCTTTTGTATATTGATGAACGAACATTCCAGACCATTTGTTAAATGGAGTGATTTTTTCTTTACTGAATTTCCTTTTTGCCTTTCTCAACTTAACTAACCATATTTTTTTGTGTGTCTATTTCCAGGCTTTCAATTATGTTGTATTTATCTATGACTTGGTGATTGTAGCATCAATGTAGGTCTCCAATGAGGCAATATGAGTCCAGGAAATGTTCTCTTCCTTAACAAAATTATTTTGGGTATTGTATTCCTTTTGCCTTTACATACAAATTTTAGAAACAGATTGTCAATATCTACAAAATATCCTGTTAAGATTTTTATTAGGGTTGTGCATACATAGATTGTGTAGACAATAGTGTTTACCTTTATCTCTATTTTTAATTTGAGCATATTATGAGGATATTATGGGTACAAATGTTTAGGTTACATATATTTCCTTTGCCCCATCCGGGTCAGAGCTTCAAGTATGTCCATCCCCCAGATGGTGCACACTGCACACATTAGGTGTGAATATACCCATCCCCTCCTCCCCGCTCCCACCTGCCCAACGCCTGATGAATGTTACTACTATATGTGCACTTAACTGTTGGTCAGTTAAGTCAGTTAATACCAATTTGATGGTGAGTACATATGGTGCTTGTTTTTCCATTCTTGTGATACTTCACTTAATAGAATGGACTCCAACTCTATCCAGGATAATACA
>NW_012133859.1:5387857-5390366 GCF_000956105.1 Propithecus coquereli | reverse complement strand
AACTCCAAGATACTTAACAAGGCCCAGAAGGCCCCATATGCTCCTTTCTGAATCCAGTTTCCTGGTCTCATTGCATAAATCCCTCCCCGTCACTTTCTCCGCTCAGCCACACTGGATTGCATCGTTTTTTGAATGTTGCCCATTTTTGCCTGCATCAGAATCTTTGTCTGAGAATTCTCCATCTCTCAGCAGGATCTTCTGTCTTGTCCCAACCTCTTAAACTCTTCCCTTATGATAATTTATCTTTCAGGTCTCAGGTGAAACATGCCAGACGGCATTGTTTGTCCCTGTCCTGGATATATGCTCACTACCGTTACATGTTTGTGTGGTAACTAATCCTACTTTATCTGACCTCACGGGTGTATTTCCAGCACTTAGGAGAGTTGCAGCACATTTCTCTAATTCTAAGAAAAACACTTATTTTACATTTAAGATATATGGAATTAGACTATTATTTACAACTAGTATGTACATTTATAGAGGTAGTTGGATTTATTATAGCAATGGCAATTGTTTTCCTAAAATGCTGCTATTAAACAGTCAAATCTATTTTAAGAGATATCAGAGTTAATAAAAACCTGCAATAATATTTCACAAATAGTGCTAAGCAGTCTTCATATATCACATAAGGTTGTTATTAGCATTATAGCCACTTAGTAAATGAGGATGCTGAAGCCAAGATGGAAGGTGCTAAATACATCATTTAGTGGAAGAATAAAAAAATAAATCCATCGAGTCCTTTATGCGACTGAATCGCCCCTCTGTGACTACTAGCTCGTGCTTGCATATATCAAATAATTCTTGTCGCGGTGCCTTCTATCTCCTCAAATGTCAGTGTCCCTGGTCTTGATGGGGTTTTTATTTGCTTACCAGACCCTCTTACAAGACTGCTCAGCTCTTAGAAGCCTTTTCTTTCTGGTCAGCCTGTGGAAGCCCTCTGCTGCCCTCTGCTGGCCACAACTAGTGGTTGGGATTAGTTCAGATTCCAGGAATAACTCAAGACATAGGAGAAAAAAACAAAACAAAGCTAGGAGATACCACCCAACCAATCACAACATTAAAAATATTGTGTCTGGCTGGCAGAGAGGACACTGTATATTTCATATGAGATACCAATTAGCTGTTGCTTCTCTTCCTTTTGCACAAACGTATCTGTATCCCGCACCACTTTAAAGTAGGATTAGCCTATACAAAAAATAATCAATGTAATTTAAAGACTGGATGAATAATAGTCTATCCTTCACTTTGGCTAATGCTATCCCTAAGAAACAAAGCTTGTGAACAACATAGTAAAAGTAAAGGCATTCCAGGAAAATATTACTCTAAGTTTGAATCTTTATTACAATCTTTTTTTTTTTTTTTTATTTCAGGGTATTATGAGGGTACACACATTATGGTTACACTTTATGTCTTTGCCTCACCCAAGCGAGGGTTAGAGGCGTGCCCTTCCCCCCTACAATGCTCCCCGTGTCCTTTGGTTGCGGGTTCCCCACCATCCCCCTAATCCCTGGAGAGTATTACTGCCATGTGAGCACCCTAGTGTTGATCAGTTAGTACCAATTTGATGGCGAGTACAAGTGGAGCCCATTCGTCTGATCTTGTGGTGCCTCACTTTGGATAACAGGCTTAAGTTCAATCCAGGAAAGTATAAGAGGTTCTAGCAATCTTTTGATCTGGTAGAAATTGTGCACCATTCAGTAAACCTGCTTACTATAGCAATAAATACCTGTAGCCTACGTTACCATGAGATGGTGGGGCTTCTGTTCTGCTGACTGAATGTACCCTGCTTTGCCGTCCACGTGTTCTGCATTGCCACCCAAATGGACATAACGTTCCTGAAACATGCCCTATAAACTACGAAGGTCATTCTCTCCCCAAATTAATAGGAACAATAATACTAAAATTATTCTGACATTCATTTTGCTATATGCGACTCTTCTGTCTATATACACTATTGGATGGTGGCACACATATTTTTCTGATTCTTTTTGATTTGCCTGGGTTTTCTGCATTTTTCTGTAGCAAGCTGTACTACATTTATTTGTGGTCAGAAGAGAACAAAAATCCCACAACAAAAAAGTTTATTCTAAAAGTAAACAAACTTAAACATTATTTAATAATTGAAACCCATATGAAGTTGGAAGGGTGGCTACTGGTTTCACCACATACATGACACCAATGAGAGAAAGCCTTGTTTTTTTCAATGTTAAATTGAGAATGATGTAATATCCATGACCTCAGGAGGATAAGGTGAGGATATGTTTACTTTCCTCATTTTTTAAAAATTGTAATTTTCAATTGCATACAGAAAAATGTTCAGTTTTTCATTAATACTTCTATGAATTATGAAAAATGTATAGAGTTGTATAACCACCACCAGAATCAAGATACAAAACAATTTTATTATCCTATGAGATTTCTTATTGTTAACCCTTTGTAGTCAACCCCTGAATCCAACCTTAATCTCTGGCAACAATTGATCTGTTTCTGTCCCCCACAGTGTCTCTTT
>NW_012133859.1:5386232-5387807 GCF_000956105.1 Propithecus coquereli | reverse complement strand
TTGTTTCAGCTGCTCAATCTATGGTAATTTGTTACAGCAGCCCGAACTAAGACACCTATCAGGTAAGCATTGACTAAGGTTTACTTTGTGGATACATGTATGATTAATTGCCTTCATTTTTCCATGATAGAGACTTAATTCTTATTCTGCAATTTTAAGTATATTCACACACACATACAAACAAACGCATTTATGTCCCATGAGGATATAGAAAATCAGCCAGCCCGTTCCTCTTCTTTTGGGGGCTTACACCCTACTTGTTGAATGCTTTGCAGTTAGCTCATGGCTGAGAACTTAAGAGGTCACTTTCTGCTTATAAGGCGCCCTACTCTGTTTGCCAGGATCCCCACTTCACACCAAGGTTCAAACAAGGCAGTCAAATATTTCAGAAGCTGAAAGATGGGTTGTGTATTGGGAACTAGATGTTTCTCCTCTTAAGTTTGGACTTGTTTCTGAGAACAGGCACAGGCATTTGCTCCAAATCATATATTAAATTAAGGAAATAGCTTCTGAGACTGTGCTTTTGGAAAAATTAGTTGGATTGGACTGGGAGACGGTATATGAATTTCCAATTTAGTGTCTTCAAATTTGACCATGTGCTATTGTAACTCTACCCTCTGTCCCTAGACCCTATTTGTTATTTAACTCTGTTAATGATGCAACTCTATTGCTGCCACCACTACAGCAACTGCTACTCCTATGACAGCAACTTCAACTATAAATATTACTACACACATACACCCCCCCACCACACACACACACACACACAATATGTTTGGCTTGCAATTAATTGGTATGTCTTTGTCTTTTCATATTGGATAGACAAATGTTTGTTTCTAATAATAAGCATTTTGAAACTGTGGTGTTTTGCTATTTACCTCAATTAAAGAAACTTTATCTTTTTAGTACTGTTAATGTGATAATTTGAGTTATCACTGCAACTTTACCATGGTTTTAATACCATATAATAATATAATAATGGCAGAAAAACTCAGTCATAGCATATCTGAAGTTATGCAATAAAGTAATAAAAACATTTGCTAATGCTTTTGTTTTTATGTGTGTTTGTGTGTGGTGTATAAATTTCTACAACTAGTAGGTTTCATTATAGTGGTTTTTGTCTATATGTGAGACAGGAGTAATTAATTTGATTCTCTAGAATAAGTTCCAAAGCCTTGGTCTTGTTAAAATCTGTAGACAAGACAGGCTTAGTAACGTCTCTGTTCTCAACCTTACTTCTTTTCTTCTTTAGTTACCTTGAGACTTTCCACACACCATGGGGCCTGTTATGCAGATCTGTTTGCCCTTTTTCTTGATTTTAAAACAGGTACATTAACAGTGACGTAGAGAATTTTACTACAGAAGTTTTGGTTCCAGAGATAGAAACTTATCCCAGGTCTTCTGATCTGTATTATACAAATTTATACTAGAAACCCATATATAGTTTAATAACAAAATTATTCAACAGTGATTTGGTTTTTAGCCATAGTTGTTGAGTTCTTGGTTTAACAAAAACAGGATCACTTGCAGTTAAGTAGTAGCTGTGTTGTGGTTTTTTTTTTTTTTTTTTTTTTT
>NW_012133859.1:5384697-5386182 GCF_000956105.1 Propithecus coquereli | reverse complement strand
ATTAAATAATTACTATATATTAACTATTTCATTTTCTACAAAATAAGCTCCTACATAAATCTTGTGATAAAATCACTGGCTGCTATCTAGCAATTGTGGCAGGCTTTGTGACCACAGTGCTAGGTACACGTGCATTTACACACAGAGGGTCGAGATTAAATCCATCTTGCCTCATCTGAAGGAAAATTCTAGTTTCTTCAGGCACTGGAAGAATTCAGAAGTCAATCATTATTTTCCAAATCCCTCTACTGTACTGTAAATCTCATTTGGCCAAAAATCCAGGAGTAATAGCCCTACTGTAACTCAAGTAGTTAATGTTTAGTGAGCATAGTGTTTACTGAATTACTTATTCCTTTCTTTCATATAATTATTAATTTGATCCTCCCACCACTTCTATTAGGTAAGTACTATTATCCCCATATCATAAAAAAGAAACTAGGGCACTAGATGTTTTAATACCTTCTTTCTTAAAGTCAGAATTCACAGAGGTAGAATTTGAACATTGGAAGTTTGCTCAAATGTCCTTGATCTTAACCACTATGCTACACTGATTCATGGTAACATACACATTACTCTGTATGTCCCTAGATTTTCTCTAATGGCTCAAATCTCCATGAATATCTTATCATTATTAATAACTATAATTATTAGTCAAAATGCTAATTAAATGGTTATTAGTGAATGCTAATTAATTTAGATGTGCTTTAAATCAAAATAATTCAGTTATTGCTTATTTATTTTATAAATATATGATTTCATAACAAATATATAGAAAATTTTTTGTTTAGTGAATGCTATGTGGGACAAAGTAATGTCAATATTTGTTCGTATACCAGTAAAGCCCTTGGATATTTCTATCTAGTTAATAAAAATATAACATTTATCACACCATGATTCTTTGGTAATGTACCATCAGTTATTGTTATTTTTCAGTATATAAATATGACGTCATTTAAGTAATTTGTTGTTGTAATTTAAATTTATAGGCCTAAAATGTATTAAATATTCTGTCCCTTCCTCTCTTACCTTTTCCCCTTCCTTTACATGTTAACATAATTAGAAGTTGTTTTATAACTCTGTCAGAATTGTTAAAATATTTAGAGCTTTAAAATATTAATCAGGAATCATTACCTATTCATTTAAAGACTTTCTAAGTGACACGAATGGAAATGTAAAATGAAATATCTCCCATAAAGCTATTGAAAGAAAATAAAACTGTCTATAAAATATCTACTACATGAAATGAACCCTCACAGTCTTCTGAACTTGAGTTTACCCGACTTCTTCATGATGAACATTACTTTGTCTTTTTAAGTTAAAATTGTATGGTTTTTAATTACAGAGTTTTAATGTATGTTAAAATTTAAATTTCTTATTAATCAACTTCAAACATAATTTCTCATTCATTGGAAATTTTACTTTCTCATAAAAATCTATGTGGATAAACCCTCCTATAAAGATTATTCATTTATATTGAGATGACTA
>NW_012133859.1:5381299-5383682 GCF_000956105.1 Propithecus coquereli | reverse complement strand
AAAACTTGAAAATATATTTTAAGTTATTTTTAAGAATTGATGTTGAATGTAAATGTCATTATGATTTACTTCTTTGTCCAATATTTATTTTATTACCCAATTAAACCCAACCAAAAGATCAGGCAAGTCTTATGCAGGGTTGTATATAAAGTGTTTCTTAGTAATCTTACAACTCTCTTCCCATCCTTAAAAAAAATGATTACCTTGCCTTTTCCTCTCTGTTAATAGCACAGAACCATCAAGCCAGTTCTATTTCTTCAAAGTTTTTACTTATGTTTCCCACATCTATGTGTCCTTTCTGGTAGATTTTGGTACTTACTATATTTCCAGATTATTTCCACTGGCCAACTAATACATTCTTTCTCTCTCCTTTATCTTTTAATTTTAATTTTGCATCTTCTCACGATTCTCCATTTCCTTGAATAAATTTTCACTGCTAAAATTAAATGTCTTTTGTGTTAACGTAGGTTTATTTCTCTGTCTTTTTAAAAATTTTTTTGCCTTTTTTTCTTTTTCTTTTCATAGATCTTCAAAGTCTGATAATCTGAATATGATGAATAAGATAATTGGGGAGTTTCAGGTGCTACAGGCAAAACCATCAGCACATATTATGGAGCCATAAATTGTCAATAGAATTGAAAAAAATCAGTGAGAATATGCAGCTCTATTCCACATTTGCAAACGTTAGAATAGATGAGTAATTTCTGAACAGAATGACCAGGATGTGGCTATAGCCTCTATTAGTGGTTCTGCATGTTCCATTTTCCAAAGTCATTCACTGCCCTTTGTGTGAAGGTTATTACTGCAAGTTAAGGATGACTTCAGAGTTTTATCTGGTAGCATGCTCATTCAGAAGTCTTCCCTGAATGTAAGTGCATGACGAAGCCTCCCTATAGCCACACAAATTAAGGTGATATTTCTTGCTGTATTAATTTTTTCTATTTCCATTGTTCTAGTAATTTAGTAAGGTTCACTTCAGAGTTAAAGTAATATTATTATGAAAGTATTCACTGGCATCACAACTCAGAGTCATAAAATATGGACACTAATCTTCTTTTGCCAATAATCCCGTAAAAATCTACCACAATCACATTTTCTAGAACTGAGAACTTTGGGTGAGGATGCCGCCATTGTTTTGTGGGCATGGTTCTCATGAATCTCACAATCCACCAGGATGGGGACGATAAGTACACAGATAAGTACAATGTAAAAGATATTGTGAGATTTATTGCAATGGAGACATAAACAAGGTAAGATAGGGAAATTGATTTTTTTTTTCTTTGCAGATCAACTATACTTTCCTGAGTCAGAAAACAAGACAGATGCATACAGAGCTTGGAAGGTGTTGGAAGGTGTGAGACATGTCACAATAAACACACTGCTTAGTAGAGGTGAACAGCAATAAGCTACAATAGTACTCATAGGAAAAAAGCGATTATGAGTGAAGCAAAGGAGGGTTCATGAAAGGAGAAGCATTTAGAAAGAACGATGAAGTATGAATACTATTTAAACTAGATCAACAAAAGCAAATGTAATTATTTATAAAGAGCTTCTATCAAATATATTGTTATATTATATTGTTATATTACCAAGATCACATATTAATTCCTTTAAAAATGATGAAAATAGAGAAGCTATTTAAAAATTAAAATATAGTTTAAATGTATTCATAAATGCTAATATGTTTGATAAAATAATGAATGTATTAAATGAGAAAGATGGTCACCTAGGAAAAGAAAGAACATTGATACTTTATGCTTAATCTGTGTAAATGACTTCTGAATATTTCCAAAACTGTACAGGTACTCTTAAAATAGAGTGCTAGTTATTTCTGTTTAAAATATCCTGGTTTTTTCTGTGTAAATTTCTCTGCAGGACTTCACAGTGTGGCACAAGGGCTACCATATGGATGGATATTTAGTAATTCCTTGGCTAGCATCTATATAACATTATTTTAATACTATTTTCTCTACTACCAGGCCCGAAAATCACAAAAGTTGTCTGCCTCTTTCAACAGATTTCTATATGTTCTTCCATCTACTATTAAATAAATTAAAAATGAAATGTTGAACTAAAAAAGTTCTTAAAAATACATAATGCTTATCTTGATAATCTATTTAAAAATATATTTTTGCTGGGAATATTCATGTAATTTATATAATAGGCTTGAATCAGGAAGAGTTATTTCACTTCAGAATTGTTCTTCAATGTATGTTGGGATTATAGAATATTCTTTAAATTTGGCTTAATTATTTATTCTTTATGAAAAAGAGGATTATTTTCAAGAAAAGTTTTAAAACTTCTTTTTCAAAGTACAATTAAAGACCCTCTTATCTTTTATGAAGGCAACTGTGTTGAATTTATTTTTTAGCTTTTTTATTGT
>NW_012133859.1:5365602-5368738 GCF_000956105.1 Propithecus coquereli | reverse complement strand
TACCTTCTTTTGAAAAGTTTCTATTCATGTCCTTTGCCCTCTTTTTGATAGGGTTGTTTGATTTTTTTCTCCCTTATTTTCCTGAGTTCTGTATAGATTCTAGTTATCAGCCCTTTATCAGATGTGTAGCATGTGAATATTTTCTCCCATTCCTTAGGTTGTCTGTTTGCTCTCATGATAGTCTCCTTGGCTGTGCAGAAGTTTTTTAATTTGATCATGTTCCATTTATTTATTTTTGTTGTTGCTGTGATTGCCTTTAGGGTCTTCTTCATAAATTCTTTCCCTAGGCCAGTGTCTACAAGAGTTTTTCCAACATTTTCTTCAGGAATTCTTATAATTTCATGCCTTAGGTTTAAGTCTATTATCCACCATGAGTTGATTTTTGTGAGAAGTGAAAGGTGCGGATCCTGTTTCAGTCTTCTACATATGGCTATCCAATTTTTCCAGCACCATTTATTGAATAAGGATTATTTTCCCCAATGTATGTTTTTGTCTGCTTTGTAAAGATTAGATGGCTATATGAGGATGGTTTTATGTCTGAGTTCTCAGTTCTGTTCCACTGGTCTATGTCTCTGTTCTTGTGCCAGTACCATGCTGTTTTCGTTACTATAGCCATGTATCTAGAAAACCCAAAAGATTCTGTCATGAGACTACTTGAATTGTTAAACAAATTCAGCAAAGTGTAAGGTTACAAATCAATGTACAAATCAGTAGCATTCCTATACACCAACAACAGTCAAACTGAGAACCAAATCAAAGACTCAATACCTTCACAATAGAAACAAAGAAAATAAAATACCTAGGAACATATTTAACTACGGAGGTGAAAGACCCTTACAGGGGGAACCAGGAAACACTGAGGAAGGAAATAGCAGACGATGTAAACAGATGGAAAACTATACCATGCTCATGGATCAGCAGAATCAACATTGTTAACAAGTCTATCCTACCCAAAGTGATCTACAGATTCAATGCAATCCTTATTAAAATACCAACATCATTTTTCACAGGTCTAGAACAAATAATTCTATGCTTTGTATGAAACCAGAGAAGACCCCATATAACAAAAGCAATCAAAAGCAAAAAGAACAAATTGGGAGACATCAATTTACCAGACTTCAAGCTATACTACAAGGCTATAGTAACTAAATCTTTATCTCTTTTTCTTTTTCTAATTGATAACTCTAGCAACTGCTAGATGCATAATTAACCTTTAGAATTCTAATTAAAGTTAGTATGCTATGCTGTTTTGCTACCTGTGTACATGCCATTTAGGTTATTGTGTGATTTGAGAGATCAGCAACTTTTTTCTATAATGCCACATATTTTAGGTTTTGTGCACCACAATGGTCCCTGTTGCATATTCTTCGTTTGTTTGTATATTCACTTGCTTGCTTGTTTTACAGCCCTTTAAAAATGTAAAAAGACTTCTTAGCTCATGGACTGTACGAAGTCTGTCCATGGGCTAGGTTGTTGTATGGAATGTAGTATTTTAAACCTGGTTCACAGAGTGCTTATTTTTCAAAGTTTCTGCAGTGCTTCTTTGAATCAGTTCTGTGAATGGCAAGCTCAAGTGTAAATTTGAGATTCCCATGAGTTCACAACCAGAATTACAGAATCAAAGAGTAAAGCTCTTCTCTCACCATGATCTCCTTCACACTCTGGATTTCATAGGCAACTTTTACTGATTTCCTTAGCCAAAAAGACTAATTTCTTTCGCAGTCCTCTTTTCCCCCACACACTGTGCTGCACATTTCCATGGAAAGATAGATAGATTCAGCAAACTAGCAAGAGGAAAGGGAAGAAAATGGCCAGACACTTATTGGATAATATGGACTCTTCTTCCCGGTTCCTCAGGCCAGAGATGCAGGTGTCCTGCAACAGGTTTGAGGTGTAGTACTGCTGCAGCAGTGTAGTTTAATAAATGATTCTGTTCTTAAAGAGGAAAAGGTTGTATTACCCCTAAATTCCTTGCAGTTTTTGTTGTTCATAGATACTTCACAGTTCCTCAAGTTTGGTCACGCTTGTGAGATAAATGAAGGGAAAAAATAGGAACTGCACCAGAATGCTGGTCTTTCTCCAGTTTAGACTTCCTGTCTCAATCTGCCTGCTATTATTCGCTTTTCAGAGTCCAGGATTTTAGTTGCAATCAGTGGAACTAATAGGCTGGGATGGGCTTGCTCATCTTTGCTGACAACAGATGTTTTCATATACATTTTTGAGATATTTTTACATGTTTCCCATGTGCCTGAATCAGAGAATTTTAGGCTTGCATTTTGAAGGTCCTTCCATTTTGAAAAATGTATACAGACATGAAAGAACTAAATTGATTACTTTGGGGACTATGCATCTTACCCAGGTTATATATAAGACTCATGACTCCAAAACGGGACTTTGTATGGGAGCTTTTATTAAAAGTATAAAAATATAGACAAAAGAAAATTGCCAAAAAATCTGGCAATATTTTTAGCCATAAATTACAACTGTGAAGAAGTGGAAGATAATTTAAAACTGAGCCTGTGTCTACATCTAGGAAAAAAATATGCTCTAATCACATGTGTTTACACACACACACACACACACACACACACACATATACATGCACATCTTCCCCATTTGATTCCACAAAACACAAGACTAGAAGTTGATCATGAACAAATAAAATAGCAAAAAATATGGTTTGTGGTTTCAATAGCATTTACATTGTCATCCTTTTAAGAAATGGGCCCATGGTGCACACATTCATCAATAGAAGGAATTTTTCTGATATCAAACTGAATTGAGTATGAATAAATATAACTGTCAGATATCAGGAAGTCTACAAAATGTTAACTCATAAAACTGTCAACATGAGCAACACCTTATGAAAACACATACCACAGCATTTTACAGTGTACAATGTCTATCATATTTACCAGATAACAAAGGATTTCTACAATATTCGTAGTTAAACTTTTCAGGTTTTTGTTTATATGGATACAATCATAATTTTAAATTTCTATTCATCATGTGGTATAGGGTAATTGCATGGTTAATTAATATAGTCAAGGAGGAACAGTTCAACAATCCAGATAAATATTAAGATTTTCTTAGCCAAAAAGACAAATTTCTTTTGGAGTCTTACCTTGCAATAATA
>NW_012133859.1:5351783-5352955 GCF_000956105.1 Propithecus coquereli | reverse complement strand
GTTTCATCTTTACTTTTGAAGTATTTCCTTAGTAACGTATCTATGAATATACTGCCAATAATACCCATGGCTACAATATCACACCTCTATTTCTTCAAAGAAATTGTTTGTTCACGGATAATATTTATGTATTTTTTTCTGTTTTAGATTTCTTAACTATTTGTAGTTCAAGTAGGACATATGAAATTGCTTTGACATTATCTTTTACTTGGTCTTGTTCTCCAAATATTGAATATCTGTGATCTGATCACTAATTGCTGCTTCTTATCACAGGAAGAGGTGGGTGGTCATTATTTTTGTACCTCCCCCCATGATGGTGAGCCCCTCCCCCTCCAGCTAAAGTGACTTTCAGGGTGATTAAAAGGCTAGCACCCTCCCTCTCCCCTTAAGTTTTTCTCTTTTTTCCCCTTTGGGAGCCAGGTACTAAAGACTAGGACAGTCAAAACAATTGCATATATGAAGAAAGTGAGAAAGTGACCATACATGCTCAGGGAAAGATTCAGGCTCAGAAAAGACTGAAAACACCTTAAATTTATAGCTCAGGTTGCTCCTTGGCACAGAGGCAAGTAACAACAACAACAAAAAAAATAAACACAAATAATAACAAAAACAACAAATGCAGCACCAGGGATAGAATCTGATTTTCAGACTTACAAGATTGTTAGATTCCAACGTCCAAGTTTCAACAAAAAAAATCATAATACATACATCAAGAAACTAGAAAATTTGGCCCATTCAAAGGAAAAATTAAATCAACAGAAATTTTCTCTGAAAAAGATCTAATTACAGATCTACTAAATGAAGATAACTGTCTTAAAAATGTTCAAATAACTAAAGAAAAATGTAGAGAAAGTCAAGAAAATCCAGTATGAACAAAAGGGAACTATCAATAAAAAGATAGTAAGCCTAACAGAAACCAAAGAGAGATTCTGGAGTTAAAAAGTACAATAAATAAAAGGAAAACGTGTAAGAGCAATTCAAAGGCAGATTTGAACAGGAAAAAGAAAGAATCAACTGTCCTGTGGGATACCATCAATCAAACCAACATATTCACTGTGGGGATCCCAGAAGAAGAAGAAGAGAGAGAGAAAGGGCAGAGAGAATATTTGAAGAAATAACAGCTGAAAGTTTCTCAAATTTGATGAAAGTCATAAATGTAAGCATCCACAAAG
>NW_012133859.1:5350402-5351733 GCF_000956105.1 Propithecus coquereli | reverse complement strand
ATCGTGTGTGCTGTTTGTCTTCAGCAAGGTATTAGGAATAAGAAATGAGCCACACATCATTGTGTGGCTGGGTTTTAAACAATGATTAAATGGAATAGATAGAAACGTCAATGCTCAAAGACATGGTAATGGAAAAGGATGAGTACTTCTAGAGCCCAGTAACAAACAATAACACTAAAATGGTTTTGAGTAACGAAAGTCAGTAAAACTTTTCAGTTGAAGAAAGTGGGTCAAAGTAAGATAAAGAGTCTCAAAGTAGCTGCCATTATTTGTGAAAAAGAAAGACAAGGGGATGTTGGTAACTTTATGAACAGGAAAGAACTTTGGGTGTAGAAACGGGTGTATAGAACTGAACAGGAAAGAACTTTGGGTGTAGAAACAGGCATATGGAACTGTGTGGTAGCGCACACTGGAAGCCCACTAACACTTTTAGGCAATTATTTTGATGAAAGAATCACAAAGCTAGGACTAAAATAACCTTAAGAAATTCATACAGGAAAACACACTTGGACCCCCACACTTGCATGTATAGGAAGCAGAATGCAAAACTGCAGTCCTGTAGAAAAACTGCAGCACACTAAAGAAGGAATACTACCAAGCACTCACATTTCATGCAGCCAATGGGAATACTAATGTAGAAGAATCTCCTACAGAACAAAATTAGGGTCTAATGAAGAACTTCCCTTTTTTACAGAAAGCAACCTTACCAAGGTAGCCATCTGCATTACTTTTTTAGGGAAGTTTTAATTGCGGATATCCTGGTTCTGATCCACATTTTATTATAGTTGAATGTGAAAGTCTTTTGTCTATTTATTTCCTAGGTCGTCACATTTCTGGAAAATAGAGCTTGCTTGAAAACCCTTAAGTCCAGAACATGCTAGAAATTCTGTTTTGTTTTGTTTTGTTTTGTTTTGTTTTGTTTTTAACTCCTGTGTTCAACTTTGACCAGTAATTCTCTGGATATACTCATGACAGCAAATGATACACACGGCATTAAAAGAGGACTTCTCAAGTATTGCCATCCACATAAGTAACCTGATGATTTGATATCCGTGGTTGATGTTGCAAGTCACATGCTGAAGGCAACAGAACCTCTGACTGGGTTTCAGAGTAGCCAAGTGGCCCAGAGCCATCTTGATCATGATGTCTCTGACCATCTGGATTTTATGTATTATTGCACTAAGCCATAGAGATTTAAGGTTTATCACTAACAGCAACTAAAATGGCCATAGCTAATGAAGGTGATTCAGTATTTTGTATACTCCTACTTGTTTCTTCTCTACAATGAATCAATTATTAAAAATGTGGGAAAGCATTTGTCTAAGGTAAGC
>NW_012133859.1:5344084-5344802 GCF_000956105.1 Propithecus coquereli | reverse complement strand
AAGAGAGAGAGAAAGGGCAGAGAGAATATTTGAAGAAATAACAGCTGAAAGTTTCTCAAATTTGATGAAAGTCATAAATGTAAGCATCCACAAAGCTCAATGAACAAAGCTCAATGAAGTCCAGCCAAGATGAACTCAAAGAGATTCATGCTGAGACACATTATAATCAAACTTTTGAAAGAAAAAGACAAAAGGAGAATCTTGAAAGCAACAGAAAGAAGTGGCTCATCACATACAATATTGGAAACTTTGGAGGCCAGAAGGCAGTGAGTCAACATATTCAAGGGGCTAATAAGAAAAAGGAAACATCAACAAGGAATCCTATATCTGGCAAAATAGCCCTTCGAAAAAAAAGGGGGGGGGGAGAAATCAACACATTCCCAGATAAACTATTTTATTTATTTATTTATTTCAGGATATTATGGGTGTAAAAACATTTTGGTTACACGTTATGACTTTACCACATCCAAAAGCTGTGGTTTTTATTACCACTAGACTTACCTTGCAACAAGGGAGTTCAGAGTGAAATAAAAGGACATTACAAAGTAATTCAAAGCAATATGAAGAAATAAAGATCTCAGTAAAGGTAAATGCATGGACAGTTATAAAAGCTAATATTATTGTAACAATGGTTTATAACTCTACTTTTTGTTTTCTACATGATTTAAGACGTTAATCATTTTTTAAAAAACAATTATTACTCTAAATACTAATACTA
>NW_012133859.1:5342280-5343931 GCF_000956105.1 Propithecus coquereli | reverse complement strand
CATTTTCCTAAGAAAACAGCAATGATTTATCTATTTATTTTGCAAAGAAAAGGATAACTAGAGTAATTAGAGATGGAAATGTCAAGATAGCTTGCTATACAGAATTTTGATTTTTTAAAACTTTCAGTTCAATATAGACAAAACATTTAATTCTATCCTTTAAAAAAAAGCCTACTATTTTTATCCTAGTATGTTTCCATTTTATTATAAATGAAGAAGAACTCACGTGTCCCTTTAGATAGTACCTCAGAAACCATAGAAACTGCCTATTTATATTACCTCATCTTTTCTTCCTCTTCATAAACCTTTCCAACAGAGTGAAGGTACATTTTAGTTTTATTAGGCCATAAAACTTGGTGCAATACATTTCATCCTTTTACGAATTGTCTTGAGAACATTTTAATTGCATTTCATTGTGCCTTGGTGTCAGATAAGTTCTTTTATGACCTACTCTTCAAACCTCACTCATTACTCTTCTCAGTTTCTCTACTAATGAGCAATATTATATTTTTTAAGTTCTTTTGTCAGTTCTAAAGCTGTAAACTTCTCTGTGCAAGTATTTGTGCTTACGTGTTTGTGTTTTAACTACATATTTCCATCTCACTCTTCTGATTGTTTTCCTCATTTTGGTATACGTCCATAATATACATCATATTTTACTCTGACAAATTTTCCTTGTTTGTTTTCCCCTTACTAAAAAAACTCCTCTACAGTCATTTTGAAAATGTTATTTTCAATGAAAATCATCAATATTAATTTGAACAAATTAAAGAAAATATAATTCTGTGATGGTTAGCATTGTGGAAATTTTGTTATTCCTAATAGAAAGCAAATGCAAATCTGGCTTCATGCAGTAAACTAGTAGTTGGATAAAACATGGGAGTAATGTTATTAGGAAAGGGGGTGAAGTTTGATGTTACTTGAGAAAGAACTGAGGACAAACAGACTATAAATAAGGCTTTGATCCCTCCATAGAAAAGGGCAATCTTTGCTATGCAGGCCAGGAAAATTTAGAGATAATAAAAAACTAAATCTATGCTATTTTTGTTTTTGTTATTGATATTGCTTTTGTTTCCTTTCCTTCTGCATTGAGCTTATAGAGGTCCACAAAAATATTTTTTTCCCTTTTATCTGCAAAATTAATTATATGGGAAGGACACTGAGACTTCAGGAAGGGCATCGTGGATCAGCGACTTAAAGATAAGTGCACATATAGGAATAACATTTATCGGGCGTCGGGCAGATGGGAGGGGGTAGGAGGGGATGGGTATGTACATACATAATGAGTGCGATGTGCACCATCTGGGGGATGGACACGATTGAAGCTCTGACTGGGGGGCCGGGCAAGGGCAACATAACCTAAACATTAGTATCCCCATACTATTCAGAAATAAAAAAAAAAGAAAGAAAAGATACTCCTTTATCTCTTCAGAAGAGATGTACAACTCTACAAACAATAAGTGACGAGTCCTGAGCAACATGGAAACTCTTCCATCCCCAGGATGGACATATATGTGGCAATATATGTTAGAGTTACATGGAGAGCGAAGAAAAAGGCTGAGTCATGCTCAGATAGGAGTTGCATAGCCACTGTCCGTTGGCTGTGATGTGTGAAACTGAGACTTCAGTGTGGCAGAAAAGCCAGGAAGAC
>NW_012133859.1:5331990-5333062 GCF_000956105.1 Propithecus coquereli | reverse complement strand
TTTTTTCTATAAATTTAATGCGGCCTAAGTATACAGTGTTTAGGAAGTCTATCGTAGTATACAGCAATGTCCTAGGCCTTTACATTCACTCACCACTCACTCACTGACTCACCCAGAGCAACTTCCAGTCCTGTAAGCTCCATTCATGGTAAGTGCCCTATACAGGTGTACCATTTTTTATCTTTTATAATGTACTTTTACTTTACCTTTGCTATGTTTACATATGTTTAGATACACAAATACTTACCATTTTGTTGCAATTGCCTGCAGTATTCAATATAGTGACATGTTGCATAGGTTTGCAGCCTAGTAGCAGTGGGCTATACCATGTAGCCTAGGTTTGTGGTAGGCTATACCATCTAGGTTTGTGTAAGTGTACCCTGTGATATGCACACAATGACAAAATCTCCAAATGATGCTTTTCTCAGAATGCACCCCATTGTTAAACAATGTATGATTGTATATTGAACATGTGTGAGGAGCAGAAAGAGGCCATTTGTCAAGAGTGAGGAAGAGGGAGAGTGGCCGCAGATAAGATTAGAAGGTGCAGACAGGGAAAATGATGAGGACATTTTGATTCAGAAGAAAGATTTTGACTTTTATTCTGAGTGATATGGAAAGTTATTAGATATTTTTGACCACAAGTTCTTTCTGGCTACCATGATGAGAAGACCAAGAAGCACCAAAGGAGAAAGTGGGCGAATCAGTGAAATGTAATTGTCAGCGTCAAGGCAAGCGATCTTGGTGGCTTAGACTAGAGCTAGGATGGTAAAGAAGGTAAGAATCAATTTTGTAACCAAACCAAAGATCAAGCCAACTGAATTTATTGGTGTCTTTAGTGTGGGATGTAATAGAGACAGTTGTCAAGATAACAACTCTTATTTGAGAAACTTGAAGGATAGTTTCCCACATCACAGATGAAGTATGATGACTTTATTTCTCTAAGAGAAAATGCAAGGAGAAAATCACTGGTACCATATATAAACCTAAACACTCAAAATGTTAAAAGCTGATTATATTACATATTGGAAAATTCTTTAACCTGAAGTAAAATTAATAGCTGTATTTTTTC
>NW_012133859.1:5331434-5331940 GCF_000956105.1 Propithecus coquereli | reverse complement strand
ACTATATAATCTTTCTTTATATATTATTCAACAACATACAAATTCTCTTTTAAATTTATTGGGTTGACTATTTCACATATGTAAAGAAGTTCATTCAACAATCACTTTGTGTGCCCTACCACAGGCCAGCACTGATTTCAGTGCTGAGCATACTGCCAGGAACAAATCTAATTTCTTCTCATGCAGCTTCTACTCTGAGGGAGAAGAAAGAGGTAATAATTGTACAACATATGTCTAATATGTCAGGTAGAGATAAATGATATAAAAAATCAAAAGCTGTATAAAGTACAAGTGGTAAGAGAACAAAGATCAGCATGAATATTTTTTAAGCGGCTTGTCTTGAAACAGCATCTCCAAAGCAGGCACTTTTGAATAGAGAGCTGAACAATGGTGTCAATCTGGAATAATCAAAATGATGAGAATCCAGTTTTAAAAAATTTATTCAAGTTAGAAACTGGGAACAGCCATTCAGAAAACACAGACTCCAGAGAAATGAGGTCCTGCAC
>NW_012133859.1:5326317-5327669 GCF_000956105.1 Propithecus coquereli | reverse complement strand
GGATCTTGAAGAGATATTAGCAGTATTCTTAAAAACTCATAGCACATTATTGTTATCACTGCTTTAAATAATTGTTTAAATAAATTAGAGCATGAGAAAGTGAAAGTCTTTACCAGTAACTCACATATTTTCCATTTTTGGAAGTGCTCATTTCTATTTGTAGATTCAATTTCCCCTATGATGTTCATTATTATTCTAAAGCAGGAACTTCCATTAACATTTCCTCTACTATAGGTATGATGGGGAATAATTATTTTAATTATTATACCTCTAAAATGTCTTTGATTCACCTTCATTTTTAAAAAAGCTTTTATGATTGGATATACAATTCTAGAATGATAAGGGTATTCCAGTGCTTTAAAAATGCCATTCCATTGTCTATTGGATTTCATTCTTTTCAATAAAAATCAGTAGTAACTCTGATCATTGTTCAATGGCTATAGTCTGTCTTTTTCTCTGATTGCCTTTTGGTTTTTTTTTTTTCCTCTTTGTCACTTGTTTTCAGCAATTTACTGATCAAGTTCCTTTTTGTAATTTCATATTTCCCCAGCCCTAACCCCAAGCTTACCAAGCTTCTTGGATCTGCACTCTAATATATTTCATCAATTTTGGAAATTTATAGATACCTTCTCTTTAAATATACCTCCCAGGTCAATTTTCCTTATGGTACTCTAATTAAATAATTTTAGATTGCTTTTTTTATCTTATATGTCACAGAGGATATCTTATTTTTTCAGGCTTTTAAAAATGATTATAGACAGTTTCACTTTTTATATTTCCTATTGGAATCTTTTCAAGTTAGTTGATCTTTATCTTTTGTACTGTGTAATATGCCATCTTAGTTGTTTTCTGTTGCTATAACTGAGTATCTAAGACTGAGTAATTTATAAGAAAAGAGATTTATTTGGCTTATGATTCTAGGAACTGGAAATTCTAAGAGCATGGTGCTAGCAACTGCTCAGCTTCTGGTGAGGGCCACTTGTTGTATCCCATCATGGCTGAGAAGCAGAAAAGCAAGTGGATGTGTTCAAAGAGGGACAAAATGCAAGGAGCATCCTCACTTCATAACAACCTGCTTTTGAATGAACTAATCCATTTTCACAGTAGCTAATCCAGTCTTGAAAGAATAAGAACTCACTACTGTGAGAATGGTACCAAGCCATCCGTGATGGAGGAGCTGCCACAACCCAAACGCCTCTTGGTAATCTTCACCTATTAAAGGTTACAATTCCCCATATCTCTGCGCTGGAAATAAAGGTTCTGGCATGAATTTTGTTGGGTACACTCAAACCATAACATATGCTAATAAATGTATATGGTGAATTTTTACTTTGCAATACTGTATTTTCCAG
>NW_012133859.1:5322085-5324976 GCF_000956105.1 Propithecus coquereli | reverse complement strand
CCAAACTGGTTTGCAAAGAATTCATTCTACGCTTTGTGTTAAGAACTTAATAACAAATTGCCTGTATCACTTTATGCCTTATGCACAAAGAAGTTGAGACATTGGTAAGATTTGTAGCTAAAACTAAGAACCTGTGAATGTGTGTGTCATTTATATTGAACTTCAAAAGAGGAGAAAATTGTCTCTGTTCCTGGCTAGACATCCACAGGTAAAAAGAATAATTATACAAAATTATGAAATCCCATTTCTCCAAAGTGAAACTCTTTCAGTAAGACTAATGGATTTCAGATAGGGAAACTAACCAGGTACTTTCTTGATCGACAGTAGTCAAAATTTTGTTGCACTAGCTATTTGTGACTTAAATGGGCTGATATTTTTTTTTCAAAAAAGACAGGGAATCTGGCAATTGGAATGGGAAAGTAAGATAGCTATGAGGCATCCCAGCATTTTAGATCCTTACCGAGGATTTCCTCTACATCCAACTACTCAGCACACTCTGACCCAGTGATGTTCACTCTCAACCTAAAGCAGGAAAGGTTGGAGGATGATATGCAAATGTTTCCCACAGCTTGTCTCTGTCATTAGTTTATAAATAGGAGCCTGACATGAGAACCACTAGGTGCGTGACAATGAAGAAAGATGGAGCCCTGTGCCATATTGTTTCTAGGCAACGGAAGCCCATCAGTCATTTCACTTCTGTACTAGACACAGCTGTTTAGAACAGGCAGTCTAACTGCGCAGAGAAGCTTGCAGGTGAATGGAAAATTACCCACTCTTGGTTTTAACATTAGTTTCCAAGTATGAATCTGATAGAAATTTCACTGAAGCTTCAGGAAGATAATATTGCCAGCAGATGCCTTGTCCTATTGAACAGGTTTATCTCTGCCTATTCAAACACACGCAGCATGAAAAGTTGTCCCTCCAGCAATACTCTGCCTACAGCCTAAGGAAGTCAACAGTGCCTTGCCTAAAATGACTTTCTACACCACTTATCAGTTCCTATGAGTGAATTCCTGGTTCATTGAGATTGTTGAAAAGGAAATCCTCACTGTGGCCATTAATTATCATAGCAGGAATTTCTGAATAAGGAAATCATTTGGAAAGTCTGTAAAAACTGATACTCGTAGTACAATAATTCACAATTTACCTGACAACCCACAAGAAGCTGTCCTCAAAAGATATATTGCATCTGTAAATTGCTAGCTCAAAGGAAATGATATCTCTTTCTTCCAGAAATAAAAATAGAGTCATATTCTGGAAAATTCTATGCATTCAACTTTGTTTCATTTTGGTTTTGTTTGCCTGTTTATTCCTATAGTTCCATTTTTAATTACTATTGCACCTAGACTATGTTGATGCTGCCTAATCAACAAATAGCAAGATTAGAATTATGTATATTTGATCTTGATTATGTGTGTCTCTCTTGAGGACTGCAGAATCTGAAAAAGATGGCCTCAAAATATCAAATCTATACACAGTAGGGGAATAAGATAATTTGTTTCCTTTTATTCAGAAAGTCTGACTGCTTTAGTGACCACACATCAGAGTTGATCGATATGGACAGGAACTTTGGGGATCATATGCATTAACATAAAGTTATATGTTTCAGTAGGGAAAGATGTGAAATGCAGTACATATGCTTTAAGGTGTTTTACATTAGTTAGACTTGCATTTGGCAACATATATCAAACCTGAATATAGTTTACAGTTTGCTTAAACAAGTAGGGTTTATTTTCTCATGAAATCAAAGTCTAGTAATAGACTTTGAATTAGTTTCAGGATGGTACAGATGCTCAAGAAATCATCAAAAAACCAAGTTTCTAGATTTATTCTCTGCCCAATTTTCACTGGAAGAAAACAATGTCTTAAAAAGACCATCCAGTAAACATCTATTAACTTTGCCAGAATTGTGTCATGTGATCATCATCTGCAAAGGGCTTTAAAAAGGTAAGTTTATTTTCATTGCTACCCCAAATAAAACTAGAATTTGTTCACTATAGAAAAAGAGAAAATTGAGAAATGGTTTACAAAATTAATAGCATTTGCCATACTTCTCAATGAAAATACCTTCTCTATGGACACTACTTATGCTCTAATGATTGACATTGTAAAAAGCATGAGTTTAGGGGATCGGATTTCTACTACATGACGCCACCTGATACAAGGAGGAGCCATCATATCATTCTTTACAAAATATTTCAATTTTACCAAATTGAAAAGAAATTGCAACTTTTGAGAGCCAAACTGAAAATTTAAGTAGCGGTAGCCCTGGAGACAGCATATAGCCAATAAGATTATTAGTCAAACAGAGGTTTCAAAAGAGTGAAATTATGAGTTGAGTAGAAGCCCTAATGCAGAGAGGGAAATAGAGTAGACGAAGTAGGAGAACAGAGATGAGCAGCCACATAATTCTCAAAAAAAAGAGGGGGAAGAGGGACACTGCAGCACTCATTTCCAGCTGTACATACTGTGGTTAATTTCTATGATATTACCTTATCAACTAGCAATGTACCATATTTCTCAGGTACTTGAGAATTGTATTGGCCCATTGATTAAATATTAATTGTACATTGTTTTGTAAAGTAAATCTAGTTAATTAATGTTTCAATTTGCTCTTTTTTTCCCACAGTTCCTACCTTAGCACTTCGATTTCTGTATTCATTGCCATACCACTACTGTGTTCCACACATATAGAGAAAAGTTGTTAATTTTCAGTTTGTTTAGCTTCTTACTATTATAGGGAAAAGTGATGACTTTCAAGCTCTTTACATGCTGGGCTGGAAACCAGAAGTCTAACTTTTCTTAAGGAATCTCTACAGTATGAATATATTTCTTGAAGGAATTTACAATAGAGTAGTTATTGACTGTATCTTTAAAATATACATTTTCTA
>NW_012133859.1:5320050-5321236 GCF_000956105.1 Propithecus coquereli | reverse complement strand
CTATTAATTTGAGATATCCAGAAAATTAATGCTACCTTTAATGTTTCTAATTAAATGATTAGATAATAACACATTCTAAGTGGTGTTGTGGAAATGGTATAGCAAGCTGGATCAGCAACTGAGAAGAGACATGCTATCAAATACTGATCTGTTTAGCATACTACTTGAACATCGTAGTAGTTATATTGAAGAAAACAAGCGAGTCAGCAATTATTATCTTTTGCTTATAAGCAAAACATTTAACTGATCAAACACTTTTTCAAAAAGAGATTTATTGAGGCTATCTTAAGTGAAGCATTCTCTCTTTCTCTTTCTCTCTCTAATAAATGGTGTTCCTTTTTCACAGGTTTCCTTTTTACTTACTTTTTATATATCTCTTCTACTCTTGATTGGCTTGTCTTTTATTCTGTTATATATACAATTGCCCTTCCATATCCATGGGTTCAATAAACCATGACTAAAAATATTTGAAAAAAAAGAAAAATGGAAAATAATACAACATTAAAATATTAACAATAAAATACAGTATAACAACTATTTACATAGCATTTAGATTATATTAGGTATTAAGTAAGCTAGAGATTATTTAAATTACACAGGAGGCTGTATATAGGTTATATGTAAATACTATGCCATTTGACATAAGAGACTTGAGCATCTGCAGATTTTGGTATGCACAGGAGTTCTGAAACCAATTCCACACAGTACTGAGGGATGGCTATATTTTTCTCACTACCTAGCATATGTTTATTCACAATGTCTGTTTTCTTATAAATTTATCTTGCCCTGGCCCTTCATGGGATTGACTTTAGCACTTGCATATTTGAAGTGGGTTTTTTTCCCTATTCGTTATTTTTTCCCCAGTTTCTATTGTTGAATATATAATTTTGTTTATGTTTCCCAGTTTGAATTCATGAGCACAGAATATAATTCTCCCAATTTAACTTCTGTGTTCAGTCGTACCATGTATTTTGTTAATGTACATAGATAGTTTTTTCTTCAATCACAATTCAACTTTTGGCCCAATCAGCTGTATTCACACAGTCATATCACATTTCCTCCCAAGGTAAAAGATTCTGGCAGGATGGACTAAAGTTTGAGAGTGGAGATGAAGGAAAGTAGAGGGGATACCCATAGTAATGATGTAATATTGGCAAGGCTTGGATTTTAAGTAAGGAGCCTATAT
>NW_012133859.1:5315870-5317502 GCF_000956105.1 Propithecus coquereli | reverse complement strand
TGTCGTTATTGATAGAATAATGGTTTCTTATTGTATATTGCATTTTTGTGTCCAAACAGAAAGATTTCATATTAAAAAAAATTCAAAATATTTTCAGGAAAAATAAAACACATCTTAGATCAATAGGACTACTAGGCTGTAATGTTTTTACTTTTAAACACCCTGTATAGGTGTGTTTTTCAGTGTCATGCTTATAGGAGCATAACTTTAAACAATATATATATCAAACTCAAGTGTTCGCCTCATGGAACTATCATTGGAGGTGGTGAGTAAAAGACTTTGTGAGTACGAAGGTTTAATGTGGATGAAGATGGCAGAACCACAGGTGCCATCCAAGGCAGTGCAGAGGAAGCACTCATAAACTATTGATTAAAGTACGACTCAAGGCTTGCATGCTCTGGAATCAAGTTACTTTGCAAGCTACCTTCAAGTCCCAAATCCTGAGGCATTGCAGAAAGACAGGCTTTTATTTTAAGAATAATCTGTGACAATGTGAGAAACAAAATATAAATTCTCAGTATTGTAAAAATGTATTTGTTGACACATTTTCTATACTTCACAATACTACCATCCTTTGAATTTGTACAAATTATTTGAACTATTCTCACAATGCCTATTTTTGCTTAAAATATAGTTTCAGGTTACACTCTTACTGTCAAAAACCTTTATATAAAACAATAGTGAAAGTATGATAAGTTTAATTCCTTTTCAAAGGGAAGACATAAATTATGATGCAAGTTAACATAAATTTAAAATTTTTATGTTATAATTTAGTTTTAGCTTCAAGATAAATAGAAATTTGAAATATAAACAAAAGCATGTACTTTAAAAATTCAATGATACAATATTGATAAACTGAAAATATCAAAAAATATGTTTTAAAAAGTCACAATTTTGAGTGCACACAGCCTGCAGAACAATATTATTACAGTTTTATGTCCATTAAATTATTTGATTCCCATAATCCCACATGAAGGGATATAGGCACATAGGGGTTAATTGTCTTACCCAGGACCACATACATACTAAGCAGAGAAGATGATTTACCTAATTGCCTGGTTCCATATATCACATAGTAAGGTAAATATATTAGCAATCACCAAAATAAAAAAAAAATAGTTTAAATGAAATTCCTTGGAGATTTTAAAAAAATAAATGACTAGAATGTTTACAGCAAACAAAAAATCACTATATCAATATAAATGTCAAGTAAAATATAATTCAATTTAACTGATACAAAAGAAGACAGAGTGATATAGCTTACAAATAAATCTTATAGTCCACCTGTAGGTACAATAGCTGTTAATTTTTATATACTTAACAATACAAGCTCAAGGTACACAAGATCAAATTTGAGTACATATAAGATATTAGCAAATACAATACTATGGCATTTGAATTAAGCATATACCTCCTAGGAATGAAAAAAATTTTAAAAATAGCAAGAAGATAGAGAGCTTTAAAAAATGATTTAAGAAGTTGGCCTTAGAGTATACTTTTAGGAAAACTCTCTTTTTTCCAAAAACAAATTTTGCGCTTATCGCAATCACTGACCCCAATATATTATCAGATTCGCGACAAAAATATTATGTGTATACATACACATTTATACTTGACATTTTAAAATATATT
>NW_012133859.1:5309985-5314705 GCF_000956105.1 Propithecus coquereli | reverse complement strand
AATTTATTCTTACTTTTCAAGAAAGTCTCTTAGTACATTCAAACATGTTGTTTTGTGTAGGAAAAGCAATTATTATCATACTCCATATCAAAGAATTATAATTTGCATTTTCTGCTCTTTCATGTTATAAGGATCAAAAATATTACCCTGATTTTCTTCTCAAATGCAAGAGTCTTAATTTTATCTCATGAGGAAGTTGTTATTTTCTTAAAGATTATAAAACTCTTTCTCTATATGTAACTCAGGGATAAAGGAGCACACATTTTAAATAAAGGCACTCTCAGTTGTAACATTAATGATAATCACACTTCAGTTTTACAATAAAATATTCTACAATATCTAATAAAATATGCAAACTAAATTTGTATGAAACAATCATATTTCATCATTAAGATATCTCATGATGCCTTGGAAAAAATAGGCCCAAGCAAGAACCCTGACAGCACATTTTCCTATACATCCTCAGCAGTGTTAACTAGGAGTAGCAGAATAACAGTAGCCTGTTGAGTTATATTTTAATCAGAGACAGTTAAAATTCCCAAATCAGAACTCAGTAATTATATTGTGTATCTAATACACACTTTCAAAATTGGCAACGCAGTCTCAGGAAATAAAGTCTTATTTCATTTCATGTTGTTATAACAGAATACCACAGGCTGGGTAATCTATAAAGAAAATAAATTTATTTTTCACAGTTCTGAGGGCTGGAAAGTCCAGTATCAAGGCAGTGGCATCTGGCAAGGGCCTTCTTGCAGTGTCATCTCATGGCAGAAGGTGGAAGGGCAAGAGAGCCCAAGAGAGTGAGGGGAAGAGGGAATTTTGTGATTTTTTTTTTTCCTGAATATTTTTGATCCATGGTTGCTTGAATCCACAAATACAGAACTCAGGGTTATGGAGGTCCCACTGTATTGTTATAGGTGGAGGAAAAATAATGTTTACCAGTTAGCTATCTGTCACCTAAAAAGACTTATAAAGTAATACTAATAAATAATCTCCAGTCTATAGAGATTTAGTAACAGACCATCCATCTTCTGCTACTGTGAATTTTCTAAAGTAGTGTTGCAAATTGGTATCTTATTTTATCGTTGCAATTAAGCCTTTGTTTCATTGTCCCAATTTTCTGGTAGATTTTTCTAAGTTAAACGTAGATAAATGTGGATGGGAGTTAGAAAAGAAATATGCCTCTGCTTCAACACTACCAACAACAAAAAAAGGCAAAGAAATTCTTTAGAGATATTTTCTAGCTCTTTTTGATAGATAGAAATGATTTTAAGTGGAGGCATTGTTATCATGAAATCTATTTTTTATATCTTTCCAACATTTATTGAAATTACATTTATTCTTCAGGAAGCTCCTGGTTTTCTGAATTTTTGAGGCATATGAATAGAAATGTTTAAACTTTCATTTCGTGTATGTATGGAGCAGTAACAAGTAATCACGCTCAAGTTTTAAAAAATGCAGAATTGATACATTCTCTTTGTTTCACTTTTTAAAAATTTTTGAATGGCATATCATTCAACTGAGATTATTTTTATATTTCTCCATCTTCTGTGAAGTAAGAGTTCTTAAAGATATTACTTCTTTTAATATTCTTGCTTTCACCTAAATTCAATTCAAATGCAACTTTTGTCATACAACAGATTCAATAATCTCTACACCAGTATTCTCATCCTCTCTCTTGCTGCTATAGTTTTGATATTTGCCCCTCAAAATCTCATGTTAAAATTTGATTCCCAAGGTTATAGGTGGGGTCTAATGGGAGGTGTTTGGCTCACAGAAGTGGATTTCTCAGGAATGGTGTGGTGTTGTCCTCCAATAATGAATGAGTTCTCTGCTCTGTCAGTTCCTGGAGAGTTTCCCCGAGAGATAGTTGCTAAAAAGAGCCTGACAGCTCCCTCCTCTTTCTCTCTTGCTTCCTCTCACCATGTGATCTCTGCTTATGCCAGCTCTCCTTCCCCCTCCATGGTGAATGGAAGCATCTTGAAGCCCTCACCAGAAGCAGATGCCGATGCCATGCTTCTTGTACAGCCTGCAGAACCATAAGCCAAATAAACCTCATTTTTAAATGAATTACCCAATCTCAAGTATTCCTTTATAGTAATACAAATGGACCCAGATAGTTGCCATGTTAAAAATTCATTTTTTCACAAAGTAATTGTTATTCTATTCAGAGTTTATGAGCATTTCATTGTTATGAATTTTGCTTCTCGATTATAAAACTAGTCACAGTATTTCATTTATGTATCCAGGACCACCTTTCCTTCAGAGAAATCAAAAAGGGTCACATTAATTAGAGTTTTTAAGTTGAAACATTGCCACAATTAACCTACAGCATCTGTAAAACATTATAGTCTAATAAAGAACAATTGATGCAGTGAGTATAAATGCACTATTAAGTTTCATAAAGGTTTCAAAGCAATAACACAACAGCACTAAAGTACTAAGACCTATTAATAAAATAATTTTGTCTCTCTAAGGTAACAGATTAGTAATATTGATTTTCTTTTCTCAAAGAAATAATTTCACACATATAAATTATCCAAAAATATGTGTCATTTCCTTATATTAGTAGCCTAATTTCCCTTAAGATTTTAAAGAATGTTGAGAAAAATTAACATCCTTTCAATAGTGAAATTATTATATAAAATCTTCTTCCTATGTGCTATTTCAAAACTCACTGTGGTCCAGCAGGAACATTTAGTGGCTATCTTAATCTGTTTGAGTTGCTATAAAAAAATGCCATAGATTGGGAAGCTTATAAACAACAGAAATTTATTTCTCATAGTTCTGGAGGCTATAAAGTTCAAGAGCAAGATGCAGGCAGATGAGGTTTCTGGTGAGGGTCTGCTTCCTGAGTCATAGTTGGGGTCTTCTCAATGTGTTCTCACATAATGAAAGGGGTCAGGTAGTTCTCTCCTATTTCTTCTTATAAGAACACTAATCTCTATTGAAGTCCTTTGTCCATTTTTACATTGGGGTATTTCTTTTTTTTTTTAGATACTGAGTTATAAGAGTTCCTTACGTATTTTGCATATTAGCCCCGTATCAGATATATAGCTTACAAATATTTTGTCTCATTCTCCAGGTTGCCTTTACAGTCTGTTTATTTTTTCCTTTACTATGCAGAAACTTTTTACTTTGATGTAGGCCCAATTTTCTATTTTTGCTTTTGTTGCTTCTGTTTTTAGTATCATATGTGACACATCATTGACAAGACACATTTTTTCTTCTAGGAGTTTTATAGTTTTCAGATTTTCATGTAAGTCCATTTTGAGCTGATTTTTGTGTATGGTATAAGACAAGGGTCCAATTTCATTGTTTTGCATGTGGATATCCAGTTTACCAGCACCATTTTTTTCTTCATTGTGTATTCTTGGCCCAAGCTCTATTTAGCAGGGGAGCTTGCAGGTGTGAGCCATTGATTGTCAGCTAGCCCACAGTGCTGGAATATATATGTACAAGCCAGTATCAGTGTCTACTTTTGAGCTGACATAAAGCGTAGCCATGTGACAATCATACATAATCAGAGTTCCTAACAAATAACATGTTTATTTAGTAATTTCTAGGGTGCAAGCAAGAAAGAGGCCCAAGAGAAATAGAGAATGATCCAGGATATATGCACAGCTCCCAGATATTTCATACATTAGACACATGTCAATTGCTAAGAATGCAAGCTGCAGTCTCTACATGAGGAGAGCAGGCACCTCACAGGAAAAAGAACTTTAGGTTATGAAACATGTTTATTCTATATTCAGGTATTTACACAGCTCATGTAAAATTTTTCCAGGAACCAGGTCCTATAAATTCACAGGTACTAGATTCATTTACCATAAGCAATTCTAAACCAAGGACATCTGACCAACAGTATCTCTTGTATAAGGATTCATCTCTGAGCCCTTAGTTTATGTATTAGAACTTCTATTGTAACAAATTTACATGAAGATAGGACTATGTCATCTGCCTTCTTTCTTTCCTAGGGAGAAAGGAATAACAGAACAGCTGCTTAACTTCTTTTTTTCCAACCAACTACAAACCCCAAAATGAAAAGGTATGTCTATATGTATATCTGTATCCATATTTATTATTGATTATATACATATCTATATCAACATCTACCAATAAACATAAGAATATATGGCTAAACTGTGGCATTTCAAAACATTATGAAACTATTCAGCCATTGGAAACAAAGAAACTTCGCCTGCAACCACATAGCTAAGTCTCTGACAAACTTGAACAAATGAAGTCAGAGAGTTCCAAAACAGAGGAAATGAAACTATAAAGAATATTAAAGAAAAATGAACATTTCAAAATCCAGCATTATGGTTACTTCTGAAAAGGAAAGTGTATAATATATTTGGAGATGGATACACAGAGTCTTCTGAGAAGACTGGCCCAATTCTCTCTCTTAATGAGCAATGCTATATAACAATGTGGTTTAGAGTTATTTTTATCTTGAACATACATATTTTTTCACTTTCTGTGTGTTCTCACAATACGACAAAATAAGAATTTTTTTTTAAAGGAAAAGTGTAAAGGAGAAAGAACCTCCTAGGACGTTTGTTCCCTACTTCCTCATCAACAATCTTTTTCAGAGATTAACACTGTTAACATGGTTGTTGCACTTCCTTCAATGCTCTTTATGTTTCATGACTTGATGTTCCTTTTAAGCCAACTCTTCCAACCCTTATTTAATAGCCCCTTTTAACATCCAAACAAT
>NW_012133859.1:5306411-5307753 GCF_000956105.1 Propithecus coquereli | reverse complement strand
CAAATTAAAAAGCTTCTGCACAGCCAAGGAAACTATCAAGAGAACAAATAGACAACCTACAGAACGGGACAAAATATTTGCATGCTACACAACCGATGAAGGGCTAATAACCAGAATAACAAAGAATTCAAGCAAACAAGCAAGAAAAATCAAACAACTTCATTAAAAAATGGGCAAAAGACATGAACAGAAGCTTTTCAAAAGAAGATAAACTAATGACCAATAAACATATAAAAAATATTCAATGTCTCTAATCATCAGGAAAATGCAAATCAAAACCACAATGAGATATCACCTAATTCCAGTGAGAATGGCTTTTATCAAAAAAGCCCAAAACAACAGATGCTGTCATGGATGTGAAGAGAAAGGAACACTTACATACTGTTGGTGGGACTGAAAACTAGTATAACCTCTATGGAAAGTAGTATGAGATACGTCAAAGAACTAAAGTAGACCTACCATTTGATCCAGCAATACCACTATTGAGTATTTGACCAAAGGAAAAAAAGACATTTTATTAAAAAGACACTTGCACTAGAATGGTTATAACAGCACAATCACAAATATGTGGAAACAACCCAGTGCCCACCAATACATAGTGGATTAATAAAATGTGGTATATGTATACCATGGAGTATTACTCTGCCACAAAAAATGGTGAACTAAGACCTTTTGTAACAACCTAGATGGAACTGGAGACTATTCTCCTAAGTGAAGTATCACAACAATGGAAAAACAAACACCAAATGCACTCACTATTAAATTGGAACTAATAGATCAACACTCATGTACATATGGTAGGAAATTAAATGGAAATCAAGCAGATGAGGGGGGAGGGGATAGGTAAATTCACACCTAATGGGTATAATGCATACTATCTAAATGATGGACACACTTATAACTTTGACTCAAACTGTACAAAAGTAATTCATGTAACCAAACGTTTGTACCCAGTAATAATTGGAAATTTAAAAAAATAAAAATAAAGGAAATAAACTGCTTTGACTTCATAGAAAAAAGAAACGAACAAAATATTGGCAACTCCCTATCTAGAAATTAGCGGCATTATTATCATTGAAATCTGTTTCACTTCTTAGAAGTTCACACATATTTTATAAAGGGGAAAACTGTTGGAAGTGGAAATTTAAATAAATAACAGACTTCAATTAATGTGAATGAATACAGATTATTTTGTTAATTATAACATATTCACTATACTAATGGAAAAGTTAAATGATAGGGTAAATTGGATATGGGGTATGTGGGAAATCTCTGTACTATCTTAATTTTCTGTAAATCTAAAATAAAGTCTATTAAGATTCCCATTGCAGGTGGTTGCACT
>NW_012133859.1:5295752-5296276 GCF_000956105.1 Propithecus coquereli | reverse complement strand
GCCAAAGGGTAAAAGCAGTTTCTGTCCCATCATTTCTCCTCGCCCCTTTGAGACTCTTCCTCTGATCTCGCACTCCTCAACTTCCCAGCCAGGGGCACATCACTGTAGCCCCAAATCATGCGTGAGTTAAACAATTTGGTCAGTGTTCGACTTCTGGAGGAAAAGTACCAAATTCAATTAATGGGAATTTTCAGTAGTGAAGAGAAGCCAAAGTGGGTTTTTTGGTGAGGACTTCGGAGCATAATGAGAGTACTTCACGCATTTCATTGCTGGAGGTGTCATTGTTATGTTGTTTACATTCTTGCCCTTCCCATCCTTTAAGTGTTAAGAGGGAATTCTCCCAATTTAGGGAATGCCATATGTAGAGGCGATCTCAGTCCTATCCAGGCTAGTCCCACAGAAACAACATAGAATCCGTCGAGGAGAAAGAGGAATCCCAATTCTGGTCGAAAGATGTAGTTGCTGCCAAAACTCAGAGAAACCATTTCCCAGTAGAATAGCGCCACCTGCTGGATGATCCCACA
>NW_012133859.1:5293687-5295427 GCF_000956105.1 Propithecus coquereli | reverse complement strand
ATGAGTAATAATTTTCAGTGTTGTTTTACTTGTCTATTAATAATTACTTTCACCTGACATCTGATACGTCCACTTGTATCAGTCAGGGTTTACCAGAGAAACAGAACCAATGGGATATGTCTATACTTAAAATAAACCTCTAAAGAGATTTATGGCTCAAATGATTCCGAGGATAGCAAGTTCTAAATCAATAGGGCAAGTCAGCAGGCTGGAATCTCAAAGAGGATTTGAGATAGGCTTGAGTTTGAAATGTGGCAGGCTGAAAACTCAGGCAGGATTTCTATGCTGTAGTTTTGTGGCAGAATTTCTTCTTGACTTGTGAAGATTCATTTTTTATTCTTAAAAGTCTCAAACTGATTGGATGAAGCCCAACCACATTATAGAAGTTAATTTCCTTTACTTAAAATCAGTTGGTTGCAGATGCTAATAGCATCTATAAAACATCTTCACATTAACATCTAAACTAGTGTTTGACTGAACAACTGGGCACCATAGCCTAGCCAGGCTGACATAAAATATTAACTATCATGCCACTCCAATAAAACCTAAGTATAGTTTTCTCAGTAGGCTAGAATTGACATAGAGAAATACAATGACAAAAGTATGCAATTTATTATCTATATTACCTCATTTCTCATTTCTGAACTCCAGACTGTGTTTACCCATGTCTTGATATCTCTAGTGGGATATGTGACAAGCATCTCAATCTTAGTATACCCAACCCCGAACTCTTGACCTTTCTCTCCAATCCAGCTTACCCCACAATCTTCCTCATCTCAATTTAAGGCAACCACATTCTTCTAATTACTAAGGCCATAAACCTTGGATTCATTCTTGACTTCAACCTATTTAAGTGAGCAGCAAATATTGCCACCCTCATTTTTAAAACATGAAGAATCGAATGATTTTTCATGTCTTCCTTGATCACTACTTCATTCCAAGCCAATGCCATTTATCGATTGGGTTACTGCAGTGCTCCTCAAAAGAGCCCCTTGCTTCTTCCCTTTTTCGTCTATACTCTACTCTCAATATAGAATTCAAATTGTGTCATTACAGAAACTTCCATTATCTCCCCTTTTCACTTAGAATGAAGCCAAAGCCCTACGGTGGGCCACAAGTTCTTACTGAATCTGGACCACTACTACTTCTCTGATCTCAAATCCTACCCTCGGACTAATTTAATCCACTATAGCCATTTGCCGTTCTCAGAAACACTGGGCATGCTCTTGACTCAGAGAGTTTGAATTTGCTGTTTCCTCTTCCTGGATTGCTCTTTCAGGTCCTTGTTTAAATATCACCTACTCCATCAAGTTTATTCAACCCACTC
Organism: Propithecus coquereli; assembly: GCF_000956105.1. Lineage (NCBI taxonomy): Eukaryota > Metazoa > Chordata > Mammalia > Primates > Indriidae > Propithecus > Propithecus coquereli. The sequence goes on along the minus strand of NW_012133859.1, from coordinate 5,294,100 downwards.
GTTTAAAATGTAATTCCATCCACCCATCCCTAGGAATTTCTAGGTTTTTTTTTTTCATCATAGCATTTGATAGCACTTCAATGCACTTCATAGCACTTTCCTGTGAGTAAAATTGAATAGTAGGAGATAGACTTTAAACAAGCCCACCTGATTGATGCCTTGGTTGTTACTCTCCTTGCAGGCGAGTGAAGGAAGGGATGTTTTTAAGACAAGGGGCAGAGAGCCCTGCAGCCCACCTGAAAGGCAATACAGCTGTAATTGCTGAGCTGGGACGTCCCCAAAGGTGGAATAAATGGCATCAACAGTGAGGAAAATGCTATTCAATATAGAACTTTGACTGAGCAAATGACATTAGAAGTACTTTTGGTAGAGATCAAGTGGGCAGCCATTCTAAACAGAAAGTAAATACAAAC
>NW_012133859.1:5292425-5293637 GCF_000956105.1 Propithecus coquereli | reverse complement strand
ATATAGGCAGTTCATATGCAATAAGGCATCTATATCTATTAAAAGAAATAGATTTGATAATACTATTTTATCACATTTTAGGATATGGATTCAAAATGCCTACAGCCTAATATATAATTTGAAATCTATTTCATTTTCTTTTATCTATTTTGTATGCAGTTCCTTTGAAACATAAACAATGATTCTTACAGCAATTCGGACCAAGACTAAATCAGAATTCTTGCCAGCATAAGCACTGTGTACATGTATTTAACTACTTTCTTCTTCGACATTGGCTTAATACATTTCAGCTGCCTTGTAAATCACTTCCAGAAATTTCTGTCAAATATAAATAAGTCTGCTTCCCACATTAGGATTTTTGTGTTTAAACAAGTGAATTCTATCCATATAGCAAGGTCGAAAACAAATATGGAAAACAATCAGTCAAAGTAATAATAAAAGTTTAAGGTTACCAAATGTGAACATTCTACGAAAAACGTAAAATACTGTGCAATTGCTAGAGGCCTGCGATTAAAGAACTCTTCCATTTTAGGCCCACATCTTATTAAATAAGTACACTTTAGCCCATTTAACAATAAAATTTGTGACCTCCTTTGCAATAGGTAAAATCCAATTTCCTTTTCAGTCAACGAAATATTATACCAACTGTCTTTTTTCCCACTTGGTTGCTCTCCTTTATGACTCAGAGTTCATAAAGCAATTCGCTAGCCTGAGAAGAAAATAAACAAGCAAATGACAGCAGTTAAGGAGCCGTAGGCACTATACCTAGGATAATCTGCTCTCTAACATTTATCAAGCAATAGTAAGTTACAAAACATTTGAGAAACTTGTTCCTGGAGGGAGCTCAGAGAGCTCATTTGAATCCGCTTTGTCTCATAAAGGAAACACTGTGTTCATAAAACCACAGGAACATTAGAAAAACAGCTGTTTCCTTTCAAAACAGAGCAACCACATCAGGTGTGAATTTCAACAAGGGTATGGCTTAATCAAGTATTCCACATCATACAAATACGATCCAGTCTAAAACTTCAAAACAGAAAAAAAATTCATCGTTATTTATATTTTCTTATCACAAGAAAACTTGTCATATGTTCGCAAAGAAACATCTGCCATTTTAAGTTACTGGTTCTGAATATGAAATATCAGTTTATCTAATTTTATAAAACTTAGAATAAAATATCTTTATAGCACAAAAATATTTTAAATGAAATG
>NW_012133859.1:5284887-5288680 GCF_000956105.1 Propithecus coquereli | reverse complement strand
AGGAATCCCAATTCTGGTCGAAAGATGTAGTTGCTGCCAAAACTCAGAGAAACCATTTCCCAGTAGAATAGCGCCACCTGCTGGATGATCCCACAAATACACCATGTTAAAAACCAAAAAGGAGCAGCTATAACTTGCTTTGTTAAAACCGAACTCCTGACTCATTCAGCTCATTTAGGGGCGAATCAACTCATTTTCAACAAATAACAAAGTAAGGGCCCAATGATCCTTGCTATAAAATGGAAGTGCTGTATTCAAGAGCACAGTCAACCTGTTTTATATGAAAAAGTGTCAGTTACATCTTTGGGGAAACTTTACACCTTACTTCAATCTCTGAAGCAAAATCGTTTGCTTTATGGGGCCCTCGATTTACATAGATTCTTCTAGATTCTTGGACCTGATCTACTGATGGCTCAGTTAAGACAAAAGCAGTTGGTGTCCATTGGGTGACAGCAGCCACCCATCCTCAATATTACCCTGGAAGACTGACTGTGATTCAGAGCCAGTTAGCGCAGTGGGATGAGTTGGAAGTCTTTGTCCTTGCCTCAGGCAATGCTCCTAAGGACCTGGGAAGTTCGATTATTAACATGTGAGCTCTGTTTGATGGCACAGTCATCTGGTCTGGCACTTGGACGTCAATAGACTGGCAATTTAAAATAAGCCTCTTTGGATTCATGAACCATGGCTGTAGGCTGAGCAGTCAGGGTCTCTCATGCAGATAGATGGACCCTTCCTTCAAGGAGACCGACTGGAATAGACTTGTTCGTAAAGCCTGCATAGCCCATTTTGCTACAATTGCTTTCCAAATCAATCATCACATGGAATAGAACAGCACACCCTCCTCGTAGACTGAGGAAAAAGTGAAGGGCTCTATGTTTCTGATGCAAAAACCATCACTGTATGGCAGACTTGTGACTCCTGCAAAATTTTGCCCTGTTTGTCTAGAGTGAGAGAGTCCACATCCCTTGGTCCATTGTCCACTCCCACACCTGGCAAACTGGCTACATCAGATCTTTAACTCCCTTTGTGTCTACTGTGGGTGACTTACTGTTGACACTTTCCAACTTACGGTTTTGCTACTTTAGCCCTATCATTCAACTCTCGCTGAAACATTGCAGCTCTTAACTAAACTCTTTCACGTTGTCTGCTTTTCAGATCATAAATAGTTGGAAAATGGTGCACAAGTTGTCAAATGTCTACTCAACAATGGAGCAATAATCAAGGTATTTTATGAACATGTCACATCCCCTTCCTTGCACAGGCACTTGGTCTTGTTGAGCAGTGGAGGAAACACAGCAAAAACGAACTCAAAATGATTTCTGCTCTTTCTTTTTCACGTCTTCCTGGACCACACATTTTATAATAAAGCAGCCATTGAATGTGATATCTCCACAAAGAGGACAACTTCACTTTGGCTGCTCTCTGGAAAATAATCAAGTAAATAATTACCTAGAATATTTTGAAAATTCAGTATTTTAGCCTGCTCTTCTGGACATGACACTTTTTGCTTTCCCCTAACCTCAACCTCAGGCAAACTTGGTAAGTGCATCCTCCAGGAGACAGCTCAGGTAAAAGGGTCTTAGAGGATTCACACTCATTTCTGGCATCTCTAGCTGACCTGACCTAGATAAAACAGACAAAGACCACGTGGGTGATCCACTGCTCTCTGTATCCTCCTACAGTGTCCCTTGCATGCCAATGCAGGGAATAAAATGGGTGTCTGTAAATTTTGTAAAAATAGTTTATCCCATTAGATCTGACTCTTGAGACAAAAGTCCCCAGTGTCAATGGCAGTGACTGGAGACAAGGTGAAGTTACAGCTACTGGGATGGACACAGCATTCTTGGAGCTTTGGAGGGAGAACAACAACTGTGTTATCAGGAAAAGAAATATGCTAGCACCCAGGAGAGGTAAGGGAGGGGTGCTTTGTGTGCTTCTTGTCGGCTAGAGGTAGCACCACATCAGCTCATATGTGGCTGAGACAAGCAGCAGCTGCAGCTGGCAGCCTGCTCCCTGCTGGATTTGTCATGGCTGTCCATGTGCTAGGGAAACATAGAGGTGCTTGTGGACAGTCCAGCACTATCCTGCTGTCCCCAGTGCCTTCTCAGAGGCAGTTCCTGAATGTGGACTCTCCGCATAGTTTATAAACATGTGACTGACCCAGTTCTGCTTGCATCAGTCTAACTAATGCAAATGCATCTGCTGCTTCTGACTCATTTGCTTCCCCTGAGGCCCACGCGGCCTCCGACTATGCCTAGCCTGGTGTTCAAGGCTGCACTGCCCATGCGACTTAGCCAAACCAAAGTAATTATCAGGGATTCAAATCAAGTTTAACAACAAATCCCAAACTGGAGTGACCTGTGGCCCTTTGGATTATGTGTTTATATATAGAATGAGAAGGTTGTGGGCTGTTTTCACTGCTGATGGAAGTTGCTTATTGGCTCATCTGTTGTCTCCTGTAATTATTACAATTATTGGTAAATACACCAAGATCAGCAGGCCACTCTGAACTCCATCCCTTGGTTCATAATGAATAGACTGGTCCAAACTACAACTTGATTGTCTAAAGTAAGACCTATTCGTACCTCTGGGACTTCATAGAGTTGCATGAGAATGAGCGGTCAGGGGAAGGGGTGTGGTTGAGGTCAGTACTCCTACTTGTAATCCTACTGAGAGCAGACAATTAAATTCAGTATGAGACAAATTGATCCCGGTCTCCGTGTGCTACTGAGTACACTTATAATTCAATCATGAGCTGTGTAACGATGTATTGGTCAATGATGGACCACATATACAGCAGTAGTCCAATAAGATTATAGTTGAGCTGAAAATCAAATCCCTTCGTGATGTAGCTGTCATAACATTGTAGCACGATGCATTACTCACACATTTGTGGTGACACTGGTGTAAACAAACCTACTGCACTGCCAGTCAAATAAAAGTATAGCAGATACGATCAGGTACCTACTACTTGATAAGATAATAAACACTATGTCACTAGTTTATGTATTTACTAAAATGTACTTTACATCCTTATTTTAGAGTGCACTCCTTCTACTTGTATAAAAAAAGATTAACTGTAAAACAGCCTCAGGCAGGTCCTTCAGGAGGTATCCAGAAGAAGGCATTGCTATCATAGGACATGACAGCTCCATGCGTGTTATTGCCCCTGAAGACCTTCTGGTGGGACAAGACGTGGAGGTGAAAGATGGTGATATTGATGATGCTGATCTTCTGGAGGTCTAGGCTAATGTGTGTGTTTGTGTCTCAGTTTTGAAGAAAAAAGTTTAACAAGTAAAAAATAAATGTTAATGGAAACAATCTGATAGAATAAGAACAGAAAGAAAGAATTTTAGTATAGCTTTACAATGTGTTTGTGTTTTAAGCTGTGTTTTTAAAAAAGAAAAAAAAAAAGAACATTAAAAAAAAATAAGAATTGAGGCTGAAATTCAGCCAGCCATGCAATGAGTTAAAATAGAGAACTCAGAAATGGAAAAGCCCAGGTAAAAGGAATTGAGATGAGTGTCATTTCATTTCAACGTAAAGCTAAAGTATCTATGGAATTAGTGCAACAGGATAGAACGTAAATGTGGTAAACTGTGATAGTCCCCAAATAATAATTAATTAACAAAAAATAAAATGAAAGGCAGGAGGAAGTGTAAGTGTGGTAATTCCTTATCTTTCAAAGATTTTATCAGTAGTATTTAAAAGTGAAATGTGGTTTTAAAAATAGCCATAATAATTCCAACCACCAAATTTTTTTCTTTGTGATTTTTATTAATTTTGGTGGTAG
>NW_012133859.1:5272493-5275008 GCF_000956105.1 Propithecus coquereli | reverse complement strand
GAATATATAATTTAAATTCTCCATTTTAACTTCTAATACAGTAAATATCAATAGATATAAAAGCACATCAATTAAAGCTTTTTTGGGTCATTCATGGTATTTAAAAGTGTATTTAATAGTGAAACCTAAACCACCAGTTTGCCAAAAGCAAAATGCTTAAGAACTATTGGTCTAATCTTTACCTAAAATAATACAAAAAGAATTCCAGGTTGTGTTTAAGAGTGTTCCATTTCTCTTCACTAGTTAGAGAAGTTAGTGAGACTATCAAAATGAAGATTTTAGCAGTCAGGCATTTTTCCCATCTTTTCTCTATTTGATTATTGCCACTGCACCATCTGTTCCCTTTTCTCTTTGTAGAACTTATCCCTCATTAATTCCATCTTTTTGTTTTAGTTTTGATGATTTGACATATTTGTTTTAACTATACTGCATTTCAACATTTTTATTCAGTGATATGTTCTCAGCATATTTGTTCATTTATTTTAAAATAGAAAATAAATGACTGTAGTTGCAGAGTATCTATTTACTCTCTAAATGAATTTTCCTCAGTGCTCTTTTGATTTGGTGAGCTTTTTGGTTGACTGTTCTAAGCTGTCATCTGTCTGCTCAGGAATTCCCGCTAAACTAAGCTCTTCCTATTCTCTTCATTGTGCTTTGTTTTCCTTTCCTGGTTAATGGATTTTTTTTTTCAGGTAAATTGGTACTTTACCTACTTTGGGCACAATGCACCATGGGGGTTTAGCTCAAAGTCTTGATGTTCCATTGAGAAGGAGCATTTCCTTTTGTGTTAGAAGTTCTGCTCCCAGGGACAATGATGTTCCAATCTTGCCAGTGTCAGTGTTCATTTAGGGCTCCAGAGGAAATTCTCTCCACTCCCAACTGTCCTCATTTTTCACTAACTCATTCCTGCCCTTAGATACCTTTGAACAATTCAGCCCAGAGCATTTCAGGAGCTGAAAAAGACACAATGGGACTTCCTAAGAATGTAATTTAGGTCAAGAAAAGGTGCTGTACTTTTTTCTCACATGGGAGCCGTGCTCCCTCTGGAAACCATAGAATTATGATCTTCACCTCAGGCTCAGGCTCCGTTTTGCTGGTCCTGGGCTCAGGCAGGTACTGTGTTAGAAGAGGTAGAGTTCTCGGTTTGTTCTTGCACCTGCCTGGGATTCCTGAAATGTCTGGAGCTTTACATTTTTACCATGAGCTTTTTCTGCTTTCATATCTTAGCCAATGCTTTGTTCAAGAGAACTCTTTGTCTACATCTTTTATCTATAACTCTGAAACTCCCCAAAGTCTGTAAATGAACCATCTTTAGCAGTAGAACCTAACCAAGTGAGAATATTGATAAATCTCAGTGCTGAACTATGCATGTGTTTGACGGTAAAGTAATGTTCTCATCTTCCTCCTCATGGTTTTTTGCAACGTCATTTATATGCACTCCATTGCTTTTCTAACATTTGAAATTTTCTGATTTTTTTGACAGACCTGGTCCTATCTGGTGTTGTGCCTCTGTACTTGAGTCTCTCCAAATTCTGTTGCTATTTTTGGTGCCTGGCTCTCGGCTATGACTTCTTCTTTTTCATCACTCTCTTCAGTCACAATTGATTGTAGAGTATATGCCTTCCTTGCTACAAGACTGAGTTTTAATTGGCCTTTGTTACAGCATTGATTTTTAATTTTACTGTTTGCCAGTTAGAGTTGAGAAACTGTTTTCTTTCTAATCCATTAAATCTCTCAAGGCATGGACTTCCCTGCTGTGTTTTATTCCTGCTTACAAAAACTAGCATGAATTGGATTCTCCCCAGCCTTTGACCTTGGTAAGAGCTCTTACCACTTGCCATCTGGCCTCTAAGCCAATCCATATGTCTTACAATTTATTCATGGTTGTGGCTGTACTCCTCTTACAATATTAATTTCTGCATTAATACAGACAGTTTTGGGTATTTCTCATCCTTATTCAAACAATGTCTCAATCTCAGATTGACAGGGGTCTTTGCTCATTGTTACTCAGGCACTCAAGCTGAAGAGACAGCCGCCATCTTGAACATTACTGGTTTCCATGGCAGCGATACAGGAAGACTCTGCAAGGGCTCTCACTGGTGAGAGATTAAATACTCTGATCAGTTCACAATGTATTGGCCTAAATTAGTCTCATGGCCTCACCAAAGCCCAAAGCAGCAGGAGAGAACAATGCAACATTTGCCCAGAAAGAATGCAACCAAAAATATTCAATGAAAAGCATTAATGAATACCTAAGAGTATAAGCCAAATAAATCCTACAGATTGTGCAATTGACAAGGAAGGGCTTTTTATATATGAAACTCATACAGACCTTTGTGAACTTGAAGACATACACAATCAGCATAATTATTTGATTATGCACCATCAAAAACATATATTGTGTGAGATAGTTACTGAATAATTTATGTAAGATATGATGATACAGCTAATAAGGTAAATAATCATTCTAATTTTGAATTATTAGGTAAAAGTCTTTATTGACAATAAAATTTAA
>NW_012133859.1:5270995-5272443 GCF_000956105.1 Propithecus coquereli | reverse complement strand
TTAGCTAGAATCTAATTTTCTAGCTCTGCTAGTGATAAGGCTGTACCAAGTTTCTGCCAACGGAATGTGATTGGAAAGTGTGGACAATCTCTATTTTACATGCTTACAAAGAAAATGGTTGCCTGTGATTTTTTCTTTCCTCTCACCACAAGCCAGAACGTTGAGTGGCAGCCAAGCTGATGAGGACAACGTCCTTGAGGGTGGTATTAACAACAATATGGCAAAACTGAGCTTCCTGATTTATCTCAAGAACCAGAATTCCTGTTACAAATTATGCTAGTCATATTGGTACATGGGAGAGGAATGAACGTCTATGTTATTTCACTTCTCTGCTTTGCTGTGGGGTGGGGGAAGAGAGTGGGATGGCTTCTTCAAGGTGGTTCTCGAAGGGTGGTCTGTGGATCCCTGAGGGTCTCGAAGACATTTTCAGTGTGTTACCATAGATTCAGTGCTAGCACCAAATGGTGCAAGTGGTCATTGTTGTTCACTGTCATATATATACTCACACACACAAAAAGACCAGTTCCACTTAAGAATGTCCTTGAAGAAACAGTAATAATTACTGTTATAATTAATAATAATTATAATTATTAATGTTATCAAACTTTGACCCTTGTGGATATGCCTTTTTACTATTCTGTGCGGAGACATCAGCAATGTGTATGAGGTATATCTACCCCCCATACATGCATGATATAATTGTAGTTCCCAGGAAAGACATTTGCACAATGGAGCTATGAGCCGAACTAGCTGCTCTTTTCATGGAGCAAAATTTTTACTTGAAAGAATGACTGAAAGACAAACAATGATTACCCAAACTTGAATATTTTGCACAAGGAAAACAACTGACAGTATTTATTGATGATAAAATCTGAGCTTTCAGAATTTAAGAAAATTTGTATCCCCCAGTAAAAGCTGACTGAATCCCAATACACAAAGACTTTTCAGAAATGAATGGATGTGTGTATGTGTGTGTGTGTGTGTATCTGCTTTTTGATATTGTATAATGAAATATGCAACCACTCGAAGTTAACGGTTAGGCAATATTTTCCAAATGACCAATGAATGTTACAAATTCATGCATGGATAAATAATCTATTCAAAGTACAAGATAGACTAACGAATTTAACTGTAAAAGAGTACAAAAAGTTTATTGATGAAGTTGAGACTCTACATAGCTACTAACCTTTAAGAAACTGTCACTAATTAAATTTTGGTGTAGTGACAAAAAAAGAATATCAACAATTATCTGAAAAAGTTTAAAACTCCCTATATTTCCAAATATATATGTGAAGTCAGATTTTTCATGTTTCAACCAAAACAATGTATCACAACAGAATAAATGCAGAACAAGACACAAAATCCAGCTGTCTTCTGATAAGCCAGACATTAAAGAGATTTGCAAAAATATGAAATAATGTCAACTTTCTTCCTAACTTGTTTGGAGA
>NW_012133859.1:5258630-5259543 GCF_000956105.1 Propithecus coquereli | reverse complement strand
CTCATCAAATTTGTCAGTAACCTTCCACTTCAGGGCTCATGTACCTACTTTTTCTTCAGTTTGAGATAAGCTGAAGAAAAGGGCACAACAGGGCACACTGGCTTCCAGTCACACGTTTCTCACTTACCTGGTCCATTTTGGTCGTTGCTCTCTGTGCTCCTAGACCAGTGGTAGGCGCGTAGTAGGCACGGACACATAATTGCTAGAAAATGAATGAAGAATGAATGAACTAATTTAGTGACAGTTGATATGACTGAGTCTAGAATTCTTCAGTTCTTGTCTTTGGCTCATCAAGAATCATTTCTTTTTTCCCTGAACTTATGCCTTCTTTGTACTTTGATGTCTCCTCTCCTTGCAATTACCAAATCAATAACCGAGTTAGAACCAGAGGTTCAGAGCCGCCAGAAAGTCTTCTAACGGCCGTGATTGTGCTGGGTAGTTGTGATACATTTGCCTAAGAGAGATGATCTCTAAATAACTTGGATTGATTATTGTACACATCTAGAAACATTCTCTTAAAAAGTGCAGGGCATTTTCAAGCCACATCAGGAAATGTACACAATGTGTTTTAGGAAACTTAAAACTTATATGGTAGGGGTGCTATTTTGTTTTAGGGATTTTAGTTTACCTCTATAATTTCTAAAGATAAAAAATCAGTAATAGATTTAATTCACATGAAGGACAAACAATTCCCAATGGCCAGCCTTTTTAAGTTACAGTATTTACACTTGAGGCACTTTTAGTCTAAACCTCAAGAATCACATACTTTTTAGGAAAACCCTTCATTGCAAGAGCCATATAAAATGTCCAGCTTCTCTAAATATCCTCCCCTGGAGTGGCCATCAAGTCATCTGGAAATGTTAGCAGGTTATTAGAGACTGTCCAAAGTCACTCAGGATCGCTCTTGGGGCCC
>NW_012133859.1:5256189-5258035 GCF_000956105.1 Propithecus coquereli | reverse complement strand
ACTAATTAGCATGTTCTTGTGATGCAACATGAGCCAGCCTAAGACAATTTATTCTGCTCCCTAAAAGCTTAAAATGCAGTGACAAAGATTCCCTTCTTGGCCAAACTCCAACCAGGTTCTTTTGAAGTTTTCTGAAGTAGACTCTGACACTGGGACTTCTGTGCCTGTCTCTGCATCGTCCAGTTTGAGCAGAGATCCTGCTAAAGCCATTTTACTAGAATCTCCTACCTTCAGTATCTAATCAAGCTCTCTATTTGATCAGGTTCCTTGTCTTACGCCACCCCCCAGGTGATGTCTGCTCACCTGGCCTGCCTTCAGAAAGAATCCTGTTGGAGCGGATTAGCCAGAATACCTCTTTAGCCCTGATATTTCCTCTTCTGACTTTTCATCCACTGTCCCCCACTTCACACAGTGCCCTTTGGCTACACATTGCCACTTGCCCATGGTGTATTCAGAGTTGAGCCCAGTCTCTCTCCCCTATTGCAAAATCCCACTGCAGTGGTCTCTGTACTTATCATGATGATCCTGAATAAAATCTGATTTATCATTATGTAATGTGTCATGAATAATTTTTTTCTTTAATAATAGTCAAGGAAGACAGAGGGGGCAAGTATTTAGAAATAAGGTGTGTGCTACAAAAAAAAAAACACAAGTGTGATATACTAAGGAATATTAATCTGATCTGATGGATAAGAAGAAGGAATTAGGAAAAGTCTCCATGAAGAAGAGAAATTTAAAGGAAAACCTATGATGAAGGGATTGGGAGAGATGGGGTGGGGAGAGAAGACACTTCCCTGAGCTGTCCCCTAAAGGCCCAGAGGACAGATGGCTGCAGAGGAGAAAAACAAGAAGGGAGGGATGTAGGAGGCCAGTGGAAGATTAAGAGACATCAGCACTTGCAGGGCTTTTAGAATACAACGAGTTTTCTGAACTTAAGTCTGAATGCAACAAAAAATATATAAAATAGCTCAAGTAGGAAAGTAACTTATCAAAATTTAGAATTTTAATGATGAGTTTTGGGCAGAGTGAATTAATGAATGGATGAGAGTGAAGAGTGGGGCATATTACAAGAGACCTCAAGAAATTATACTCCAGTTATTTAGACTGTACTGATGGTCTACTGCAATAGTTTAGGCAACAGATGACACTTCAGTGATGTTCACATAAATAAATGTGAAGAAGTGAAGGACGTGCCACCTCAAAATATGCCAGATTGGTATATTGATTATTTTGAGCTGAAAACATTAGAGAAATCGTAGTGTCAGAAAGCATGAGCTGACCTGTCTCTGCCTGCATGCAACAAGTAATAAAGATTCCTCTGGGAGGAGTACCCTCTTCATAACAGGGTGAGAAAAGAGCCCTTACCACCAGAGACTTGGAATTAGAGGCTACAATGGACCTAAACATATATACTTAACAAAGTAACCCCTACTGAAGTAACCTTTATCTTCCTTCTCTTTTATACTCTATATATCTTCTAATGACTCCCCCAAAATCTACTTCCCCAACCAGATTTTCTTTTTTCCTGTCATTTCTTCTCAAATTTATCTCTTTGTCTAAAAAGTATACAAGTATCTTGTTTTAGCCATTTCTTTGGACTTCACACTCTTGGAAGATATCCATGTACGTGTAAACCTAATAAAATTTGTATGTTTTTCTCTTGTTCATCTGCCTGGTGTCAATTTGTTCCCTCAATCCCCCTAAAGATCCCACTAACAGCTAAGAGTGGGGTTGGAGGTGATCTCTGGCTCCCCTACAAATGTTTCTGAGGATTTGTATTGAGAAGAAAATACTTAGTAGTAAAGATAAGAACTTGGTATTTGGTAAGTTATATGGAGTGAGGAAA
>NW_012133859.1:5253436-5254624 GCF_000956105.1 Propithecus coquereli | reverse complement strand
CACTTTTAGTCTAAACCTCAAGAATCACATACTTTTTAGGAAAACCCTTCATTGCAAGAGCCATATAAAATGTCCAGCTTCTCTAAATATCCTCCCCTGGAGTGGCCATCAAGTCATCTGGAAATGTTAGCAGGTTATTAGAGACTGTCCAAAGTCACTCAGGATCGCTCTTGGGGCCCGTTCCCTGACTCCATTTAATCAACAGTGTAGTACTGCAGTTGCAATTAGAAAATTTTGGTTGTATAGGAAATGGTGCTTTCCAGCATGAGAGCAGTGAAAACATGTGAAAGAAAATATAGAGGAAAAACCTCCAGAGGCAGAAGAGAAATTTAAAGAAGTAGAGCTCACAACTGGTTGTTTCTGCAGGGACAGTCTTCAGGCAAGGTTGTGACGTAGATATCTGTGTTTTGACCTCAGATCCTGATTCTTCATCCTTGATACCCATTCAATTTTTTCCCCTTTTAATCCACAGGCATGTCTCCACCCCCACTCCCATGGTCTTTTATTTTTTTCCTATTCCTTTCCCTTCTTCAACATTAAGACAAATCTCTTTCATTGTTAGATTCATGTTAAAGTCTAAAGATAATAGTCTCAGTGTCCCTTATTTTCCAGAGAAATTTGGCATCCATTAGTCAAACCAAAAGTTTGAAGTTCTGGACTCTTAACAGTGGAATCTGAGAAATTAACCAAGAACTAGTTAAGAAGTGAGTATACATTTTTATTATTCAAAACGTAACCACTGAATTTTTGAAAATGTAATGGGTTGGGTAACAGGACACAAAGGTGAGCTGGTGTGAGTAGATTCCCTGCTGATTACAGTTGTGACAACTTGATTATTTTTTAAAAATGATAATGATTTTACACTAAAACACATTGAATCAATGTAAGCCCATAAATCTGTAATGTAAAGAGAGAAGGAAAAAAGGAAAGAAGGAAGGAAAAAATACTAAGCCGGTAAAACAAAACTCAATTAACATCATCTTAGGTACCTAGTAAACCAAGTCTTTACTTCAAATATGTTAATTAAGGCCCAAATTTTGGCTAAGCCCTTGAATTATTTCTTTCTCTTGCACCTCACCTCCAATTTTCCAGCAATTCCTGCAGAGTCCATCTTCATATTACATCCAGAATTCAAATCTGGCCACAAATAATCACCTCCAGGCAGAACCACAGTCATGTCTACACTTC
>NW_012133859.1:5248996-5250061 GCF_000956105.1 Propithecus coquereli | reverse complement strand
ACCATAAATTTAAGTAACATAAATGGGCCTCTACTATTACCTTCCAGCTGCCCTTGGTCCGAGTTGTTTACACTTTGTCACATACTGGTGAAAATTAGTGTTGTTTCTTTGTTCAGTCCCATATTACTCTGCCCCCGTCATCACCCAGTGTGCCACGGTGCTTTCCTGTGAACTCCATGTGGTGTTTGTTACAACCCCATTTTTCAAAGTGATGGTTGCTTACTTATTCCAAGGCCCTACACTATTACTAAAAGGAATATTAGAATTTTACATCTTCAGTTTTTAAATTTTGGACTTTAAATCAGAAACTTCATCAGTTGAAAGTTCAAGAGCTTGTGTTCATCACCTCTCTATTAGATGCTTGGCACCATTTACTGGTGATCTTGAGTGTTCATTTTTGCTATTTGTATAGCTCTTTTGATAAATACTTCCCTCTGATGTATATATGATTAGCTATCTCTTCCTTGTGAAATTGTTTCTGTATAAAAACAAAAGAAATATCTGCACTGCTCACAAACATGCAACTTATACTGCTTTTTGTGTAAAATAAATAAATGCATAAATCCAGTCATTGAGCTACAGCAGTCTACAATTTTCCCTCTTAATTATTTCATGCTATAAATTTTGAAAACTTCAAAAGCTGACAAAAATAAAACAGGGAACAGTAAAACTCCAAGAAAATAATGAGCTACAACATTAATACCAATGAAGTTAACACTTTAGTTAGCTGTGCCGTATCACTTAAGTTGTTTCCAATTCTGCTACCAACACAAAGGCCTCCATAACTATCCCCATACACAGTGAGGAATCTGATAGTCTATGAAGAAAAGTTCTAATCTAACCCAGGCTTCATTTGACAGGAGACGACACGGGGCCTACAAGATCTACAATGATTTGTTACAGTAAGGTAGAAAAAAGAAAACCAAGGCAAAGAAGTACAAATGAGGTTTCATTATAGGTAATAAAGATTTAGAGTTGTTTTCATAGATAATCTGTATGTATATAAGTATTCTTCATTTTTATAGAATTCATTTTTCAAATTACGGCAAAACAGTTTTGGCTGTT
>NW_012133859.1:5247885-5248946 GCF_000956105.1 Propithecus coquereli | reverse complement strand
AATTCCTGCAGAGTCCATCTTCATATTACATCCAGAATTCAAATCTGGCCACAAATAATCACCTCCAGGCAGAACCACAGTCATGTCTACACTTCCTCCATAGCTGTCTCATTGCTCTCCATGGACCCCACCCCTGCCCCCCTTGCCCAATTAAAGGCAATTTGCAACACAGTAGGAAGCCAGGGCAAGTCACACTGGTGCTAAATAGCTTTCAATGACTCCTCATTTCACTCAAAATAAAATCCCAAGCCCTTACAATGGTCTATGCAGAATTTAAAGGTTCTAGCCTCTACCTATATCTGTGTCTGTATCTGTATCTCTAACTCTATCTCTATCCCTATCTCTACTTCTAGCTCTATCCGTCTCTATCTCTCTGTTTGACTATATTCTATCCCTGTCTCTGCAGCTACTCTATTTCTATCTCAGACTTTGTCTCTCGCTGCTCTACTTTGCTCGCCTGTTCCAATCACACTGGTGCCCTTGCTGATCGCTAAGGCTTCAGGTTCACTTGTGCCTGGAGTCATTGGCTCTGGCTATTTTCTCTGCCTGCTCTTCCCCAGAGATTGGCTGTATTGATTTCCTCACTTCCTTCCAATCTTTGCTCTAATATTATCTCCTTCATGAGACCTATATTGGCCAGCCTATTTACTGCATCTTGTCCCTTCCCGCATTCCTGTACTCCTGATTCCTGTTACCCTATTTTTTTTATTCCATTGCATCTCTGGCCTTATAATACACTTTATCATTTACTGGTTTAGTCTACTAATTTTTTGTAGTTAACTACTTCGGCTATAATGTAAAATTCATATAGACAATGATCTTCAATTTATTCAGTGTCATGCAAGTGCCTAGTAAATGGTTATTGTTGCGGAAGCATTCGTCCTGCCTTTCCATTAAGAACCTTAGTTTGAGCATTACTAGTCACCCCACTGGACAAGGGAAAGTTCTCCTTTCCAGAAGAAGGCTAGCTAACATAATATAGAGGCAATGACAGAATTAGAAAAGAATTATATTGTGAAGCCCAATGATATATTGACAAGACTAGTATAATCAATCAATCA
>NW_012133859.1:5230709-5233875 GCF_000956105.1 Propithecus coquereli | reverse complement strand
AAAAAAAAAACATGAAAGTGAGAAAAGTAATAGTTTTTTAGAAACTTGTTTAGAAAAGGGAAAAAAAGTGACAAGTATCCCCATAAGCCTCAAAATCCAAAAAGCAACTACCTGACATGATATGAGCAATCCTATTGAATGAAACAGAAGTCAGTGAAACCTCAGATCATTCTGAAATACAGGGAACCCAGAAATCCCTAACAAAGAGAGAAGTCTTCCTCCAGAGTGGAAACTGGGTGGGATGACTTGAGAACAAAAGCTGAAATTGGGAAGAGACAGGTGAGGGCTACAGGAAGGTCCGACGCTGCAGCTGTGCCTAGCAAGAAATAGCTCATGAACATCTACATCCCAAGCTCTGTCTCAGAGCAGAGATCCACAGTGAGGAGAAATCACTGGAAGGAGAATCAAACTGTGAAGGCTGGGGAAACTAGGAGCAAAAATAAAGAGAAGGTTCAAATATATGGTGGAAAGAGGAATAAAAATAAAGATCCCAGAAAATGGAGAGGAGTCATATTTCTTAACACATATTTCTTTCCCAATAAACTAGGGAATCTTAGAATCATGACGCTAGAAAATTTATCCTGGTCATCCTGCCATCCACCTATATAGAATCCTCCCCGTAAAGAGGCAGAACAGCCACTGTGTTCAAATATTCAAACATGAGACATGAGTTAGGTGTGATTGAAGCTTACACAGACACCATTCAAAAAAAAAAAAAAAAAGAGAGAGAGAAAGAGAGTAGGAAATTCCCTGAATAACGTCCTAACAGACGTGAAGACATTGGAAAGACATGGTCACAAAACATGAAAACCAAGAATTTAATATTGCAAAATGAACTAAAAGAAATAAAAAAAACGGTACAAGTGAAAGACCAGCATAACCAGAATCAGAGCAACTCAGGTCTGATTAGAAAAAAATAAAAGCACATAAAAGGAAAATGACAAAGCAAAAGAATTAGAATTCAGTTAAAAAATAGGAAAAGAAGAAATTGAAGGAAAGGAAACTAAACTCAAAGTAACACAAAAGTGAATAGAGATAAAACAAGATTAGAGAGAAAACAAATAGTGGAGGTAGCCAAAGAAATACAACATGGGAGACAACAAGGAAGAAAACTGAAGTAATAGAAAACAACAGATATTGGAAACTCTAATTAAAATAAACTTTGGAATATTGAAATATATATATTTTAACCTATAATAAACCTATATATTTAAACCTATAATATCTCATATTGTAGGAAATCATCCCATAACAGTCAAAACTTAGACATGTTCTTATAAAACTACTAGACTTCAAAAAATAAGTATCATTCAACATCCAAGCAACAAAGCCCAAATTACTTCTGAGGGAAGTAAAATCAGGTTAGTAACAAGGTGTTTCAAATTGTCTGTAAGTACAGAAAGAGAAATTCAAAAGGTGGTTACATAAACCATGGAACACCTCCTATACACATGTGCTTAAAAAAGAATCCTTTTAGGAATTACACTTGATAGAGACACTCATAACTTTTTCATATATTTTTACTGTAAGATGAATGCTAATGCTAATTTTAACCTGGTTCCAAGTACACAATATGCTGATTTCTTTTTATGAGTCAGGATTATTCTAATTGTACAGCAAGATCATTCAATGCATCTCCCATCTATGAGATCCCAGCAGAAGAAAGACTTTTTTTTTTATTCTAGATGATTCCTCTCTAAAACACTTATAACACGTCATTATATGATTGGGAATTATAATTATTAGAACTTTAATGCCCTGAAAGTCACTCTAGAAATAATGGTGCTTAATTAAGCTCATAGTATTAATTTACGTATAGTTTGTATAAAACTACTGTCCCTTTGAAAGACCCTTAGGGGGTGAAAAAAGAATCTGGATTAAATAACATTAATTCTGTTGGAAAAACATTTCTTATCTGATTAATATACTAAGGCTGATGGTCCTGCCTGAGCAAATTGCAGGGGCGTAAGTCCCCAAACATATGGAGTGGCAGTATCCCCTTGTCATTTATAATCCCACCAACTTTCTATAGTCACTACATCTATACTTTTTCCATTAAAACACAAAAGGTAAAAACAAGAGGCTACATAATTTTTTTAGAATGTAAATAGTCAATAAATTACAAAAAGAATTTTATCAGGGAAAAGATGTGAGAAAAGATGGAGTGTTGAATTTTTATTCTAGAAAAAAAACAGTTTTAAGATGACCAGTAGTCAACAAAACAAATTGTGTCAAAGTGCAAATAACCACCAAATGTTCTTCTTTAAGGGTCAGAGAAAAATTTGTCTCTATTAAATTGGTTTCAATGCCTACTATTGTAATGAGGAATATCAGAAAACCAGCAAAATGTGTGATAATTGATTTGGGGAAATGGACTTTTCAATAGAAATTTCTATAGTTTTATTAACAGAAGTATATGCTTGTTTCTATTCAATAAAACAGGGGCACAGAGAAAGCTTTTATGAAAGTCCATAGGGAAAATAATACAAAAAGATTCAATTAAGAAAATTCAACAGCAAATGAAATAATATATGTGAAAATGATCTGTGGTCTTAAGAAAATACAATGTACACCCAAAGTAGAGTTTCGAAGTAACATAAAAACATTGTTCTTCTTTCAAATGATACTTGTACAACTAAAATATAAATTTTACCAAAAGTACCTAAAGCCTCTTCAGCAAAGAAGGTATTTTAAAATACTCCCCAGCTTAATAGCAATATAAACCTTAGATTTCTTGCTAAGTAGAAATGAAGTAAAGTAAATGAGAATGCAGTATATCAATTGTCAAAGTGATACAGAATCAGAATGTAAAATACCTTTACACATATTTAAATTTATTTTTATTATATACATATATTTAAGTTGTACAACATGATGTTTTGATATGCATAGTGAGATTATTATGACAGTCAAACAAATTAACATATCCATCACCTTCCATAGTTACGTGTGTGTGTGTGTGTGTGTGTGTGTGTGTGTGTGTGTGTGTGTCATAAGGGTACCTAAAATCTACTCTTATAGCAAATTTTCAGTACACAAAACACTATTACTAATTTTGGTCCCCAGGCTGTACATTTGCTGCTATTCTGCCCAGCTTAAAACAAATATCACTATTATAATAATATGAAAATAAAACATGAAAACATCTTCCAACCTCTACTATCAC
>NW_012133859.1:5229395-5230659 GCF_000956105.1 Propithecus coquereli | reverse complement strand
ACCTATTTTTTTAATTCTTTTTATAGGCATATAATTAAAATTTAAATTATATTACAGGTTTGATGCTAAGTTTTTAGTTAACTTATGGTTCTCACAACATTCAGGATTTTCAGATCTTATTCTGAGCGCTAGCTATTGCCTTCTCATTCAAGTCGTCTGGAAACGCCATTCAAACTCTCTGAATTTCCTTACATCATTTACTGTTCCTGGCCTCCAGTTAAGTTTTTCTATGTATCCTGGATTCTATTACAGCATTCAATCTTTTTAAAAATTTGGTATTAAAATAACATTTGAGATTACTCAGGGGAAAATTTATTATTAAAATTACAAAGGATGAGTAAGTCAGAATATTTGATTTTTTTTTGAATGACCTAAAAATATTCACTACATTATGAGAAAAGGTACTTACCACCTGTTTACAGACATTGTATGTTCCCTGTATTCTAGTACTTTCCTGAATACAAAATAAACTATATTTCCAAGTCTCCTGTCTCGTTTAGTTTGGAGCCACGTCACTGAGTCTGGTCAATGAGATGTTGTCAGATGTGATATGTCACTTGCAAACCTGGCCCTTAAAAAAGATGCAATCCTCTCTTTCCCTGCCATGCAACCAAGGCAGTTACTTGTTATATTAATAGAAGTCACAGATGCTTATGCAACAGAAGGAACTCAGTAGGAACGCAGAGCCACTACCTGGACCTGAGCAGAGGGGAAGATCTGGCTGTCCAACATCACGTGGAGAAGTGAGTGAAACATAAACTTTCATTTCCTAAGCCACTGATATTTCGGGTGTGGCTTGTTATTTCCATAGAACCTACTTTCCTTTGTCCGGTACAGAAATAAGTCTCTTGAAAAGAGATACTGTCAAAAACAAACTCTGACTCGGGGTGGGTGGAGGGGGGGCAAGGGCAACATATGTAACCTAAACATCTGTACCCCCATAATATGCTGAAATAATTTAAAAAATTAAAAAAATAAATAAAAACAAAAACTAAACCTTGAAATATGAGGACTAATGTGGAAACTGATTTCAGAGGGTTAAAACTTGAGGTAATTCTCTAAGCAGTAGCAAATATTTGGTAAAACTCTTACTTGCAGCAGCCCAGAAATACTGCAAGACTAAAGGATTCCATGAAATAATTTGCTGATTAGCCAGTGTAAGTGAAAGAAAATTGTGTCCAAAAGTGGGATAATTTGTAGGATAGAAAAACCAAATGCTTTTAGAGCCCAGACAGTAAAAGAATAGAGAAAAAAAAAAAAAAAA
>NW_012133859.1:5216288-5225920 GCF_000956105.1 Propithecus coquereli | reverse complement strand
AAAAATAATTTTCAGGTACAAATAAATACATTTATTGCATTATAATTTATGCAAATATGTAAGATATTCAAATCAAGAAAAAATTGAAGATTAAAAACTTGCCTGATTGCTTTAAATATTTATCATGGAAATGTTCAGGAAATAAATAAATTGGGAGTTCTGTCTAAGAGCCTCCAATAAATTGTTCTTCCAAAGCTTGCTTACAACTACATACACAAGTTTTATCTTATGATTTCTGTGGCAATTAAAGGGATTCGTTAAGGGTTTGTAAATCCATGCTTATAAATTTGTTTGAAACAGGTAAACCAGATAGGTAGAAAAATTGAAAGTGGCAGTTTTTGTTAAAAAGTGTAGCTTTTAGCTACATTTTGCCACTTTTTAAATGTTGAATATATAAAGGAAAAACATAAATGTGAGCTATATTTCCAGAGAATCTAAATATAAGAGAGAGAGAAAGCTCATAGTTTATGAGCTTAGAAGTTATTTAATAGATTTTGAAAAAAAATCAAAAATTAAAGGTAAAAACATAATATGTACTTATTATGTTGACATTGATAAAGGTGAAATTGAAATCGTTTAATGGCTCCATACAAAAAAAAATGCTCCTGTGTATGCCTTCATTTACAAACTGTCATAAAAATATAGAATAGTTCATAGAACTAAACCTTATATTGTGATATATCAATTCAGTGTAAAGCCCCAAAATGATAAAATATATAGAACTGGAAACACTTATGTTTATGTAAATGTCTCCATCATTCTATCTTGTTAAGTATTGAATTTTTTTCATAATTAATATAAGGCCACCATTCTGTTCCACATGTCATTACTGGTTAATTATAAAACCTTTGGTAAAAAATAAAATGAAAGAATATATTTCGAAATAGCGAATACATAGTAAAGTAGGTTGAGAGAGGTCATATGCAACAGCCCTTAGCAACACTGGATATTTTACATGCTTTTAGTAACTTTTGCTTTCATGAAACTGAAGAATTGCATGAGTCCAAAATCCATAGCATACATTTCCACTCATCTGTATCTTGGCTAGAAATTGCTCTCACAGGCATTCGACAGCATTAACAGAGACAGTGCTCTGAAAGCTTGGGATTTGGGGACAGAATCAGTATTATTGGATGTAGATGACCACTCTACTCAGAAGAGAGAGCCTATTTGAAGCCAGAGTTCGGACGGCTCCTTTGAAGATGTCTAGAATGTGAAAACTTTGATCACGATGCAGCGTTAAAGCACAGGGATCCAGGAAAAGTGTCTGCATAGCATGTGATGCCAAAGTGGTGCTCAGTATATGGCAATTTTGCTCATGTTTTAATGGGATTTCTGGCTTGAGAACGTGTCTTCCTGGAGACATCATTTTTGTATATAAATCAAAATTTTAGAGATGTAAATGTGAAGTTAAATTATGTATTAATTCATCATTCGCTGACATTTTTAAAATCAAGCGACTTCCTAAGCCATGGGGCTACTTTAATAATACTCTTTGAAATTTCATTTGTTCTAAGGTGAGGAAAAATCCAAATTCCCCACCACAGAACAGAAATGTGGTGCTAGCCCGGAGTGCTTCGCAAAATTGTTAGAAAGTAGATTAAGCAAGTACCAAGATAACTACTGGGCATAGGAAAAATGCCCAGCATTTTTTTTCTATGCCTCAGAACTTGCTTGCCTTGAAGTCACCAGTGTAGATCAGCCCTGACTGCTTTAGAACTGCTTTAGCTGTCCTACAGTGCCCTTTAGCTAAATGTAATACTAAAATCCCTGCCTAATGGAGAATTGTAACATCATTAACATAGCACGGGTTGTATGAGGGCACATGGTGATAGTATTGAGCGTGCTTGATTTGTTTCACTGTGAACAAGCAGTGATAAGATGTGAAAGCTCTGCCACACTCACTGGGAAGGGATTTAAGGCAACACCCCAGCTGAGTAGATGCAGATTTTGCATGCAAGCTCCTGTGGAAAAGAACTTCTCTGCTGCCCGGGAGCAAGCGCCCTTGTAAGTAACCTCTAATAAACTCATCTAACCTGCCAAGCTGGACTTGTCTGAGTCATTCTTTGATCTCTCAACTCCATCTCAGTTTGAGGGGCAATTTTTCTATACCATCCTAGAATTTTCCTGAAACATAAAGGTAAATTAGTCTCTGAAGCAAGGCTTCGTTCTCTTCATTCGTACTGGTAATGGACACTGTGGTGTGCTGCCCAGATACCCCTTCAGAAATGAGGTCCTATTCGCCCCGCTGGTCCTAGTTAGACAGCTCTTGGATATTATCCCTCTTATGACGTCCTCATTGTCAGCCTGTGTCCAGTGAGTAATTAGTCATATGCTACGTATATTGATCCCACAGAAGTGTCGGTCTAGTTTCATGGGTGACTCATGTCCAGACCCCTAGTGCCATCCTAGGTCATTATGGAAGGTCATCTCAGCTTCACAGTGCCTGTGAGGTCGCCGGGGTTTGGTTGTCACTGTGTGGCAGCCCAGCCTCTCCTGGGGCCCCCTCCTGTTTTCTTATTAATAGGTTCCTCTTCATCAGTGTTCATTCCTAGAAAACTCACTGCCTGCTAACACTTATCCCAGATTCTTCTTCCCAGGGAACCCTGTGACAAACCCAGTTTATCTATGTGATGGGTAATTTTATGTGTCAGCTTGACTGAACTAAGGGATGCCCAGATAGCTGATCAAACATGATTTCTAGGTGTGTGTGTGGGTGTATTTCCAGAAGAGATTAAAATTTGCATTGGTGGACAGAGTAAAGCAGATGGGCTGGCATCATTCAATCCAAACAGGGCCTGAATAGAACGAAGAGATGGAGGAAGGGTGAATTGCATCTCTTTTCTTGAGCTGGGACATCCATCTTCTGCCCCTGGACATCTGAGCTTCTGATTCTCAGGCTTTCAGCCACAAACTGGTAGTTTCACTGTTAGCATCTCCTGGTTCTCAGATCTTCATCTTTGGACTGGAAGTAAACCTCTTGTTTTCCTGGCCCTCCAGCTCGCAGAGGACAGATTGTGGGGATTCACAGCTGCCATACTGGCATGAGATAATCCCATATATCTGCGTCTATATTTATATGCTATTGGTTGTGTTTCTCTGGAGACCCCTGACTATTTAATAATATAGTTATTACACTCCGTACAATTGATCACATAGAAACTAGAGAAGTAAGTCTGTTGCCTGCTCTGGAACATTCTCCTTTTGCTACCTCCTATTATTATTTGGAGAACTAAAAATCACCATGAATGGAGATCTTGTAAAACATCTAAGACACAATTTTACCTTCTCCACACAAAGACAATGATTATGTTACAGCTTGTAACAACAACCAAAAAATGATGCAACAAAGAAGCACAAATGCTTTAGAATTACTATGGCATTTTAAAGGAAAGAGAAACCATGGTTGTAAATGCTGCTAGAAAGCCAGAGTACATTGGTGAGGAGAGAAGTATAGATGGAGAGTTTGCCAAGAGCATATATCTGTGAAGTGAAAAAAAATTCCTAAGAGTAACTGTAAAATGAATTTTTATGTAAAATAAAACCATATCAAGTGCTCAAATTCTAGGAAGAAGAGTATGATTTATTTTCTCTGAGGGAAATGGCTTTTCATTTGCATTCAGTATTGTAAATATATAAAACTTCCTGCACAAATAAATAGCTCCCTGGATACGGGGTTTCTCAACACTCTGGCACGATATGGTTCATATTTCTTCAGTGTTTTTCTGTGAAGGAGAAATAGACTCAGTGTGGCCGAAAGTTACATTCACAAAATTTTCTCAATGGGCTGATGACTCTGGTTGAGCTAAACCTCAAAAGGTAGGGAGATAAGGGCATTGCCCTGGGTCATAAACATTTAAAATATTCATAATTTCAAAACTGGAATTTTAAGTTATGCTTCTAGCTCAGGGATAAAAATTTAAAACAGGAAGTTGTGAGAAGACTCAAATTATTAAGGGCATCCTTGTGTGAACAATCACATCAACTTTTAAAATATTTTTTAAGCTACCTTAGTGAGACTTACCATAGACCACAAAATTTTTATTCCCATCTCTGAACTTTACATACTTTATGATGGCTAATGTGTATTGCACTAGGGTAACCAACTGTCTCAGTTTGCTTATGACTAAGGGGTTTCCTAGACATGGGACTTTTAGTGCTAAGACTGGGAAAGTCAGAAGCAAACTTGAACAATTTGTTATCCTAATGGGCACTTACCATTTCCTAGGTATTTAACACATCTCTTCACATTTAATACTCCCATAAACCCTACGTGGCAGGTTCTATGGGGATTGTAGCCAAGAGAGCTTGAATCTAGGGCCTGTATTCTTTCTCATGATTCCACATGATGTTTCAGTTCCTTGGAGTTTTGGTTCTGAATAAATGAAAAGAAAATGACATTCCTTTTCGTTAGCTACCAGGGCTAACACTGTCCCATTTTCTTCCAAAGGTGAATCAAAGAAAGTGAGACAAGTGGTGAGGGCATAATACACAGGGCAGCTAGTCTAGGGGATAACCTACTGATACAGTTTGTATTAGTGATGGTTTTCCAGAGGAATAGAACCAAGAGAATATATACAGGTATAGAAGAAAAGATATGTTATGGGAACTGGCTCATGAGATCGTGGGAGCTGACAAGTCTCAGGATATTCCGTCTGAAACCTGGAGAATTGGGAAAGCTGGTGGTTTTATTTAGTCTGAGTTAGAATGGATTGGATGATACCCCCTTGCACTGGGGAGAGCAATCTGCTTTCTTAGTTCACCAATTGAAATGATAATTTCTTCCAGAAATACCTTCAGAAACATGCCCCGATTGTTCTATCAGGTACCTGGGAATGCCTTAGCCCAGTTAAGTTGACACATCAAATTACATAAAATTATCACAAGTAACCCCTTGTAAACTTGGCACCTATACACATCTCCTTAAACCATACTTTATCTCCAAATAAAGACAATAACAAGGTCATAATTCCACCTACTATGATACAACTATGCTGCATACAATCTAAAACGCACTAATCCCTTCCTCCAAAGAGGGAGTAAACTTCTTGACCGTTATTTCATCTTATCCCAATATTTTATAAGTTAAATATTATGATGTAATAATAATACTCAAACACTGATACAAAATCAATACATCTTACATTGCACTATAAGAGAATGAGAGAGGAAATAAAACAAAATTATTTGCTTAATATTAATGTTTGTATATGTACACACAAACATATTTAAAAAATATGGAGGAAATACTCATGAAAATTATAGCCCTCACTTCTGTAACTGGTCACAAGATTATAGCTAGTATTTATAACTACTTTATATTATGACCCATTCTGCATTTTCTTTGACTTCACAAAGTACCTCCTGATTTTTTACCCAGCAGGGTGACCCAAACCTTTATTCCTGTAATGTGTGGACCATTAGTAGTCCTGCCTTGATTGGGTTTCGTAATTTTCTATGAACTTTAATCACAGGGCATAGTAAGAGATGACTGAAGGGATATCCTGCATTCCAGACATATTTTTTTCTTACCCCTATTGTAAGAAAAATCCAATTTCCTTTTGATGGTCAAGATTAATCACTCTAGCCAAAAATATAAATTACTTTTGGAATTGAACAGGTGGCAGTCTTAACTTCTAGTTCAGTGGAATCAATGTTGTGTCTCTTAGTGGAAGCATTCCTCCTTCTGGAACAAACACCTCTAGGCCAGCAGAGCCTAAAGTCATAGGAACAGGAAGCAAAAATTTTGATTGTGGGTCACTAGGGGTAATAGTTATATCACTGCCATTTCTCACCTTGATTTCTGCACCTTTGAATTTTAGTTATTAGAGAAAAATAGTGCCATATATTGGACACTGATTCAGAGCATATACAGCCTTCTGGAGAACCTTATCCCAGACCTGCAAAGTATGGCCACCTAGCTGGCACTGTAAGACTTTTTGAATCTTTAAAAGATAACTCCATTGTTATGTCAGGCCACCTGCTCTAGAATGATGGGAAACACATGGTAAGACCAGTGAATTCTGTGAGCAGACACCATTAGCTTTTGTGGCTTTATATTCAGTTTTAGACTGTGTTTCAGCACTTCATCTTTATCCTACCATTGTGCTGAATGCTTGCGATTGTCAAAAAGAATCCATTTTTCATCACATGTAACAATATGGTGTAGAAATAGTTCGCCTTTATGTGGTGACAGCAAAGACAGGCAAGCTTCAAGACGATTTCTCTTCTGATGCTCATTTAATTCATGCAGTACCCATCTATCCAGCTTCTTTACCTTGCTGATTTGTTTCAAATGGTCCAATATTGTTGGAATAGTAATGTCAAACCTTGCTGCTAATTCACACATAGGTTGAGGTGGATTTGCTTCCACTACAGCTTTCAGGTCGTCATTATCCGCCTTGCTCTCAGGTCACCCACATGGCTCATTTTTAAGATTAAAATCACCAGAATGGAACTTCTCAAACCATCAATGTACTATGTATTCATTAGCCACATCCTTCCCAAACACTTCCTTGATATTTCATTCTGTCTGACTGCACTGGTTCCATGATGGAACTCATATTCAAAAATAACATGAATTTTTGACTTATCCATGGTTTCACAAAAATTGCTCAAAAAATAATTTTTTTTGAAAGATAATCAAAAGCAAATCACATGTGTTTGAAAGAATGAGGATGTACCTTCACAATAAAAAAAAAAGAAAAACACAAGAAGTGTCAGAGATATCAACTGATAAACTTAGTACTAAGGAAATCAGACATTCCCTACTTAATAACCTTTAACCTACCGAATAAGAAAAACTAAATGATCATATCAGTTGATTCGGAGAAATCATTTGATGAAATTCCACTCCTATTCATGACAAAAAGCACTCAAAATCTAGGAATAGGTCATTTCCTTAACCTAAGAAAGAATATATACAAAAAACCTACAGTTTACACATTTAATGGTGAGAGACTGAATACTTTACCACTAGGATGAAAAAGAAGTCAAGGATTTCCTTTTCCCCCCACTCCTATTCAACAACACACTGAAAGTCCTAACTAGTATCATAAGGCAAGGAAAATAAATAAAAAACATGAAGATTGAAAAGGGAAGAAATAAAACTTTCTTTTTTCACAGAAAATTATCTGTATATTTAAATAAAAAAAAAAAAAACCTCCCAGAATTAAAACCATGCTAAATTCTCCACCTTGGGAGGAGCTATAGTTTCATTACCATAACATGTGACCTGTATGGGAGCAGGATGGAATACCACGCATGCGTAAGGGAAATTACTTGCCTACATGTGATGACTCATCTTTTTCTTTCTCTACCACCTCCTAAAAACCCCATGCTACTTTCCCTTGGAGAGACACTGCTTTGGAGAATATTTCCAGTGCTCTCCCCACTTGCTGCAAGTGATTAAAATTACTAGTGATCAAGACCCATGTGCTCAGGGAGAGTCATTTGTTACTCGGCAAGCAAACAAACCCTGATCTTTCAGTAACAGAGTCACTCATTTTCTTTTCCTTCCTGTCGTTGGGGGCATTTGAATTTGCTACCTTTCTCCCAGGTTTTCCACATATACCCAAGAAATATGTCACTGTGTCTTACTTGGATACCAATACATATTTCTTGACTAAGCATCAATCCCTAAGAAACTAAACATCTAGTTGTTAATCTGATCATATGTAAAAATTAAGAATTAGTAGTACTTCACTCTACTAGTACTTTCAAAAAAAAAAAAAAAATCCCTGAGGCTGTGAGGTTTTAACCTGAAACATTTCAAACTTCTAATTCTTTCTGAGGTGAATCCTTACCCAAGTTTTTCATCTCAAATCGTCTCTGGAATGAGATGCCTTAAAATTTTGTAAAAATTAAATAAATATGTAACATTTTTCATATTTGTTGAATATAACGTCTCATGGATTTCTCTGTGGTATAAAGGATTTAAGAAAATTCAGTCTTCTAAAAGTGATTTCATCTTTTTGACAGTGCTTTTTCAAAGCTGTGTCCCGATTAAAAACAGCAAAAAAAATAGCTGCTATGAACGTTTGATATAGAATGATATCCGTGACAATGCCCACTATCACACTGAGAATATCATCATGTTTTGAGGCAGATTGGCCTGATATCATATGCCATGCCAATAGTGTACCACTGAAAGTCTCATAAGGTGATGGCTTGTTAATGAACACCTGACCTATCCTATTCGAGAAACATTTCATTGCCTGTCTACTATGTAATAAACCTAAGGATAAACCCAGGAGAGAGAAGAGTGAGCATGAAAAGATTACATTCACAATAGCCTACAGTCAATAGTTAAAACTATGAGTTAATAGTTTCTTTTTAGGCTACAAAGTATTTTACATTATAACTTCTCACCTTTCAAGCTTTAATGTTGATACTGATACTGATGAAATGTTACTGTGTCACCTAGAGTTTCTTCAAAGGTGAGTCAAAGGCTACAATCCTTTGATAAACCTGAAAGCTGATGCCCTGAAGTGAAGAATCAGAATCAGTGACTTGGAAATGAAGTTATATGAGTTTTTTTTTTAAATTCATAAAATTTTTTCATATAGATTATTTTGAATTTTAATGGAACAAGATGCCAAGGGGTAGAATAAGTAAACACAATTTTATTCTTCACTCCTCAACAAAAATGAAAATGTAGATGTCATAGACGTTTGTTTCTGGTATTGCTATTTTAGTTTTAAAATTCTAATCTTAATGTTGACACAAACACACAAAAAAGTGAGGGACCATAGATTAAAGTAGAATTTTATGAAATAATAACTACAGTAAGTAAAATAATTTAAAAATGTAAACTTGCATTCAATAACAGTGACTTCAGACTATAAAATATTATATCTTCTTTACCAGTGCCTGTCTCAAGTTCTGATTCTGCTTGTGAAATTAGCATAACCAAGGACAGTGAGTTTAAAAAATTGAGAAGTCTGAGTATGTATGTTTGGTGAGAAAGTTTCTGTCACATAAATCTTAGGTTTTAGCCTGTCAAAAATATTCTGTCCTTGTAAAGATTAATAAAAATTTACATATAATATTTTAATATTTATAATCTTAAATTGCATGTAAATATTTTAAGCAAAATATTTTTCTATTAAACTTAATATTATGATAATGGATTAAGAATACTTGCTGAAATTCAAGTACTACTGCAAAGGAAGAATAATCACTATCAAATACAAATAAACTAGCAACTTCTTAAAGTTAAAATATCTTTACCTATCTTCTTTTGTAACGATACCACAAAGGGAAAAAGTAGCATGACCATCATATGATCCTCTTATGTTTGTTGAACTAAACTCAGGCACCTAGATTTCTTTCAAAAATTTTATGAGCATTGGTGCCAATAGGCTAAGATTTAAAATATTTGTTGGATTTGTAGCATGCAAAAATTTTCTCCCATTCTGTAGGTTGTCTGTTTGCTCTCGTGACAGTTTCTTTGGCTGTGCAGAGCTTTTTAATTTGACCAGGTCCCATTTATTTATTTTTGTATTGCTGTGATTGCCTTTGGGGTCTTCTTCATAAATTCTTTGCCTAGGCCAATGTCTAGAAGAGTATTTCCAACATTTTCCTCTAGAATTCTAATAGTTTCCCTCCTTAGGTTTAAATCTGTTACCCAG
>NW_012133859.1:5209769-5211508 GCF_000956105.1 Propithecus coquereli | reverse complement strand
TACCTTCAAGTATCACTACTGTCCTCCCATAAGTGACTGCAATCATTAATAGGCATGCCTCCAAAAACATAATATTTCTCCTAAGTACATATGGCTCCTTCCCAGGGCTTCCAGATCTACTCAGAACTTGGAAAGTGGCAGCAATAAAAAGCTCAGAGAGTGGTAGCAATAAAATAAAATAAAATATTTAGCCTGAAAGTATAATATAGTGTATATAATACAAAAAGCAGCTGACCTGAGTTCAAATCCCATTTTCTCCACTTATAAATCTTGATGTCTGATGTTTGGTTTTCTTACCAGTTATTATGTTGCCCAACTCAATATTCTATGATAAGCGAATTTGAAAATGTACAATGATGTGCATCAATTTTTAAACAATTTCTTTTACTATCAAATGTGCATCTGTATCATATATCTATGCAAATCTGTGTCTGCACAGATACTATGAAGAGGGGTGCTCCAAAAATATCCTTTATACACTGCTTGTACTTAGATTTTGTGAATGAGGTAGAAAGAGCTCATTTTCTGCACTCCAGCTATGCTTGCTTTAAAGGAATGAATATCTGCTTTCCATGAACAGAGAGAAGGTCTCATCCTTTCAAAGGTAGCACAGATTGGCACTGTGCTAACAGCTGCATAGCAACAAGACCTCAGTTGAGCCTGGCCACTGCTGCCCCATTGCCAAGACTGGGACCGGGCAGAATCAGGGAGAGAGGGAAGTCTCGCCCCAGAGAGAGAAACTTGCTTGCATGCCCGTTTGTTTTCCCTTTCATTTGTATTTTACCCCTGAAACAATCTTGTAAAATATTTGTGCACCTTCTTTGGAGAGTATCCAAGATAGAACAGTTACAGAAAGTATCTTCTCTTCACCGTAAGTGATATGATAATGTACACTTAAGCTAAAATCAGCTAAAAGCTAGACAGAGCAAACACTTCATTTCACGTCTCATCATAAAGATGATAGTTTATAAATTGATTTGTGTTTCTGAACTAGGAGGAAAAAATGTAAGAGCTTTTACCAATTTATCTAGTGGTACATAAAATGCATTAAGCAATGTCCTAACATGTTTCTTGACTTTCTTTGACCTTTCTTTGACACGTAGACAATAGGAGATAAAAACAAAAATAATGAATTCTGTTGCTTTCTAATCTGATAAACTTTGGTTAGTTAGTTTTTATACACATGCACACACATAAATAATTCAACCTACTTCTTAACATAATATTACAACCAAACTTTGGTACATATTCTAACAATAATACAAACACAAAGGTGTAAAAGATTCTAGGAGAGGTAAATGGGAAGTAAAAGTGTCCTCTGTATGACCGAGGGGAAGCTGGATGACTTAAGAAAGTATTGCATAAGAAGTAGTAATTGCTGACAATGTTGTGCACCCAGCAAGATCAGCACAATTATTATAATAGGCTGCATAATTGCCGCCATATTATTCTCTTCCTAACCGAAAATGTGTTATTCAGCCCACTGGAGGAATTTATTTCACTGAAAATTTAGTGTATATTTTCGAGACAATATTAATAGATAAGAGTCATTTACAATAATGTATTTAATGCTAAATTTTCTGGAACATTGTGTTTTGATAATTTTCATTATTTTCTATCATTCTTTTGGCTACTGAGCTATTGTTTAAATTTCAAAACCCTATAGATGGCAGTATAAGCCCCAGGAAAAAAATTATCAAAATCTATGATTTTGCACAAAATTTTGATAGGACAAAAGC
>NW_012133859.1:5207307-5209719 GCF_000956105.1 Propithecus coquereli | reverse complement strand
ATAACTCTCCAAACTTCCAATTTTCTTTATGATTTCACATGTGCAGAGAATAAAAGCAAAAAGAAAAACTTTTCTACTCTATTTCCATTTAAATGGGACCTTTTGAGAATCAACATCATTACAATTTTCTCAAGCAAAGCTTTGGAATGTGGGACTCTCGGTTCTATTTTTCTTCTTTAAAGTTATAACTCATTGCAAACTAAACTTCATCATTTCCTCAAATGTTGGGAAACCCACTTAACTATGTTGTATCTGAACTTGTCGACAGATTTGGGAAAAGCAATTTCAGATGTCAAAATGAGAAAGCACTGAGCGGGAAAAAAACAATCTTTTAAAATGCAATCTCTATGTTATGATTCATTATTATTCCCTGTAGGGTTACCCTTTGATGTACATATAATTCTTAGGGTAGTCAATTAAAATATTAAAAGACCCTGAGGCCACATTATGAATTATAATTATCTGAGCAATCTGGTGCTCAGGTAGATAAATGATTGTGTCAGAAAAATAGTTTAAAAATAATGAAGCTAGTACAAAGGGAAGTCAAAATACGTTTTCACTGTTGAATTTAACACTGCAACATAATTTCTTAAGCACTTTGTCTTTTGATGTCAGATCTTTGAGCCACAGGTTACCAACTTTTAAATTTTTTTCAGAAGAACTCTATAGAGAAGTATACTTGTTCCTATTTAAACCGCATCACAGCTAAGAATCCTAGTCTAAAAAAACAATCTGCCCGTAATTGCTTAACACACACTGCTTTAGAAAAGCTTCAAAGTGTTTTCTCCTGCTGCCATAACTTTTCCAATCTGACCCTTTTCAAATCCGATTGCATTTTCTACATTGTCCCCTCCCAGCGGCACATGGACCTGATTCACGGTCAGTGGACACTCTGCACTTGAGGTTTACAGAGCAAACCTTACTAGCAACGATGAATATCTCGTCCTTCCAGCAAATCCTAGTGGTCTACCTAAAAACACTTTATTTGGCAGTTGAGACACTTTCCCAGTTAAATACGAAGCACTTTAAATCCAAAAATCCAATGAAGAGAGAAAATTTAATTTTCTCTATCACAGACTCAATATACAACCTATACTAATTCAGTATGACATATTAAGGAATCATCCTAATAAACACTCCAGTGTTAGATACTCAAGCAGTTCAATAAACAGCAAATAAATTTACTATAGAAAAGAATGAGGCATCTGTAATTAAATTTTATTAGAAATGCATGGAAAAATTTTAGGCTTAACATGGTAAAATGTAAAGTATAATGCCCAAGTCTGTCCTATCCATTTATTCAACTTTTAGTAAAACATACTATTTCTTAAACTAAATTAGTCATTGAAGTAGATACTAAGGTAATTTTTCAAATGATTCAAATCTTGAAATATCTGCCTCAGAAGTTATAATTTCTCATTAGCTTGAATTAATTTTATAATAAACATAAGTATTTTTGTTATTGATATATATAGATCTATAATGATTAATTTTATGGAATTAATTCTAATATTATTTATTGTGCCCATTAATGAAAATTATATATACAGATATAGATATAAACTATACTATATCTCACATATATATAATACAGGTATGATGCATTTAGACATATAATACTTTCCCAATACATCATGAAATATATTGTAACTCTATTAGATAGATGAGCCAGCTTCTTAAACTTTAATGTTAATAAGAATCATATGGTGCATGTTCTTTAAAATTCAGATTTCATATCTTCATCTACAGAGCATTAGATTCAGTAAGACTGACTCATAGCCTAGGTATCTGTATTTTAACAAATATTCCATGTAGTTCTCATGCATAATTGAAATTAACAGCACTTTAAGAAGCCAATGGATAAAGTGGCGTTATTTTGATTTCACAATCTCCAATCAAGATAAACCTAATGGATAAAACCTGTATCTTTCTGCCCAAAAGTCCTTAAGCAACTCTACTACCCAAAACATGTAGCTGTTCTTTTCATGTTTTTGTCAAAACTAACTATACAAATATATTTTTAAAAAATTTTAAATAAGCATCATTGACTAAATTTATAGAATCTTCTTGGGAGATGATATTAATTACATAAGTTCTAATTTTGTAAAGAACATGTGTTTTTGCAATAATTTATAATGCAGCCAGGATTTTATTTCAGTAACTAATGTCTTTGACCACTATGAAAATACAAATAAAGGATGATGTGCTCCTTTACGGGGCTTCAGTTCGTTTGGAAATTAATGACAACAGAATCAGTTTGCTAAAGAGCCTGTGCTGGCAGAAGCATGTCCCCTGCTGGCGTCCCTGCTTCCCTGCAGAGGTTTCGCTAATTATTCCAGATCTCTGACATACGTGGTGGCTTGGATGCACTTGCAAAGATTTATACCAAAGTCAGATAACTTGACCTTAGAT
>NW_012133859.1:5194954-5197287 GCF_000956105.1 Propithecus coquereli | reverse complement strand
CACATGTGTTCTTTGACTGTTTTCTTTTCTTCGAATGGGTTTCTTTATGTCAGATACTAAACGTAGTTAGTTACCTGATGGTTTCATATCTAAATTCCGTGGTAGAAAAATAGCCGTGATACACCCACACCTTGTTCCACACCAAAAACTAACAGTTCATTCTTGCACACACAGAGTTTAATACATTTAATTGAGTGTCGACTAATTTTTTGACTATAACATCAGATATGGCTAAAGAGATAAACCTGAAGTAAATGGCCCCCACATCACACTTTTCTGGAACCCAGAGTGCACAGATGAGGCACACGATAGTCCTCTTAACAAATGGGTGAAGTGAATATAATGCTAGAATGTGGGACTTGGGGTGCAACTGGGAAGAGGAGCACTGGTTATTTAGCACAAACAGAGCAGATTTTTCTTTTCTATCTTGCTAAGAACTGGTTGGGTTATTTTTTTTTTACAAGCAAATAGAACCAACTTAACATTTCACAGATTATACATATAGTTTTAATAGCATTTTTCACATCAATTAAATTGAAATTGCATACTCCTCTAGGAAGTCCTGAGCATTTAGATATGCACAGTTTTCTTCCCTTGAAACTGTGGTTGTTCGGTTTCTGAACAGAAGACATTTCTGCCTGCTTATAACAAGCCCTACATCTGACAAATGTCTGTTGTTTGATTAAGCTACCATGAGCAAAGATCTTTTGTTTAATAAAATATTTCAGGAGGATTTCAAAACACTTTTCCTTAAGCTTTAAGATTAACATAACCTTCAACATTTGTTCGAAATGATAAACAATACAGAAACGTTTCATGATTTCACATTTTACAGAATGGAAATGGGAGCAGCAGATCACCAAAGAGTGGCAGAAGAGAAGCAATCTAGGCTCTTGGATTTCAAATCCCGACTTTTTAGCCTTTAAAATATATCCAGTGCGAGGAAGAATGTGTTTCTCATGGACTGAAGCCAGCAGGGAGCATGTCTCCCTTCAGCAATCTGGGGTCAGAGTGGTTCCTGGTTTTCAGAGGCTGAATTCAGATGAGGCAGTTGGTCTGCATTCAGCTTTGTTTCTAAGAGCTCAGAGATTTCATGCACTTATCCTTTCTTTTCTGCCTGTCTGGTTTCCATGGAAATACAGGCCTTTTGGAAAAAGCAAAGCCATGCACCTCATGCACAGGCAGCATGTGTTATTTTTGGAGTCAACTGAGTAGTGAACTTGTCCCAAGAAGTCAGTGTGAACAGGTCCTGGAAAGGGCAGGCAGGGATGCAGACAGAAGGCACAATATCCAATTGTCTTATTGTAGAACTTCACATCCAGAGAGGTTGCAGGTTAGCTGCTGTTCCATAGGAAATACAATAATTTCCTGGTAAACATTAATCTTGACAAAAGGAAGGGTAAAAAAAATACGACGGGGCAAAAATTCAAACGGGGTTTTGTGGTTTCACTAAATGTTTATTTAATATATTCTCAGCAATTATGAAGTTGTATCTTTTACTCAAGCAGGATTTAAATAAAGATATTGTAAACTTTAGCTCTATACCCTTCTCTACCAGAATATATAATCTCGTTTGCTAGAGATTTTGGCATTAAGAGATTTTGTGGTATTTGAATTTTATTTTCACCTGTGATTTTACCTTATTTTGACTGACGGCAGCTCTTGCCTAGAACTAGCCTTTGGCTTGGCGACATTGAAGGGTCCAGAGTGTTGCCCAAAGCAGAAAAATCAGAAAACCCAAGGAACAGAAATAAGGACAATCTTTAGGCTTTCTTCAATCCTATCTCCTACAGTGTATCTCAGGGAGAAAGGAGGTAGAAATCCAGGAAGAACGGGGACGCACTTCCTAGCTTGCTTCTGAACAGCCTCTCGGTGGAAGTTGATGGTTGTGGACCAGGAGCAGACAGTGAGGAATGACACTTGACTTCTTTGAACCTGCATTTTACATCACCTGAACATGGAAAGAATCATCCACTCCAATCAGTTTTGGAAGTTTTTCTGATCCATAAATTGCAAAATATGCATTCCTAATCAATTATAGCCCTGACTACTAAGGAATTAAATGTGATACTGAGGCTTCAACTGTATTTTCTCTAGATCACATGTGCTAGGTTCCTTATCTGGGCTTGCCAAACAAAAATGCAAAAACAAATGAAAAGAAGAAGAGAAAATTTATTACTACTAGCATGACAGTATTCTTTGTGTAAGAACAATGCCACTTGTGTGAAGGCAGAGGTGAGTTCCAGGTTACCATGTCCTCGGATTGTCAGAGTCCTTTCTTAGCAACTCTTCCTGCCGACAGCCAACCTTGATTGATAATAGCCCTGATATCA
>NW_012133859.1:5193120-5194904 GCF_000956105.1 Propithecus coquereli | reverse complement strand
ATTTATATGCAGTTAACTTTCTGCTAATCTTGCCAGGAATTCAAGCTAGGAATACTAGAATATTTATTTGTGATGGTTAATATTTTATATCTACTTGGCTGGGCTATGGAAACCCAGATAGCTGGTAAAACGTTATTTCTGGTTGTGTCCGTGAGTGTTTCTGGAAGAGATCAGCATTTTAACTGGTGGACCAAATGTAAGCAAATTCCTTCCCTCCCCTCAGGCCTTCAGAACCAGACTAGACTGTTGGCTGTCCTCTCAGATCTTTGAACTACACTACCAGCTTTCCTGGGTCTCCAGCTTGCAGAGTAGATCATGGGTCTTCCCAACCCCTATAATCACATGAGCCAATACCTTGTAATATATATCTTTGTAGATAGATAGATCAAATTGGTTATGATTTTCTGAAGAACTAATATACTCAATCATGTTGTATTTCCAAAAATGTTACAAGTTCGTTTTGCATAAACCACATAAAGAATAGTAATCTAGCTCTACTCTATGCCTTCAGGTAGTTGTGCTATTTTTACACAATTTCTGAGGAGATCACAGAGGCCTGTAAAATCTAAGTAACGAAGACAAAATTGAGCAGCTCATAAAGGGGAAATTTTGAATCCAGGCAAAATAATAACATAACAAGTAAGAACTTTCAAAACCACAAGTATTTAAATGATGTGATTTGCTTTTCTATAAATCAACTTGGTCTCTATAAGGAGAGATGATATTAGTCCTAGTCAACTCCAGATGAGCACAGTTTACTTGGGTTTTTTAATCTCCTGGCCTCTCCCATTCTCCAGAGATCAGTGTAAGTTTCCAAGGGTTTATGTAATGTCGTAGAACGAGTTTGGACACTGGGGGTGTGATAAGAACTCTGAGGATAACAGTGATCATCTATTCCTAAGCAGCTATGTCCCATTGGGTAAATATTAATAATTAGTTACTATTTCTAGAGCCCCTACTCTATGCCAGGCACTGCTCTACATGCTTTGTTTATGTGTTAATTTATTTAATCTTCTCTATATTTTATAGATAAGTAACTTGAGGCACAAAAGTTTAAGTAACTTGTCCGTCCTCCTTCAACTAAAGCTAGGAGTTTGGCTTCTAATACTGAACCCAGTCACTGTAATGTACTGCCTCTCCATGTCCCCAAAGTAAAAAGCTGTATTAGTTCTTGGATGTGGGAATACACCTCCTAGTGCTGGCGTTACTGAGGTGTCTCTGTCCACCCCACCTCCACCTCATATCTAGCTGTGAGCTTCTTCATCTCTAAACTGCTGCTACCTGTTGGGAGGATGACAAGAGGCCTTCAGGAGGATATCAATCTCTCAGTGTCACGTTCAGCCACACACAACCCCTGTGTGCTTTGTTAGAGCATGTAAGGATCTCATAAAGCTGCCTCTTCTCTTGAGATACCCTTGTGCCTCTTTCATGCTCCACCCCTATGCCATGGTAAACAAAAAAACTCTCTGTGGGACCTGCCTCCCAGGACAAGACAGGAAGCAGGATATAGACCTCCTATATTTTCAGATCCCCCAACTATGTGGAGAGGACATTATCCCTACCCTTCGCAGGAGTGAACCCAAGTTCAAGGACTCTTTGCAGAGAACCATTTCTCCTCCCACTTTTCTATGGAATTTGTTCCCGTGTGTGTGTATTGAGAGTGGAGTGTAAGATAGAAGGATGGTGGCTGTGGCTTAACAGGTATTTTTTCTGCATCTGTTTTGCAAATGGACTAATTTTTCCACAGCTTAAAATACAATAATTTTGTATTTGTTATCTAGTTG
>NW_012133859.1:5191396-5193070 GCF_000956105.1 Propithecus coquereli | reverse complement strand
AAAATTGATCATTAAGATATCTTTGGTATTTTTAACATTAAGGCAATGAAAATATCTATTTCAACTTTCTCAGTATGAATATAAGAGCATAACATGACAGTACAACAGCCTTATAGTGACATCTACTGAACAACTGAGTTCTTCCATTAGCAATAAATACAAAAGGAGAAAGTATTTCTTTTTGAAAAAGAGTAGAAAAATGGATTTTCCAGTGTCTCCATACAGAATTAACATACGTGATTTAAAATCAGACAATCAAGTATTTCTTAGTTAAATGTAACAGAATTAGTTCAACAAGAATCTTCAGCATGTTGACACCTTATGAAAAATAAATTATTGCCAAAGCATGCTGCCAATCTTCTGTGCTCATTATCTCTCCCAATTCTACAAAAGTTTAGTCTACGGGAATGGAGCTTTAAGTATAAAAAAAGGATTTCTTATGTCAGAAGGTGCTAAAAATGAGCAATGCATATATAACATACTCGAGAAAGTTCAGGAAATGAATGAGACATATAAATCATATTTATGAGAACAAGCAAGACTAGAAGAATTCTGATGGGCAACTGGAGAACAGTAGAAGTTTTTTAAAAAGTTTACAAAGAAATTTTTAAAAATTATTTGAAGAAATTTAAAAAGAAGTTAAAAATTGTTCAGGAAGTATATATTTTAGTTAAATTAATAAATTAATACCAAATAAAATATACGGCATTGGTCAATGATGAGTAGAAAATTATTAAATATTTTATTGCTAGCAAAATATGTGGATTAATAAAAACTTTTAAATAATATTCATTAAATAATTCTCAAAGTATATATTCTCATATGTTAATGTTATATAAAATTATAATAATATATGTGGTATGACCATATTATTATTAATAGACACGTATATTCTCTCAAGAGATGTGTATATTTTAGTTTAGCAGGCAATGAAACTAGGGTGATGTGAGCTTCAGTGACTGACCTCATATCATAAAGGCAAGACAGTGTCATAAAACTTGGACTTTGAAGATCAACCCCAGTGCCCTTTATACACAGATCTCATTTAGAGGAAAAAGTATATTATTTAAAGGCTGAATTCACTTATAGCACTCGGCATGTGTCAAAAATAGAGTCATTAGAATTCACCAGTTAAACTAGTACGTCATGACCTTGAGGCAATCATCTTTACTTATAAAAAAAAATTGTCAAGATTTTAGAAAATTTGTTTCATGTTTATTTGAAATTGTTCTTTATAATATAATATCAAATATTTAAAGCCATTTTAGAACATTCTGTTGGTATGTTTTAGTTTTTGGCATATGTTTATGATTTTAGATTATAGAAGCAATTATGTAAGGATCCAGCCAAATTCTGTTTATGATACTTTTATCACTCTTGTCAATAAAGAACAGATGGTTGTAAGAAAAACTTTGAATCAATAATATCACAGTCTTAATGACACAGAAGGATTCTTTTTAAAATTTGTTTGAAGGTAAGTAGAAAGAGAATTGATCTTCACATATTATTCTTAACCAATCTAAAAACATAATGTAGACTCTCATGCTCTGGGAAGCTGCTACAGTTAGTTGCACGTGTGTTGATAAAATTGGAATCCTGGCTCCATTTATTATTAATTTTGAGTTTTGTCACTGCCTAGAAGGTCAAATACTCTATTTTGTAATATATTAATTA
>NW_012133859.1:5186527-5187524 GCF_000956105.1 Propithecus coquereli | reverse complement strand
TACCCATTTTCCTCAGGTTGAACTTGGAGTTGAAAAAATGCTTTCAGAACAATTTTCGGTTTAATATGAAGGATGAACATAATTCAATTTAGAAATAATTAAAGCCTAAACACAACCTTATAAACTCATCTGTGTATTGTTTTTTTTAAATCGAGCACAGTATATCCTTTTACTTGTCAGCAAGTTACACTGACTTTTTAATATGTTCATATTCCACCTTACTATTTAAAGTATGTGCTTACTTATTTTTCAGATATTTGTTTCATGAGTCATGATTACGTGCATGTGCACATATATGTATATCTGTAACTAGATCTACATTTAGCAATTTATTTCTAATTCTTCTCATTCACTCTCAAAAATCTACTGGTAACTGTACCAATTCCTATCTTATAAAGTATTATCTATGACGATTATCATCATGATAATTAATGATGTTATATGCTGTCTTCTGAAATATATTTTGTTTAGTTTAAGATGCATATTTGACTGAATTATGAGCAAAAAGCTTTATAAATATTTTGAACAATATGATAAAACTGTTCTTCTCACTGCATCTAACAAATTTGATCAGTTAGAAAGAGCCAGGAGGCTAAAAAGTCCGATCTGAAGTTGGAGCTGTTCTCCACGAAGTTCTCCTTCCCTGTAGGAGAAG
Organism: Propithecus coquereli; assembly: GCF_000956105.1. NCBI lineage: Eukaryota > Metazoa > Chordata > Mammalia > Primates > Indriidae > Propithecus > Propithecus coquereli. Next base: position 5,186,869 of record NW_012133859.1, on the reverse strand, counting down.
GATGTGAAACTCTAAGAGATGAATGAAACATGATGCTAGTGAACAACCATACAGATTGAAAGTCAGTCATGGATAGCCAGGATTCAAAGCTAGTCAGACAAAATCTTACGCTGTAGCAGCACCAGACACATTAGGACAGTTCCCATCCACTGTCTGCCCTGCCCAAGGGATAAAGTGATGGAGGAATGTTTTATGTACCCTAACAATGCTCTGCGTATAATATCTTGACTTTTAATATTAAGAAAAATGAGAAAATTTTAACATGTATGTAAAGGCCTAATCTAAGGGGAAAAGAAAGATTGAACTCTTTCCTGACTATAGGTCCTAAGCAATTATAAAATT
>NW_012133859.1:5184368-5186360 GCF_000956105.1 Propithecus coquereli | reverse complement strand
TTTTCTTATGTTTTAAGTTTTTTAATGATTGATTTTAATATCATAAGGTATGTATTTGTCAATTATTCATTTGAATATATTAATTATTCATATTCTTTAGTCATATTAATGTTTACATGTCAGTGTGGATAGAATAACCAGTTTATTAGTAATTTCAGAGAAACCAATCAATTAACTCTATTCCTTAGAGGCAAATTTTCAACACTAACTTATATCAGCAAAAGGATTGGGAGGGGGAATGGAATTGGCCAGTCTCAGAAGCAGGGAAAACTCTATACTTAGGGAAAATCATGCTGGAGCCAGACTGCAAATTCAAGTGGCAGCTCAAACCCTCATGTGCTCTGTCATTCTAGAAAAGGTAATTAATCTCTTTGTTCCTTTCTCAATCTAAGAAGCAAAAATAATAGCACTACATAATTCTTGAATTATTATACATAAATATCTTAAAACAGCACCTGGTGCACATTAAGTGTTGTGTAAGTGTCAACTATTATCATGATTAACTTGAAAAAGATTGGAATACAATAAAAGAAAATTCCCAATTGACATTTGTAGGCAGAAAACTCGAGCCAACTCTTTTGATGGCGTAGAATATATCAAATACATCCCAGTTAAAATCCTCCTTCTTCCAAATGATGAAATGGGTAATAGCCAACTCCCTCCTCAAATAAAAACCTATGAAAACACAAAGAAACTTACATGTATCAAGATCAAATACCTTCTGTGTCTGGCATTTACAGCACGATTCCACAGTGCACTATTCACAATGTGGTTTATGAGTTGGGTGCCGGGGTACCATTAACACAGAAGCCAGTGTGTGAAGGGGATCCCCTGAAGTTGAACAACACAAGAGTCATGTGCATTATGCCAGCAAAGCACATCACACTGCAAGTTTACTGCTGAGGAAACACGCTCATCAAGGCTAAGTAACATTCCAATTTAATATTATTGAGCAGCATATTTTCATACCCTCCTACTGTACTAGTATCAGCTATAGTAAGTCTATACTTGACCAAACCTCAATGCCTAATAGGGCTCCAAAATTCAATAGCACATTAAAAGCAAGAGCTTATAATGGCTCTCTCATGTTAAGAGTTCTTGGCCAGGCCATATTAGGTCTCATGAACTCCTAACAGTATAGACAAGTCTAAAATAGGCCTACCACTCTTGCTGGGTAGGCAAAGCTCTTTCACAAGCTACTGAGGCCTACCAAAAGAGAAAAAGAATCATTGAAAGTCATCACAGGACCAAAGCTTCTCACTTCAGGCACCGGGCATTGGGAAAATCCAAAGTATTCTGAGGAACAAGAGGGCAGCCTATGGCTTCAACTTCTTTTCTACTATGGTCTTTCTTACTTGACTAGGGGTGGGCAACCTGTGGCCTTGGGGCCACATATGGCCTTTTGGGTTCTTGAATGTAGCCTTTTGATCGAATGCAAATTTTATAAAACAAATCCCTTTAATTTCTGTGAAGTTTGGATTCAGTTGAGGGGCCACACTTGGGTATCTGGAGGGCCACATGTGGCCTTGAGGCTGCAGGTTCCCCATCCCTTTTGTGTACGTCTCTTGATTCTTTCAAAGTCCATTTTCCCTTCTTTTCTGATGCTCCCAGTTGGCACTTGTGATTAATGAGAAAATCACATCTCTACTGAGTAGGAAGGCTTTAATAAATCATATTTTGTGCTAAATTCTGGGTAGAGAGAACAGAATCACTATATTTAAATGTAATGTAGTGTCAAATTGAACAAAAATTCAGAAAATAAGTGATCAGCATCAGCACCAATATATGAAATTTTCAGCCTCTTGTATTAGCACAGGCTACATTATGTTATAATAAGAAAATACCCCCCAAATCTTAGTGGATTAACCAAAACAAGACTTGGTTTTAGCTGATTCAAAATCCTCTTTGGTTCAGGCAACACATCATAGGTTCAGATCTCTCTGCCTCCAGGCAATGATTCAACCAAATTGAGAATCCAACATGCTGTAGTTG
>NW_012133859.1:5183129-5184318 GCF_000956105.1 Propithecus coquereli | reverse complement strand
GGGGAATGACAGTGGCCTATTGTAATATTGACTATTGTTACCAGTAGAGATAGGAGATAAAACATTAAAATGACTTAAGAAAAGAGAAATTTTAGGGAAACTATGCACCCATTTATTTTTAAAATCTTTGGCTGAGTCATTTCCCATCCTCACACTGGATTGAGAGCAATATTACAAAGACAGTTTATTCTACCGGAAGCATGAAGGATGACAGATGACAAGCTCCCCACACTGCGTGCAGCTGCATGGGTATGCATGCATGTTTGCTACTCATTTCATACAGACCTCCAAGACTACTACGATGTGGGAAAATGAATCTTAATTATACACTCTCATACTAGGTGAACCCCATAGTTTATGATTTCCTATATACATCATGTCTTCATCTCCCTGCCTCTCCAAGACTACCTTTTCTGGTTCTATTATCCCTAAGCGTTCACACTAGTTTTCACACAGCAAACTCTTATTTACCCTCTGAGATTCAGTCCAGGTGCCTCTTCCCCAGGAAACTTAGTCCATTCTTGGGGACTTTCTGGGAATGTACAGAGTTAGAAGTCTGTGCTTCCAAACTTTACACATGTGTGAACACTACTACTCTTACCTCTCACCTGAATGTAAAAACTTTGAGTATAGCGATGGAACCATATCAATAGATGAATTCCCAGTGCCTTGCCCATTTCCTAGCATGCAATACATATGCATCTATATTGCATTTCAATTTTCTGTATCAATATTTGTTTTGCCATTTCAAATGTGATGATAAATAGATTTTGAAAAAGTCCAGTTTTAACTGTCTCTTATATGGTATCATCTATAATTAGAAAATGCAATATTTGTGTGTTTGCTTTTTCCCATTAATGTGGTAATTCATATGATAGACATTGAAAAGGCCTAAAAGTTTTTAGAAAAATATGAAAAAAATGTTGTCAGAATTTCTCAAATTCTCAAAGCATTTTGGAGCTTCTCCTTTCTTATTAGTTCTACTTTTACGGATCTATGATTCTCATCTGTATACAAGTGTGTTATAAGTTTCTCCTTTTATTTTTTTCTTTATGTATTGAGCAACGTAAGTTGATAACTTTTCTACATTTTCTTCTTCAGCAAGATCAAAGATACAAGTTAGGACTTTCCTATCTTAGGTCTAATCAACTCTAGAATGGATACTAATATTTAGGAAATATTCATAGTA
>NW_012133859.1:5169886-5170990 GCF_000956105.1 Propithecus coquereli | reverse complement strand
AAGATCTGCCAAAGTTTTCATATCTACTTCATGACAGTTCTAGAATGACTACTAAAGTCATTTAATTCATAGTGAATAATTAAAACACACACAAAATATTTTATAATACAAGTGAATATATATGATATACTCACGTAACTTGCAAAAAAGTGATAATAAAAGAACATCCATATAACTACCATTTAGTCTAGGAGACAAAAATATCTCCGCACAACTTGAATTAGCTGTGGTCCCATTACGATCGCATCTGTTTCCTTCCCCACCAAGGAAAACACTTTCCATGATTCCTTTACCTCTAAAATCATCTCTGATTTAGGGAGGATATATGATTTCTCACAGTTTGCTTTTGAAATATCAGGGATAACCAAATGATTCACTTTACTTTTCCCTGTTTTTCTGTTATATGCCAATTAGAATCCACCTCCAAGACCTTGACATAAAATCGAATTCGAAGATAGAAAAAGAGGACAATATCTTCCACCCAAGACAAAGCACATTCTTTTCTACTACACTTTTCCTCAAAGGCATTCAAAATTGTGAAGGTGAATTTTATTTTCAAAGGTATGCTGATCATGCTTTCCACAGTACTTACATTGCTTGATTAAGGAAAGCAAGACTGTTTATATCTACTTATTAATTCTTTTTCATTGGCCCCTTAAGCCCCTGGTAATTTTCAAAAAGTTCTTTGATCAGATCTGGAGAATGGAATGGAATGGAATGGAATTGGCATCTGAAGGAAATGGTGGCAGAGGAAGATGCCAGTGAGAATAAAATATCAGTTAGCTACATTTAAATGATTTTACCACACCTTCTTCTTCTTCTTTTACTCACAAAAATTTATTTAGATTCTTCCTTGTGCCTGGAACTCTATGTATTGGTGGAGACTTACAAAATACAGTGCATTGAGTTGGGACTAAATTCCCTAGAAAGAAATGAATGATGAAAAAGCTGCTGTGTCTTGAAAAAATATCCAAGATGATTTATATAGATCCACCCCAAATCTAGAATTGAATACTGTCATGGGCTGAATTGTGTCCCCACAAAATTCATATGTTGAAGTCCTTCACAATATAACTATGTTTAGAGATAAGGTCTTTAAAGAGA
>NW_012133859.1:5167734-5169836 GCF_000956105.1 Propithecus coquereli | reverse complement strand
AGTTCTCCCAGTGTCTCTTTCACTGTTCAAAACACTCTGCAAAATCCTGTGTTGGAATCGCCATCAGCTGTCTCATTGTATTTTCCTGAATCTCATCAACGGTCTGAAATCTCTTCCCTTTCAAAGGTGATTTTAATTTTAGGAAAAACGAGAAGTCACAGGGCACCAAATCTGGGCTGTAGGGGGCTGAGTCACGTGGGTGATTTGATGTTTTGCCAAAAAACTACAAGAGACGTGATGCATGAGCGGGCACATTGTCATGATGATTGTGCCAATTACCAGTTGCCCATAGCTGCAACAGTGTTTGCACATTGCATCTCTCGACCACCAAAGAACATTGATGTAGTGCTCCTTATTCATCGTTTGGCCTGGAGGAGTGTGCTTGCGATAGACAACACCTTCCCGATCAAAAAACACAGTTAACATGGTCTTAATCTTGCTGCGACTTTGCTGCACCTTTTTCAGGCATGGAGAACCAGGCGACTTCCTTTGGGACGACTGGGCCTTCATTTCTGGATCATAGCTATAGACCCACAATTCATCTCTGGTTATCACCTTTTTGGGGAAATCTGGTTCATTGGTAGTGGTTTGAAGCAAGTCATTAGCAAATGCAGCAAGATGTTCCTCCTGTTCTGGTATCAGAAGCCGCAGAATGCATTTTGCCAAGACACGTTTCGTGCCAAGATCCTGCGTCAAAATCTTGGACACAGTTTTTTTTTGAATCCCTAGATCAGTGTCTAGTTCTCGCACTGTCAGTTGCTGATCTTTGTTGATTGCAGCCCGTACACGTTCAACATGCTCAGGTGCTCTGCTTGTTGCAGGCCTTCCAGAACGTGGATCACTTTCAACAGATTCTCAACCATCTTTGAGGCATTTGTGCCACACTTTTATTCGCACTGCACTCATTGCATAGTCCCAGAAAGCCTTCTGAATCATCCAAATAGTTTTTGCAGGGGAAAGTTCAAGCTTAATGCAAAATTTGATGTCTATTCGTTGCTCTACGCGCCGTGTCATTTTGAATGCCATGGCCACACACTGCACATGCTTACTCCATGGCATCTAGCGCCCCACTGACTAGTACAGTGAGTTTGTCGTTGTTCATGCATGTGCATCACAGGCCACTCTCCTTGGCTGCCAGGTTACGTCAGTGTCATGCAAACTGTTCTCGTTATATTAACAATGGCTGGATACTTTCCAGACAGACCTTGTATAAAAATAAGGCCACAGAACACATTATTTGAATTGTGGCTGTCCAAAAAGCATATTCAAGACATTTGTTGGTTATTTCTCTCCCTCTGCTGTTGGACTCTGGCAACTTTGTATCTAACCCCAATTTTGCCATTTTCTTAGATAATTACAACATCTAAAATGTTAGAGGGAATGTCTCTAATAAGATTGTCAGCACTATAATTTATTCAGTGGGTAAATGATTAACTGGAATCCATATTCCCTGCTCTGAGTCTGGGAGAGGCGAGTGAACAAGACATGATTCCTTCTAATCTTTTGAAGAGTAGGAATAGGGATACCAGGTACTGACATCATTGTGGTACCTGCTCCGATACAACAGGGGCTGTGGGATCACGACTTTTACTGAACCAAAAAATTAAGGCTGGGGTTCCAGGAGAGCTTCGGTTTGTGAAGGAAATGATATACAATCTGAAACTTCAAAAGAGAAGTGGATGTTAGCCAGGCGAAGTAGGAAGGGAGGGTGGGAAAGGAGAAGTAAGGGAAAATATTCTATAAATATTTTAAGGAAAGGGAAAAGCAGCCCATCAGAGTAAGCCAGCAGCGTTTGGTGAATACTTGTAGTAGGGCTGCAGCAGAGAGGAAGACCAGGAATGGCAAGGAATGAGTCTAAGGAAGGTAGTATCAAAAACAACCTTAAAAGTTAAGAATTGTTTTCTCCTTATGGTACTGTCCACGATCAGGGAAATTTTCTAGCAAATGAGTGCCATGAGCATCCACCAAAGCACATTGGTTCTTCCTTCAAAATACTCCCCTGTCTCCTTCCAAGCTAGTCTCCATACCTTCTATAGTACTATGGGGTGAAGGCAAAATGGCCCCTTCGCCCTTGCAAGGTTTGCTGAAAAATCAACTCACAA
>NW_012133859.1:5164966-5165819 GCF_000956105.1 Propithecus coquereli | reverse complement strand
GACACACTGAGAAAAGACCATGGAAGGACACAGTCTCACATGGCCATCTGCAAACTGAGGAGAGAGGCCTTAGCAGAAACCAACCTTGCCAGCACCTGCATCTTTGTTTTCTGCTTTTTTTAAATCAACAAAATAAAATGCATTGATATCCACACAATCAATGTTGCTCATTCATCAAATGTTCATCAAAAATTATGGCTTTAGGTACAATTTTGTCCATTGTCACAGATTTCAAGAAATATGTATGACTTTCTCAGACACAAATTCTCACAGAGTTTTGCACCAGTGTACATAAAGCTATTCTGAGTAATCTTCATCATCCATTTTTTCCTAGGGACTTCCAACTTCCAGAACTGTGAGAAAATAAATTTCTGTTGTTTAAGCCATCCCATCTGTGGTATTTTATTATGGCAACCCTAGCAAACTAATATAAATACATAAAGAGAGAGCCATTTCAGAAAGACTTTATATAGTTTAGATTATTGCCAATTAATTTCAAAATGTGCTTATTATGTATTTCCTTAATTCTTTATTTGCTTTTCCCTCCATACATTCAGATTTAAATTTTTTCATATAGTTGTAATTTGGCTGCATGCACACCAGGTGGCAAGCATGTTCTAAGTCTCTATTTCTCATTTGTACAGGATGAACTCTTGTTCAAACAAAATGACCGTAATGCGCTTATGTTTCGTATGTTCTATCAAAGCATGGGCAGAAGCTTAGATTGCCGGGACAATAATGTGAACATACGCATCATGAATGAGATTCTCCCTCAAAGGAACCTTCTAATTCCATTGTCAGACGTAATAGAATTGCTGGACTACTCTCTGTGTTCTCTAAAGGATCTATTTAC
>NW_012133859.1:5163077-5164916 GCF_000956105.1 Propithecus coquereli | reverse complement strand
AGAGAGAGAGAGAGAGAGAGAGAGAGAGAGAGAGAGAGAGAGAGAGAGAAGGGGGAGAGAGACCTCTGCTATTTCTTCTTATAAGGGCACTAATTTCATCATGACCTCATCTAAACCTAATTATTTCCCAAAGACCCCGTCTCCAAAGACTGTCACATTGTAGTTTAGGGCTTCAACATATGAGTTTTGGGGGAACACAGTTCAGTCCACAGCTCTCATCATCTCTTACAACTCGGCTCCCCAAGCGGGAAGCATTCCACTTTTCAGAGGCTTTATCAGCACTTTCCAGAATATGTCTCCCCTTCCCCTCGACTCCACTCCCACCTTTGAATATAAATTTGCTCACTCAGCCCGAAATTCTTTTTTCCCACCTCTTTGGCTTTCTAACTCTAGGACAATCCCCAGGACTCAGCTCAGGGATCACCTGTTTTGCTGAGCACTGCTCACTTCTCCGCACTTGCTGCTCTGGCATTGCATAGACTGACCAGCATTCCACTCACCTCTTCTGATCTGTTGCCCGCCCTCAGTAAGACTCTAAGGCCCTGGAGGAAATGGCGTGTCTTGTATTTAGTAATCCTCATAGCAGGGTTGTTGAATGAGAGCCTTGGATGATAAAGAGCTTGAAGAGAAATGATAGCAGCCTCCTTTCCTTGGAACATTCGCTATATTAACCAGAATGATGGGAATTTGGCAGTGCATTACCATTCCTGTCCAGCCAAGAATTTAATCTAGGCAGTGTAGGCATGTGGCCATATTTCTGTAATTATTTCGCTATTTTGTTTTATCTTGTTTTTATTATGGAAAAATTAAGAAGGAAAAGGAGATAAGATGTGTGTGGATGTTTTATGTTTCTCTTTGCAATTCCGTGTCTCAGATGAGCCTAAACTTAAATTGCCTGTGAACATGATAGAAAACTCAGTTACCAAAAACACAAAGAACAGAAAACCGTCTTTGCAGCATGCTCAGGAAAGGGGGAGTAAAGCTTTCTGGCATCATCTCGAGGCTGTACTCTTACCCTGAGGCTTTAAGACAGAGTGTAGGGAAACTTGAATTTAAGCCTTGACCTTTGCCCCTTGATATTAGAAGCTTTAATGTACATAAACGAAGTTGGAAAAGATTGCCCCATTTCAAAGCTGAAAAGGATTGGTCCAACAACTTAAATTCATCGTTAGTGCAAACAGTCCCATTTCTGGGGAAAGTCACATAAAATAACATTCAGGTTTGTGAAAGTAAGAAAGAGAGTTAAGTGTAAAAGAGATGCATGAAAGCCTGTGTCTAAACTCCTCTATGCAATGATGTAAAAAGATTCTATGTTGATAGTCAAAGTTGCATTTTCATGTCTTAAAGTTATGATAAAGAGTATGCCTGCAAACAGCTGTGTTTGGAGGGATGTGTCTGCTGTTATGAGCAGGTGGTTATAGGATCAGGAGCTGGGACCAGGTAGACTATAGGAATGATGTGTAGGCAGGATGAAGGCCACCACAGAGGTAGAATGACAAGAACAGAAGTAAGGTGTGGCTCCAACTAGACCAACTGGTGACATTTAATTCTGAGCAATCCAGACTTTTAGAGATTTTTTAAAAGTTAAAGGAAGATTTACCAAGTAACAGAAGAGTTTCTCTCATAATCATGGTATGTATTTGAATTCTGAATAGATTGTCCTTTTTGAGCCAAAGAGTAGCTGCCCAGTTCTGAAAAGAAGAGGTGAATTCTGACCTGAAGGATAGTTCTGAAACATTTCATAGAGATATAGATCCTGGGGAAGAAAATAAAACTTGGGGGTGGAGTTTAGGATGGAAATTTTCTAATCCGGGATAGAGATAGAGACAGGAAAAATCA
>NW_012133859.1:5150637-5151365 GCF_000956105.1 Propithecus coquereli | reverse complement strand
TCAAAAGTTTCTATAAAATTTTTTTCATCTGTGTAATTCCATTTCACTTTATTTGAATATTTCTTTTTAGGAATTTCAACTTGAATTCAGTTGTATATGTTTCCAGTTTGTTAGAATTCTTCTAAAGACATGGTAAAAAGAAAAACAAAGTCTTCTCTGACTATTCAGAGCAACAAAGGGCAACATTTAAAATTATATTCATAAGTGATGGTTAAGTATATTTTAATGAAAAAAGTAGAACTTCTTTTCAGGAAATTTCTACTCTGTTCTGAAAATCTTCCCTTTGTGAACCCTTGAGTATTTTAATACATTTAAGAAACTGCCCCTCTCATTTATATTTTAATAAGAAAATTTTGGCTTACCTTTATTTAGATCATCTGTTTATCCAATGTGTCATCGCTTTTGAGAAGCAATATATGGTAGTAATTCCTGACTGCAGAGCAGTAATTTCAAGTCTTCAGAAGATGAAAAACAAAGAAAAAAAAGAATTGGTATCTCTGAGTGTCATGATTAATTTAAAGTTTCTCCCTAGACATTGCCTCATGTCAACAGATCTTCTTTTCTTTTAATACAAGCAATAAGAAGTATTTTATGACCTAGGTAAATACACACATATCCCAGTAAACAGCCAACCTGATGAAATTAAGCGTGGGTTTAAGCAGTCTATACCTAGGCAGAGACAAGAGCTTTCAGCTGGAGTTTAATATATTGATTTGTGGATGTGTATT
>NW_012133859.1:5148447-5150587 GCF_000956105.1 Propithecus coquereli | reverse complement strand
CTTTTTGTTTTTTGGATAGAAAAATGCTTCAAAGCTTCAAATCCTTCAAACACAGTAGAAATCAATGTAATTTCAGTATAACAATACTGTTTTTCATTACAGTTGTTACTTCACTATTTTGCCTAATGCAATACTTAAAAATGAATGTCTCCTTTGCTGTGTAGAAGCATTTTAGGTTGATGTAATCTCATTTGCCTATTTTTGTTTTGGCTGCCTGCGCTTTTCAGGTCTTACACACAAAAAAATCCTTGTACAAACCAATATCTTGGAGCCTTTTCCTAGCGTTTTCTTATAGTAGTTTCATAGTTTGAGGTCTCAGATTTAAGTTTTTAATTCATTTTGATTGATTTCTTTGAATGGTGAGAGATTGGGGATCTAGTTTTATTCTTCTGCATATGGTTATTCGGTTTTCTCAGCGCCATTCTTTCCTCATTGTATGCTCTTAGTGCCTTTGTCATAGATGACTTGGCTATAAGCGTGTGGATTTATATTTGGGTCCTTTATTCTGTTCCATTGGTCTATGTGTCTGTTTTTATACCAGTATCATGCAGATTTAGTTATTATAGCTTTGTAGCAAATTTTGAAGTCTAGTAGTGTGATGCCTCCACCTTTGTTCTTTTTGCTCACATTGCTTTGACTATTCAGGGTCATTTGTGCTTCCACATAAATCTTAGGATTGTTTCTTCTATTTCTGTGAAGAATATCATCAGGATTTTGACAGAGATTACATTGAATCTGTAAATTGCTTTGGGTAGTATTGTCATTTTAATAATATTAATTCCTCTAATCCATGAGCATGGAATATCTTTCAATTTTTTTTTGTATACTCTTCATTTTTTCATCAGTGTTTTATAGTTTTCCTTGTACAGATTTTTCATTTCTTTGGCTAAATTGATTCCTAGGTATTTTGTATTCTTTGTAGCTATTGTAAATGGGGTTGTTTTCTTGGTTTCTTTTTCAGATTGTTTGCTGTTGGCATATATAAATGCTATTGATTGTTTATGTTGAGTTTATATCCTGCAACCTTACTGAATTCATTTATAAGTTCTAACAACTTGTGATGGAGTGCTTAGGTTTTTCTAAATATAAGATCATATTGTCTGTAAACAGTGTTAATTTAACTTCTTCTTTTTCAGTTTGGATGCCCCTAATTTCTTCCTCTTGCCTAAGTGAAGAAACAACCCACAGAATGGGAGAAAATATTTGCCAACTATCCACAAGGGATTAATAACCAGAATACATAAGGAGCTCAAACAACTCAATAGCAAAAAAACCCAAGTAATCTGAATAAAAAAATGGGCAAAAGATCCGAATAGACATTTCTCAAAAGAAGACATAGAAACAGCCAACAGGTACATAAACAATGTTCAGCATCACTAACTATCGGAGAAAAGCAAATCAAAACGACGATAACATGGTATCTTATTATCTTTATCAAAAAGGCAATAACAGATGTTGGTGAGGGTGTGGAGAAAGGGGAACACATGTACACTGTTGGTGGGTTTTCAAATTAGTACAACTACTAGAGGGAACAGTATAGAGGTTCCTCAAAAAACTAAAAATAGAACTAACATATATGATCCAGCATTTCCACTACTGGGTATATATCCAAAAGAAAAAAATCAACATATTGAAGAGTGTTTATTGCTATTCACAGTAGTCAAAATATGAACTCAACCTAAGTGTTTATCAATAGATGAATGGATATAGATATATAATAGAATATTATTCATCCATAAAAAAGAATGACATTCTGTCATTTGCAGCAACATGGATAAAACTGGAGGTCATTATATTAAGTGAAATAAGCCAAAGAAAGATAAATACCTGACGTTCTCACTCATATGTAGCAGCTAAAAAAGTAGATCTCATGAAGACAGCAAGTAGGGGTGGTTACCAGAAGCTGGGAAGGGTAAAGGGTACCATATATTTGAACCCACTAATCAACTTCTCTTCATCTTTCCCGAGGGTTTGATAGATCAGTAGGGTGAATATAGTTTACATTAATCTACTATGCATTTCAGAATAGCTAGAAGAGAATAATTCAAATGTTTCCAGCATAAAGGAAAGACAAATAGTTAAGGTGATGGTTATCCCAAGTACACTGATGTGATCTTTAAAAATTATATGAATATGTTAA
>NW_012133859.1:5146648-5148397 GCF_000956105.1 Propithecus coquereli | reverse complement strand
TTTTTTGCTTATTCTCCCTTAAGATACTAAAGGTTAGAAGGGAGTGATTCTTCTTGGACTTACTATAGTTACTCATAGAAGGGGAGATATAGAAATTAAGACAGCCTTTCTTATAAGTGAGTGGAGGATTGGAGCTCCATTTATCATCCATTTATTAGGAGAGAGGACCAGCTGTTTTTATTGAAGGGCCTAAAGGAGAAATGACAGGACATTGAGGGAGGCTGAGGGTCCCTCACGCCCCCCACATATAAACTTCAAAGTCCAGGAGTCATCTGTGTCAGAGAAGCTACTGAGTCCCGTACACCAGGAAAGAATGGCCGCACACAAACATCTCACTAATGCCAGGAGCACTCAATACCACTCCACTCCAACACCCAACGTTGAAAGCTGACTCAGGTAGAATGTAATTTTGTTGTTTATTCTTTGCCTGTTTCTACACTTCGGATGGCCAGTGGCTAATATTCTAGTTGAATATTGATATATATTTTCATGCTTCAGAGGAATTCACTCTCAGGTGAACCTGAATCACTCTGTTGTAGGGAACTATGTTAAACCAAGAGCTTTGCGTGAATCTAGGTCATCATTCTTTAGAGTTGAGCACTTGAGATAAAGTGAATACTATCTCCTTACATTGTGGTGAATGTTCAGTTGAATAAAACTTCAGAGTCTAGTAATAAAAAGTGGAAATTGCAAACTCCCCTTTATTTAATTGATACCTATCTAGAAAGGGTTGTTGAATGTTTGCTCTGTGCAAAGCACTTTACTAATATTTCACGCCAAATTCCTGGGGCTTCTCTTTCTCTCCCTCTAGCTTTCTCTCTCTCTCTCTCTCTCTCTAGTGTGTGTGTTTATGTTTGTGTATGTGTATGTGTGTGTTTGGTGGAGTTTGATGGGTCATTTATCAATTTAGTGTTTTGTTTTGCTTTAATCATGGGAATGGTTTCACTAAAGGGGTACTTTGAAGATTACATGCTTAAAAGAAAAGGAAAGAGCCCATATACAGACCAGGTAAGATTTTTCCTTTTCTACCTCTTCGAAAAAAATGTAATGTCACAATTCTCAATAAGAAAAGCTATTAACAAAGAAAAAAAAATTTGGCATCTAGCATTATCCAATATTGAAGTTTGTTTTACTAGATTATAGTAAAACATCAAGATTATAGTTCTGTGTAAACTACTGATTTTCCTAGTGCTCTGAGAATTTCTAAGCAGTATCAAATTAAATCATCACCAAGACATTATGGGTATGTATTGTCATCTTTATTTTACAAATAAAGTGGGAAGATTAAATATACCTAAGGACATGGAATTAGTTGCAGAGCCAGGATTCAGTAAGTCCATGCTCTTTCTCTCATTAAACCAAGTGTCTTTCATCACTGTGGACAATGTTTACAAACCAAATGTACAATTTTGTCCCACAGATTACTGTATCTGCCTACTGTTTCAAACAGCATATGAATGCCAAGTATTGTATACATATTACCATAACTCTAAATACTACTTTCTTTATATTTATATGATTATGTGCCGCATTGACCTCTTCACCTCTAAAACACAATCTTTTCTTGAAAATATAAGTGTGAATCAGATTATAATTCCTTATATTAACTGACAACAATTTCATTAAACATAATATTGAATAGTTCCTTTTTTAAAATTCTAATTAAGTATTCATCTACAACACTTCAGAAAGAGGCAAGGAAATTAAAATAGCTTTATAATTTAATAACAAAACCACAACAAATAGTAT
>NW_012133859.1:5140792-5143113 GCF_000956105.1 Propithecus coquereli | reverse complement strand
AGTAGGATCGCTTGAGCCCAGGAGTTTGAGGTTGCTGTGAGCTAGGCTGACGCCACGGCACTCACTCTAGCCTGGGCAAAAGAGTGAGACTGTCTCAAAAAAAACAAACAAACAAAAAAAAATGAATTAGTAAATGGATACTCGGACATAAACTATTTCGAAATTGAAACTAAATAAGGAGCAAAACTCACAAAGTCCAGAGTGTCCGGTCATGGAGGTAATGTTAGCTTCCTTGGCAGCCACATTTAGCAACCTTGCAGAGAGCGGAGGGGGGGCATTTAAGGATTCAGCACCACCCACACAGGTGATATTAAGTGGTGCAGGTTTCTTCCGCATTGAAGGTGGAATTGTTAGGTAGATAGTTAGGATCTCGGGCTCTTCTCCGCACAAGTGTTCCCTGTTTTGGTGCTATTTAGAGCAATTGTTCCACCTGGGAAGAAGGATGGGGCGGACACTCCATTTTGGTGTTGCCCCACCCTTAATCCTATCCCGAGTAACTGCCACACCTGGGGAAGGAGGGCGTGCTTTATCATTCTAGGAATTCCTTAGGCCAAGCATAATAAGATTTAAGAAGTGATCTAGAGTAGCCTAAGGGTACTTAATATACCATTAGCTTGAATCCGCATTTCTGTTTACTCCCAGCCCCGTGGTGGGCTTTCTTAGAGGGAGCTTGTTTAGGCTGATGGAATTTTAAGGACACCTGTTGATCATTTGCTAACTTCTTACACTTCCCAAGAGCCCTCCTCCAGACTGGGCCAATAAAAGGAAACAATCCAAGAAGTCAGGAGTAAAGAAGTGAGTGGGTCAGCAGGTGAGTGAGTTGGTCTGTCTCTCTCCACTTGCAGAGACGGACCTGTTTTATTTTAGAATAAAGAGCTTTTCTTGTGAAACTGCTCCCTGCCTGAGGTTACTCTGTGGTATTGGCCTTGCTGGTGGTTTTTCCAAGAAAGGAGTCAGAGGACTGGGATGCTAGTCTGGACTTGATGCTTTGGTTTGTCTCTGGTCGTTCTTCAGCCAAGAGCACACTAAGAACCAAGGGCAGACTCCCACTCTGACATCTTTGGTGTTGAAACCTGGGATTCTGACAGAATGTGTCAAGTGGGAACTCATAATCATATGTCTACAAGTTTATCACCCTAGAGATGCCCAAAATGGAATGAGAACCCTTCAAATTCCTTCATGCTCTTCCCCATTGTTGGGGATACTGACAAAGGGGTAGTGACTGCCAGTGACAATGTGTTTATCAAGAAGAGGGAGGGAATGACGGTGTAAAAGTTGGATATAGAAAGTGTGGAGCAGGTATAGCTTATGTTATATAGGGATAATTATTTTAATTGAGAAATGAGCTATGCAATGACTAATTCCCTGGTTCACAGCCATGGCTACACTTTAAAATCACATGGAGTGATTTGTTTTAAAAACATCCAAATCCGAGCCCCAGTACTAGGGATTCTGATTCATTTATTCTCAGATGGAGCCTGAGCTTCAGTATGTAAATTATCTCCCTGCAGGGGTTTGTAATGTGCAGCCAGGAATGACAATCATTGTTCTGATTTATTGATAAACTGTTGAAAACATGATATCATTCGAATTTGCAGAGGAAATCTACAGGGTTGTGATTTATTTTCTGGATTGTAATAATACATTTTTTCCCTTTTCTAGATTGACTATGTATCAACTTAATTTCATGAACAAGTTGCAAGTGTATCAGGTCCAACAGGAAGGAAGGATTAGAAATGTAAATGGCAGTTTACAGTTGAGGTAGTTGGCAGTTGATTGGCTCATTTCCCTTTGTGAAGAGTGATGACACAATAAAAACATTACTTCTACTTAATAGAGACACATTTTGCCTAATTATGAGTTAAGTGTCTTATGGAGGAAGTAAAGGAAATTTTACTTGGAAAATCAAAAAAGGCTTTGCCAAATTCGAAACTAAACTGAATAGGTAGTTACCAGGTAACCTGGCCAGAGAATTCAAGGTAATAGAAACACTTTTGGAAAACTATCAGAATGTCCTCAACTATTATGGGTGTTCTTTGACATGATACAAGAATGTACTGACTACAGTGAATATGCCATTATGATATCAAGGGATCAATGACAAAAACACCCTTGTCAACATAGTCCATTCTTTTGCTGATTTTTGAGAGATTATAGGAATTTTTGTTTCCTAATAGCATTTGACCTTGTATAGGGTTAAGTAATATCTTTCATTCTCTAAGAACTCCCAGCTATCTTTTTTTTTGTCATTTTTCTTGCAATGTTTTGAAAAATCTGAAAACAGAGAAAAGAAATTATACTAGAAATTTAGAACTTTAATG
>NW_012133859.1:5129429-5130622 GCF_000956105.1 Propithecus coquereli | reverse complement strand
AGAAATCAAATAGAGGAGTTAGAAAAATAATAACCAAAAAAGCCAGATATCAGGAATTTAAAAAATATACTTCTAAATTACATTTGGAACCAAAAAAGTCTACAGGTTTAATGCAAACCCTATCAAAATATTAATAACATTCTTCACAGAAATAGAAAAAAGAAATCTTAAAATTTGTTTGCAATCACAAAAGACCCCCAATAACCAAAGCAGCACTGAGCAAAGAGGACAAAGCTGGAGGCATCACAATACCAGACTTCAAAATATACTACAAAACTGTAGTAACCAAAACAGCATGGTGCTAGCATAAAAATAGACATATATCCCATTGGAACAGAATAGAGAACCCGGAAATTAACACGTGTCTACAGCCAACTGATTTTTGGCAAAGGCTTTAAGAACACTGATTGGGGAAATGATAGCATCTTCAATAAATGGTGCTAAGAAAACTGCATAGCCGTATGCAGAAGAATGAAACTAGACTCCCACCTCTTACCCTATACAAAAGTCAACTCAAAATGGATCAAAGATGTAAATGTAAGATCTGAAACTATAAAACCACCAGAAGGAAACATAGAGGAAATGTTTCAGGACATTGTTTTTGGAACAGATTTTATGAATAAGACCTCAAAAGCAGAGGCAACAAAGCAAAAACAAATGGGATTATATCAAAATAAAAAGCTTCTGCATAGGAAACAATCAACAGAGTAAAAAAAAAAAAAACCTTACAGAATGGGAGAAAATATTTGCAAAGTGTTCATCTGACTAAGAAATAATATCAAGAATACACAAAGAACTCAAACATCCCAACAGCATAAAACAAAACAAAACAAAACAAAAATAATTAAAATGGACAAATGATCTATTTGCCTATCAATTCAAATGATCTGAACAGACATTTCTCAAAGAAAGATACACAGATGGCCAACAAATATATGAAAACATGCTCAACATTACTAATCATCAGGGTAATTCAAATCAAAACCTCAATGAGATATCATCTCACCCTAGTCAGAATGATGATTACCAAAAAGACAAAAAATAACTAATAGAACTAAGGGAACTCTTATGCACTGTTGGTGGGAATGTAAACTAGTACAGCCATCATGGAGAACAGTATGGAGGTTCCTTGAAAAAGTAAAAATAGAACTACCATATAATACAGGAATCCTTCTACTGGGCATTTATCCAAA
>NW_012133859.1:5127653-5129379 GCF_000956105.1 Propithecus coquereli | reverse complement strand
CTCAAACAGTTATCTTTTCTTTGTGTTTGGAACATTGCGATTTTTTTTTTATTTTTCTTATGCTACCTTGCATTGACTTTTAATTTCAGTAAATATTATATAATAACAGTACTTGTGAGCATTGCTTTCTTACTCCTGATTAATGTGAATGTATGTGTACGTAGTATATGTGTATATGTATGCATGTATGAGAGAAAAAAGAGAGATCATGTGGAGAAAGAAAGAGGACTTTTGTTGAATATTATCAAATGCGTTTTTATTTTTTTTCTTTAACACGAACACCTGTGAAGAAGCACGTGCATGTCCTCCTTTGTGCCATTCTCTTTCATTGGTCAGAAGATACTGAGAATCAAGAATCATAATCTACGTGTCCATAGAACAGAACGTTGAACAAAACAAATATTATTTATTTGGGGGTATAGTTGAATTCCTATTGTGTCACATATAGAAAATACTTCTTTAGAGGAAGCCTGGACAGGCAGCTTTTGCAGAAATGGAGATCCTGTTAGAAGAGAATACCAGATTCCAGAGGCTTAAGGGATCTACAAGGATCACTATGTAATCCAGAAGAAAAAACAAACAAACAAAAAAAATGCCATTATTGTACCAGAATGATCTTAAACTTCATTTTTGAAATTATATATATGTTTTCACGTTCTTTTCAAGCATTTCAAGTTGCCACAGGCTATCAGGAATCACCTCATACCAAGGTGTTTATAAACATGGTGTTATTCAGCAATTTAGAACAGGCCACCGACAGTATGTACTATTATTCTGCATCTGCATGATCACTGTAGTCAAATGCAGTATAATTATACACACTGAAAGTTGACCCATAGTAGGAATAATGCTGGCCATTTACAATAGCAACATAGTGATCATTAGAGTGAATTTCTTTGCTTACCTTCACAATAGTAACCACAAAAGCCACACCAGACCATTAATTCAAAGAGACAACACAATGGTGTCCCTGCGAGTTTTCCCAACATACTCAAGTGTTCTTTCAAGCCATCTATAATCTATTAATGACACTACCTTAATGTGGTGCTTTCCAAATATACCATACCTTTAGCCAATAGCAACAAATCCCTACATATGAGGCTGCCAATGTAATATAAGAATTCCAGAATCATTTGAAGCATATAAATTGCTACTTACAAAAATAACTCATATTACATTCCTTTTGGTTGAATTATTTCAGTCTATGCGCTTAACTCTTACTGAAACAACTCTTTCTAGAGGGAAAATAAGGGAGGCTAAAAATGGGGAGGTACAACACAAAGGACAAAGAAAATGTAAAGTCTTAGTATTACTTTTAAATAAAAATAACTGTTTCAATGCAAGTGCATTGCCATGAAGGTATTAAAGCAGCCTTCAGGCCCCATATTTTCATGGACTTCTTCCAAGGTCCACGTAGAGACCCAAGGGGTGCATGGTGTGGCCTTGAATCTTTTTGTACAATTTGTAAAAGTGCAGTATCTTAACCATACTTGGCTAAGTCTACTGTCTCCTTCCATCCAACTACCCCCACTTGCTTTCCTGCTTCCTTTCTAGTCCACTGCTGTCAGCATGACCATAGGTATTATTGAAATCCAACAAAGGAAAGGGTGATTGGTGGGTCCACTCAGTTTGGACTTAGTAGAATATATTTACAGGGTTCATAGTCACTTTGAGTAACTTACTGCTGGCCTTGCCAGTGTGGCAAGGGCTTCCAAAAACATGTCTA
>NW_012133859.1:5124476-5126653 GCF_000956105.1 Propithecus coquereli | reverse complement strand
TTAACTGGTGCCAACTGAGATAAAAAGGGAAGATGGCAATAACCCCAAGCAAATTATCAGACATTTATTCCTCAAGGCTGCAAGTTGTAGCCTTGAATAGTAATGTGACTAAATTATTTCCAGTTACTTAAGAATTTTGTCTTAAAGCCAGGGCCTCTGCATTTTCTGAGCTAGTGGAGGAATGAACACTTCTAGGCGTGATCTTCCTCTGCTCCAGTGATCTGCATATTTATTTAGACCCAGAGAAACTGAAAGGAGTTATCAGAAAGGAGGAGAGGGTAAGCCAAGAGTGGGTGAAGAATACATACACTGCTGTCCCAAGTCCCCTGTGTATGGGCGAAGAGTGTCAGGTATGTGCAAGGGGTGTTCCTCCAGGAGGAGAAGTGTGCAGGGTTTGTTGGGAAACTTTCCCAAATGGGAAGCTGGATGAGCCTTACCCTCAATGTTGCAGGAGGACAAGGCCAAGAGTTCAAAAGAGTCTTGTCCTAGGAGACCACCTACGTTTCTGGAAGTAACAGAAAAGTTGTCTTTGGTTGGAACAATCCAGAATTTTTGCAAGTTTTAATACTGGCAACTTTGCTGCCTTAGGGCATACATTTGGCAGCCATAGGATATCCCATAGAAAATAGGATCCCCTAATATTTATAACCCCAAGAATTTAGGTGACCTGAAACAGTCGATACATTCTTAAAGATGGCACAGGTTGGAAGCACATATAGTATAGACAGTTATCAGTGCATTCCTGTCCCTGGCACAAGCAGGTACAAGCAGTAAGCCCACACCAACTAAACTTGTCTTCTTTTTGGAAAACCCATATCCCAAATGTGGAGATCTAACTGGATCATATCCCCAAATATACCTGGGAGAAACTGATGGTGTGTTTCTTTATTGTGCATTTCTGAGAACTCTGCTAAAGGATCAAACAACCACTTCAGAAAATAATACAGTAAGTAATGTACAACTATAGCATTCACGTTTATTCCTTAATAACTTAGGTAGGTCATGCCAACCATACATAAAATCTATGCTATAAGGAAGGGTGTGATTAATAATTTATTGCATGAAACCATATGAAATTGTCAAAATTTAATTGTTTGAAACTAGAGAAACGGCAATTTCTTAACATTTGATTCCATAAAAACCTACACTGTGTCTTTCAAGATGATACAAGCTGAACACATTCTGCAACTTTTCCATTCCTAAAAAGCAGGCGACAACAATAGTAAATTATGAAATCACCTATATGCATTCATATGTTCATGGAGAGACAAACTAGTAAACAAGAAGTGGAATTCGGCATGTGAAAGATAATACAAAAGAGGGAATCAATAGCTCAGAACTGACAGCTGGGTATAGCCACTAAGAGTGAGCACAGCAGCAAAGTATTCAATGCAGAGAAGCGATGGATGTGAGAAACAAGTTGTTGTCAAGCAAGAAGGTGATAATGTCTGCCCTTGATCCAGGCACAAGCAGCAAGGGTTCTGCTTGCAACAGGAGAAAGAGGCAAAAAAAAACCTGTGTTAGAAATATAGGACATTGTTCCTGATTGTGGTAAACCATGGGAATGACAAGATCACTCACATCCAGAAAAATAGCTACTAAGGCATGTCATTTGCAGCACATTCTCACACTAACTCATCTCAGGTGAGGATATTAAAAATAACAGTGACTCCCCAACATCGCCACAGGCAGATATACAAGAGAAAGCAGAGACAATCTCACTGGAACTCTCAACTACAAAGATAAGCACATGGTCAGGAACCAACAGATATTTTGGCAAAGCTAAAAATGGCAAATTGAATCAAGAGGCTCAAGAAACAGGGAACCCATATCTCTAAGAAAATCAACAGAACCAACAAAATAAGACATTAAGTTAAGAATAATTAATATCTTCAGGAAGATAAATGAGGATGCCACATCCATGAAACAAGATCAGACCGTAACTAAAAATAACCCAGGTACTTTATGTCAACATTTACATATGCACATGCATTATTTGTGACTTTTGAAGCTAAGAGATGGTATGGATAAGTGGATACAAATAAAGAAAAAATCACCAGCTGGAAGATCATGCTGGATAATTTCCCCAGAATGTAATACAAAAATGATGAAGAGAAGGAAATGCAGAAAAAACATTAAGAGAGAGAGAAAACATGCTCAGAAGTCCTAGCAACTTT
>NW_012133859.1:5123896-5124426 GCF_000956105.1 Propithecus coquereli | reverse complement strand
AATGTGTGTGACTTTTGAAAAATAAACCTTTTCACCATTGATGGAGAGAATCTCCCAAGGTGCAGTGAATTATATTTGAATTTAATACCATATTGCTGTTTTCTTTGATGAGAATCTAGATCCAGTCAGCTTAAATCTCAGAAATAAAAACCTTTTTGTGTGTGTTTATCATATCTTGCAAATAATTTTTGCATTTTTACTTTGAAATATTTTTATTTGTAAAGTGCAGACAGGGATGAGGCTAAATGATAAATAGTTGAAACAGAAGCTTTGCTCCAATGAGCTTTAACTTTGCTAATAGTATTTTTCTGCTCTGTACAAACTTAGCTTGTCAAAATCACCAGTCTATGAGTTTGTTTGTATATCAATTCTAAACTTATGATTGTGCTAAAAAAGTTTCCTACACTCCTATGCATCCATATTTTCTTTATAAATTCATTTTAAATATCTTTAACTGTATCTTCACAAAATAATTTTAAAATATTTATTTCGTATTATTTAGAAATTGTATTAAGAGGCAGGTAGAAATG
>NW_012133859.1:5120977-5121371 GCF_000956105.1 Propithecus coquereli | reverse complement strand
TCCACTCAGTTTGGACTTAGTAGAATATATTTACAGGGTTCATAGTCACTTTGAGTAACTTACTGCTGGCCTTGCCAGTGTGGCAAGGGCTTCCAAAAACATGTCTATACTTCCTGTGCCAACCCACTTTGCATAGTGACATGCAGGCGCTGGCCCAGAAGATGCGCTGTCAAATGAAACATGCCCTGCAGCACCTGGCACGAAAAGTGTGGGAACAGTGAGGGAGCAACAAGACTTGGAATGCATAGCGTCAGAAGGTAGCCTGTAGAATATTCTCCCCATCATCAGCAATGTAAAAATGTAATGGTGGATTTGTTTCCCAACAAAACCCACTCAAACAGAAGTTCACTCCTCTTAGAAATATATTTTGAAATAAGGTGTATAAAAGAAAGTG
>NW_012133859.1:5114461-5116688 GCF_000956105.1 Propithecus coquereli | reverse complement strand
TTTGTGGGCTCATTTTCCAACAGTATAGAGGAGGTTAATTAGGAAGGATGTTGTTCTCTTGGGACATGGTTTTGGCATAGGATAAAGATTATTCTGAAATTTAATAAACACTAGAGACCATCAGAGCTGTGAAGAGGAATTAGGAGGTAGTGGTTGGCTGTAGAAACAATACCGACTAGGGGACATGGTTAGCTGGACCACAGATGAAGAAATAGACTATTGGACCCTCAGTCAAGAAAAAAGTGCAGCTGGAAATGACAGGATTTGGAGATAGAAGAAAAAGCCCTTTTCCTGTGTAATTCCTTCTGGTTTTGTCACTCATCAGCTGCGGCACGTTGGGAAAATTACTAGTTTTCTGTAAACCTTAGTAATGTTGCAGAATTTTGGAAAGAGTTGAAGTCAAAGATCTGAGTTGGAATCCTGACTCTAGCAAAAAAGTAGATTTTTTTCTTCTTTAACCTTGGATAAGTTTCTTGACTTCTCTGAATTTTGGCTTCCTAAAGTGTAAAGCAGATATTTATAAAACCAAATGATAAATGAGCTCTGTTCTAGCCAAGTGTAAATGTTTGGCTATGTGAATCCAGTTTTTCCAAATATTAAAAGTTGAAAATGTATTTATTAAACACATGCACACACTCACATGTGTATGCATATATATATATATGGAGAGAGAGAGAAAGAGAGAGAAACTGCAGTGTGCCAATGGGGAAAAATAAACATCTCTGGGATTTTTCTAATCCTTTCTCATTCAAGCATGGCTGATAAGATGCTCAGGAGAGCATTTATTAGTAAGGGGAAATGGAATAATGTTAAATATTTGTAGAATAAATGTAAGGGAAATTTGTGAATTTATGAAAGAAATTGTGACTATTAAAAGTTAATCCAAGTCTATTTCTGTAAATAAATTACAACATTGTATACGTAAGTAAAGTGGTATTCTCTGATTTCTTTTGAACTGTTTGAGGATGAGATGTGTGCTGAGGCCTACATTTGGCAAATGTTATTTCTTACCCATGTAGGCAAAAACGGTGGATTCTACAAATAATGAAATTAAGCCCAACCAAAATATCAGGAAAAACAATTTTATACATGGTCTGTTGGCTCTCTATTGAAAAATGTAACTAGGTGGTTTTCTTTAGACTCACCAAAATTCAATAAGAAAATACCAAATATTTTCCTATTTTACATGATTTCTATTTTAGTAATACAAAGGGCATTTTGTAAGCACAGCATGCAAAGACAACAAGAAGGTATTTAAAATGGTCTTTCATAATACTAGCCAAGATTGAGAAATACAGGTTGTTTTTAAGGCAAATTGGGTGGATTAGTCACTGCTAGTTTAATGTTTTACTATTTGATCAGTGAAAACAGTAAAGTAACCTGGAGAGAGATAACTTCTAACGTTTCGTCTCAGGCTACAACCTTGACCTTTTCCTTCTTAATGTTTTCATAAAAGAAGATATAAAAATGTTGATCATATTTCAATTGTTATGGTGAAATTTTTACACATAAGAATAAGATTGTAAACAGAACTTCAGCATCTAGAGAAATGGAAGAATATCTAATTGACCAGAGGTAAGATTCAATGAATGCTCTCGATGCTATAAATCAATTGCCTATGTATAGAATAGAGATGGTGGGAATAGTAGTAGTATGTGATGAACTGCTTTCTGCATTTCCTTCAACATTAAAACTTCAAGTAGCGAGGTGGTTAGGAAAGAGAGAAGCCATTCTGTATCTGATTAAGAATAAAATCTGGGAAGTAAGGATTGTGTTCTACTCTGTTCAGGTCGCAGTATGTATAAAATGTTTCAAAAGGGACAAAGATGAACTAGATCACGTCACAGACAAGTCATTTTCTATAGAGCCCAATTAGTATTTCTTTCACAGGTGTTGCCATGATCCTTCCAAAGGTGGCCTCACAGACATACATCCCATTTCACATGCTCTCTTTATGACCTGAAATGTTCCCTTTTCCATCAACAGATAGAATCTGTGCTGCCTCCTGTTGAAAGTAGGTGGAACTTTGTAAGTACTTGACCAATAGGATGAAGTGCCAGTGATGCTTTATAACTTCAGAGACTAAATCATAACGGTAATATATTTCCCATCTCTCTCTCATTCTCTCTCTGGATGTGTGCTTTGGGAGTGTTAAGATGGAATATAAGAAGAACCACTACCTCAAAGCCTCTGTGCTGGAGACACCACTTAGGAAACTTCCATAGGG
>NW_012133859.1:5108736-5112851 GCF_000956105.1 Propithecus coquereli | reverse complement strand
TGAGTAAGAATAAAAATTTCTTTAATTTCTTGATAGCATCAATAAGAACTCTGCTTGTGGGAAATGCAAATCAAAACCACAATGAGATATCACCTTACCCCAGTCACAATGGCTTTTATTAAAAAGTCCAAAAACAATAGATGCTGGCATTGATGGAAAGAGAAACAAATGCTTATACACTATTGGTGGGACTGCAAATTATTATAACCTCTGTGGAAAAATGTATGGAGATTCCTCAAAGAACTATTAATAAACATTGACCTACCATTTGATCTAGCAATCCCACTACTGGGTATTTACCCAAAAGAAATAAGTCATTTTATCAAAAAGACATCTGCATTTAAATGTTCATTGCAGCACAATTCACAATTGAAAAGATGTGGATTCAACCCAAATGCCCATCAGTTCATGAGTGGATTAACAAATGTGGTATATGGAATACTACTCAGCCATGAAGAAGGATGACTTAATGCCTTTTGCAACAATTTGGATGGAACTGGAGACCATTATCCTAAATGAAGTATCTGAAGAATGGAAAAACAAACACCATATGTACTCACTATTAAATTAGAACTAACCGATGAGCACACATGCATAGAGGGAAGTAAATCTCAAAGGGAACCAGTCATGGGTGGAAGGAGCAGGGGATGGGTGAAAACCTACCTCGCAGGTACAATGAACACTATCTGGGTGATGGGCACACTTAAAACCCTGACTTGAGCATTGCAAAAGCGATCCATGTAACCAAACACATTTGTACCACCATAATATTTGGAAATAGAAAAAGAACTCTACTTGCATAAATAAGTGATATTTTTAAAATCCATTGTTTCATCTTTTCAAAATTGACAATAGTTGAAATTATGTTTAATGAACTCAGCATCTCTTCATTTTCTTTCATTGACACATGCAGTGCTAAAAATTTTTTATAATACTAATGAATTTCAAATCAAATGAATTTTGAAATAGTAGGTAGCTAAAAATGACTGAGCTTTCATTAGTAGGGTGTGTGAGCACTAACAGTGTCCATCATAGGCTCCAGGGTTTTGTTTGGAGCTGAACTCCAGTGCTATTGACAGAATGTTTGTATTCTCCAAAAATTCATATGTTGAAACTTCAACCCTCACTGTGGTGATATTAGAAGGTGGGGCATTTAGGAGGTCTTTAGGTCATGAGGATGAAGCCTCATGACCCTTAGGATTAGGGCCTTTATGACAGAGACCCCAGAGAGCTTCTACCATGTGAGGACACAGGGAAATGATGGACAACTATGAACCAGAAAGCGTGTCCTTACCAGACACTAGTTCTGCCAACGCATAGATCCTGGACTTTCCAGCCTCCAGAACTGGGAGAAATAAATTTATGTTGTTAATAAGCCACACAGTCTATGGCATACTGTTACATCATGCCAAGTGGACTGACACTCCAGAATCACAGGTGGATTCCTCCAAATCTCCTCTTGACTGGCTCTACCTTGAGTTGTGTACCTGAACCCTGGACAATTGGAATACTATATATTCCGGTAGCTCCATGAGCTCCTCATCCATAATTGAAAACTTTACATTCTGCATCTGGCTTTAGATATGACCAGCTGGTAGTGTACAATTTGGCAAAGCTCTGTTTTTGGCTACACAGCTACACATTCTTGATGTTATGTGTGGGACGTACCATTAGATTGGTTTTTATTTAGATGCTCCTTGGAGAATCCCTGGACAGCATATCCAGGCTGTTGGTGATCCTGTGGACCCTGGCTCCTCCTGCCTTCATCTTGCCATATCAGATCTAGAGTATACGAATATTGCCAGTGTACCCAATGCTGTAACTTATTCAGAGCACATTGATTGGGAAGCTCTGCTACTGACCAGGAAGTAGTCGCTTATCTGGAACATTTGTGGAGTTCTTACAACTCTCCCTACCTTCTAGCCCTCATTGCCCATTGAAATTTCTCTTTTTTATTTCATTCCTTAGTGCCTATAATTCCAAAATTAATCAAGCAGTTATGAAAAGGAGCCAAGGCAAGGGGACTGAAGTTAACTGAAGGCCTGACACATGTGAAATAAATTCTGCAACGGACTGAAGGGTTAGCTCCCCTTCAA
Source organism: Propithecus coquereli (assembly GCF_000956105.1). Classification (NCBI taxonomy): domain Eukaryota; kingdom Metazoa; phylum Chordata; class Mammalia; order Primates; family Indriidae; genus Propithecus; species Propithecus coquereli. Next base: position 5,110,755 of record NW_012133859.1, on the reverse strand, counting down.
ATTCATATATTGAAATTCTAACCACAAGGTTATGGTATTAGAAGGTGGTACTTTTGGGAAGTGATTAGGTTATGAGGGTAGAGCTCTTATGGTTGGGATTAGTGTCCTTATAAAAGAGACCATAGAAATCTAGTAGCCCCTTCCACCATGTGAGGATTCAGTGAGAAGAAACATCTATGAACCAGGAAGCACATCCACAGCAGACACCAAATCTGATGGTGCCTTCATTATGGACTTTCTATCTTCCACAACTGTGAGAAATGAATTTCTGTTGTTTACAAGCCATCTAGTTTATGGTACTTTGTTATAGTAAGCCAAATGGACTAAGATAACTCCATTTATGTTAATGGTTAAAGATCTCTATGACATAAATGTTATTACAAACTCATCACATATGAAGAAAATAAAGTGTATAAAGATTAATTCATTGATTGCATAGGTTGCAAATAACATAGTAAGATGTAAATCTAGGTTAAAACTCCAAATTCAATTATTTTTTTTCTATATAGGCTGCCTCTATGAACTTTAATGAGCACGGGAAAGTGGAAACTTTTTTTTATATTTAGGATACAAATATGTACCTTTCCTCTGCTGCTTCATATGTAGAAAGATGCAAGGGCTCATTATTTTCACTATAACAACCCAAAGAATCCAGATTAACTACAAAACGCAGTTTTTAAAAAACTCAACAGGGATCTGAAAATAAAAAGAAACCTAAATAAAATCAACTCCAGAAAGGAAGGGACACTTTAAGATACACTTGCCATCACTGCTCTCATCCCAGGAAGAACTTCAAGAGAAAGAGGAATCTCCTTAGATGGGGATAAGGAGAAAGTAGGCGAATGTTTGCAGAACAATGAATAGCTGGTGTTAAAGACCACAATTCTGAGGTACCCCAGCCACAAAGTGAGGGTGTCCACCTGCCAACTCTTTCCCACTGGTTTTCACTGAGGTCTGGAGGAAGTAAGCCAAACCCAAGGTCTGGGAAAAAGGGTCAAGACACAGCATCCCTGGGCGAGCTGTGCAGGGGCACCCTCATGTGAAGCAACCATCCTCAGAAGGAGTGGGGAAGGGTAGAGGTTCATTGTAAAAAGAAAGAGAAGTCCCACGAGAGAGATATCAGAATTTAGTGGAGGAGATAAGCATATAGGAGAAAAAAGAGCATTAAAAGACTTTATGAAGAAATGCTCATGTACATAAAGGGAAGTGTGCAGAATGTATGGACCATAATTAGATTTATAGAGTTTATATGGTATATGATTGCAAAGAGGCAGTACAGTTTTCTGAGTACCTCTAGGCTCAGAAACTGCCTTGCTTTGGTTCAAAGCCCAGTAAAACTACATGGTATCTAATGTGAGTTTAGTAACATGAGCCAACTGGTCTGCCTCAGGGTCTTCATCCATAAAATGAGAGCAATGACAGAGTCTGTCTTACAGGGTCATAGTGAGAATTACACAGTTATGTTCAGAGAAAACACTTAGAACAGTATCTGGGACATGATGGATGATCTGCAATGTTACTGAGGTCTGTGGGGGAAAGACATCAAGGTACTTAGACTATCTCATCTATTGCTCTCCTTCCTCCAACCGTACAGGGCCTTGTGAAACTCTTTACATCCGGTGTCCTCTCTCTGACCATGATGGTTTCACACACACTGTTCCCATCTGCCCTGATAGTCTTTTTATTCCTACTTTCTTTCCTAGCTAGCAGGACCAATTTTATGAGCATAAGATCTGTGAGTCACATAGCCCCATGAATAGAAGGGCCCCAGATTGGTTTAATGTTCTGTGGTTGCTTTCCTCAAATCCACAATAATTGTTGAACAAGGGACTCCACATTTTGACTTTTCACTGGGACCCACAAACCTTGTAGCCAGTCCTGCTGGCTAGCTCCCATAACATCTCAAGGCTTGGCTCAGAAGCCATGCCTTCCTAGGTGCACTCTTTTGAACCTGGGTTAATTTCCACCACTCTGTTCCCTCTCAGTGCATTTTACTTATTTATCATATTACTTATTATA
>NW_012133859.1:5103594-5106144 GCF_000956105.1 Propithecus coquereli | reverse complement strand
CTTAACTTTATCTGTTATTCTTCAAAGAGCGTTTGACTCTTGGTGATTTGTTAATATGAGTATGTAGAAATCTACATCAGTACTGGCAGATGGGATGGGTTTCCCGAGATGCTACGATGCTCAATGTTACCTGATGGTCCAGTTGCAGGTTTCAGAGCCCAGCTGTAGTGAGCACCCTAGTATATGAGTCTGGTCAGACTCAGAGGTTTCAGAGCCCAGCTGTAGTGAGCACCTTAGTGTATGAGTCTGCTCAGACTCCCTTTGAGGCCTGGCTTCTGGTGAGAAGGCACTCCTTGTTTATGTGGCAGAAAATCTCTGGGGACTTCTTTCTCCTCTGGCCTCAATTTCTCACATTGGAAAAAGCAGACAACCTACTTCATTCACGGACCTCCACTTGCAGCTTTACTTTGAGGGTAGACACTGAAGCTTGGCTCTGAGACTGAACTCTGAAACAGCTGTCCTGAAATCTTCTGTCATAATCCCTCCCTCTGGTCCAGGCAATGCTCTAAGCAAGGTCATGCTGTCTCTGATTTAGGGATTTTCCAATATATATGCACATATCTCATATCTGTCTGCAGATTACACTTTCAGTAAATTAATACTATTTTCTTTCTATCTTTTGAACATCTATTTCAGGCCTACCAATGGTACCTATAAGGGTTTCCAGTGGCCTTGAATTATCTGTTACTTTTATACCTCGTTAATTCTAATTGAATTTTGGCAGGGAAGAAAGATGCTCTCATTAGCTTTTCTGTATCTGAAGTCCAAAGTCCATCTCTAAAATTTACACTCAACTGCCTCTACTCTAATGGGGAAGTAATCAAAATAATAATGATAGAACAAACCATGCACATTCTATTGATGAATCTGAGAATTAGGCTAGACATACTCTTTGTTTTTGACTATATAATTGGACTATATGTTGAATGGAGATGGTCGTGATGAGAGTTTTCAGCAATAAATAGGAGGTGGATTAACAGTATATTTAAAAATAGTCATTTACTAGGATAAAAAAATATCAGAGCACACTATTACAGCTCAACATTCCACAGTCTTAAAGGAAATAAAAATAATAACATTGCACCACAGCATACCCTATCATTCAAAAAAGTCCAATGATGAGATTTTCTACTTTTTCCACATATAAATCTTCCTATATGAGACTACAAAAACCTCATTTTACAATTTATTGTGAATCATAGAATTTAAAAATAGAGTAATAGGTTAATGTCTTTTATCTTTTCAAATGTATTTATTTTTAAGTTCATTTCATGAATAAACATGAAATGAATCATGAAAACTCCAGTGCTACTCTTTAATGTTTCTCCCTCTTTTATATGCTGGGATGTTTCCCTCTCTATTTCGCTGCTGATTAAATTACTAATACTTACTTTGGAAAGTTGATATGAACTTCTAATTTATTTTTTGGTAAAATCTACATTTTTTAAACAATCAAGATTTATAAGAGATATTTTTTCGAGTTTCTGTACCTTATTTGGGGATGTCTCTGTAAGAATATTTTTGTCTTATTCACCTGCTCATTTTGACTAGATTCTCAGAGTGAATACACACTCTGAATATAATACCCACTGCTACCTCTATTTTCAGCATTAAATGTTTAATTTCTTCATTTTACACCATATTGGGAATTATGGTATCACTTTTCAAATGTATAATCTTATCCATACTTTTTTGTAATATTATTACTGCTATTCTATCTTCACTGCTCCTTTCTCATATGAATGAAAGGAACATCCAGAGGAAGCACAATAGTACCATTCCATTCAAAAGATGCCATTCTGAACCACAGGATTAGCACTCTTGCCACATTTACTATTCTGCCCACTGAGCCAGTTCTCTCAGGTTATAATTTCTTGGTGACCTTAATAGGACCAACCTTTACACTTTTATTACCCAATTCACTAAGGTGTCTTATACTATCGTCACTTTCTTCCAAATTGAAACCAAAGCACAGCATCTTTACTGGCTCACAATAGATGGGGTGGTATTCCATAAAGCCTCCTGCTATCAGACTCTGCACTCACAGTAATTATCTTTGCCAACAATTTCATTTTCTGTGTTTCCCTTGTGTAATCTGCTAGCAATTGTGTGTGGCTGGTTGCTCTATCCAAATGGCTTTCAAGCTGAACACATGCCTCAAATTCACTTAAGCATTTGAGCAGCAAGGGAATTATCTATTACTTAGGGTACTCTTACAGACCACATTTCTATTGGTGAGATAACCATGTCCTTTTCAATCAGAGGAAAAAATAGTTTAAACTTGCTATGTGTGTGAGTTCAAAACAAATAGCATTTTAAATTCCACAAATATATCAATATATCCTGAACATTTAAATCATTCAGTTTTTGCCAATGTAATCAGAACTGTAAAAATTGAATTAAGATCTCTATAATTGAGGTATATTTATTTCATTTTAATCTCCATGTATCTCTTCCTTTTCCAGTTTTCATTTTATTCTTTTTTATTTGGCCAGCACACAGGATATGTATATGTTAGTGAGATCAAAATGAAAAAAGTTCTATAATTGT
>NW_012133859.1:5101933-5103544 GCF_000956105.1 Propithecus coquereli | reverse complement strand
TGACACTCCTGGAAAATGAGTAGAGACTACCAGAGAGTATGAGGCAACGACTGGGAGTAAAACATTTACTAGGAATGACTGTCCCAAGAATTTCTCTCTGCATGGTGCTCAAAGAGATCTGTTTAGCAGGCACAGTTTACAGTTACACATAATACTTTACCTTGGTAGGATATTTGTTATGTTTATCTTCTTTCTAAACTAGTCAGGAGTTTGAGTAGCTTTAAGATAAAGACTGTCTCTTTACCCTCTGTGAATTAGAAAGTAAGATGTTTGTATATTATTTTGATGAAATAACCCATAAAGCACTGTTTAATAGTTAAAGAATAGTGTCGACATCAGATCTGGGCTCTAGTCCAGTTTCTACTAATTAGCTGGATTACTTTGGGCAAGTCGTTTAATCTTCCTATCCTTCAGTGTTTTCAAAATGAGAAAGCTTGCATGATTTCTAAGTTCCCTTTTAGCTCTAAAGTTTTTAATTAAGAGAGAGAGAAAAATAAGAGAAGGAATTCTTTAAAGGTGTAGGTAATCAAAACTAGTGTAAAAATAATGTTGTGTGTGAGAAGGAAACTGAATAGAAATAAAGTCAAAAGAACAGAATCTGTACTCATTAGAAACCACAAAAATTGCACCAGCATTTTTCCCAGGAGAGTGAGTCTTCTATCCTAGTAAGGCACACAGTCTTGAGGGGAAAGCACAACTGGGGAGGGCATTTCTATAAAATATCACCACTTTAAAAAAGACAAACAGCATGCAGAAGCAAAGGCAGGCTCTATCTTAGGGGTTAGCATTTCACAGCATAAATGTGGATCATACTGTGAATTGGAAGCTAGAGAGAAATAATGTTACAATCAGAAAGCCAGACACTATCACTGTGTATAGGGTTTTTTTTTTTTTGTTTGTTTTTTTCTGATACAGTTGGGGGATTTTCCCCAAAGTTTATAGTTTAAAAAATTTTAGATCCTAGAACTGCTGAATTGTTGAGAAATAGATACAAATGATTCTTTGTCTTCAGTTTCTAACACAATTTATTGTGTTGTTCTGTAATCAAGCATTATCCAGTCTTATGCATGTGATGTATCACAGTTTGGTGTTTTTCTCTCTTTCCAGAAAGACAACTGAATAAATATGGTAGAAGGATAGGAAGGAATCAATACATGAGCATACGCAGAATGACAGAAGACAGCGGCAGGCACTGGGAAGTGATTAAATAGTACTGAGGGACAAACTATTGCTCAGCTGAGCACAAATATAGGGGAGGATTGCAAAGGAGGGAAGAGCTTTTCCTCAATGATGGCAATACATCTGAGAACCACCACGGGGAGTGAGCAGGAAGCACGAAATGAAAAGGTCTGAGCAACCTCTGTTCCCATTCTGATCGGAGTTCCAAGATAGGCACCAGAGGAGTCTCATTGGGGCAAAACTAAATTACCCATCCCACGTTCTCCAGACATTGAAAATCTGGGAAAGGCAAATCCTCTTAGGAGATTTTTATATGAGTACTTTTAATCTGAAAACATGACTCATTTTTACCTTAGAGAATTTTCATGTAGTTCTTTGATTGTTGTTTTCTTTCATTCCTCTTTGTTCTCCCTTTCCAGAATTAATGTTAAA
>NW_012133859.1:5093728-5095748 GCF_000956105.1 Propithecus coquereli | reverse complement strand
TAACTTATGATTCTGTGTTTATAACTTGATCTAAGTTAAACAACATAAATAAATGCATTCCATCTATGCCGGGTTTTCTCTGTCTAATCTTGTTTGTGAGGGTCTTGGCTAAAATTCCTATGATTACCTATCATCTTTTTATCACTATTGAGGAATAGGACCCACCCAGGAGCTAAACCTTGGCTTGTCCACTGTCCATCTAGAAATTCTCTTTCACAGCTTTTTTGGTAGCTGAGAGTATATGCAAATGTAGCTAGCTATTTGAATAAGTTTTGGCAAATGGAGCAGAAGTAAACTGTGTGATTCCTGAGCCATCTACTTGCAAATAAGGTCCCATGTTGACATCAACCAGCAGTGCAAGCCATATCGCCTCCACAAGGAATTTCACTTTTCTCCTCCACTAGGCCTCTGGTTAGAACATGGGTTTCTTATTTTATTTTTGCAGACAATTCATAGAGCAGTTCCTGCCATCACTTTTCTAGGAAAATGCTGCCAAATTTTTCTCATGCCTTGTCATGAAACATTTGAAGGTTCTGCCTGCTTTCAAAATTTTATAGGAGAAAAGTAATATTGTCTATGTGGAGACTCCAGCCTTCAAAAAGAAGCCACTCACATTTATTGATTTCTTTCTGCTTTCTATGACTTGACTTGATATGGTCTGAAGGACGAAGATGCCAGCCTGCTCCCAGCTGGGCTTCTAAAAGTGTCGTCCTCTCATCTCGGAGCTTGTTGATAATACATTTAATACAAGGCTGATGGGAACAGTTTAGGAAGAGGACAGAGGCATCAGATTTTAGAGTTATATATGTCCCTAACCTTTATAAATTCTCATTTTATACAGTGTCATTGACTTGGCATTTCAGAATCTCACTTTTTTTCCCCAGAAGTCCATATATGGGTGGTTTTGAGGGAACAGAAATGTCTTTAATTTCTCAAGTTGTTAGACTACCACAAATTACATCTTCAAGCCAAATAGAAACAATGTGATATGGAAAATTTAAGAGAAGGAAGGGAGAAAGAAAGAAAGAAGGAAATAGGGAAAAGAAGGAAAAGAAAGAAAGAAAAGAAAGAAAGAAAGAAAGAGGGAGGAAGGAAGGAAGAAAAGGAGTGGGGAAGGAGGGAAGAAGGGAGGGAGGGAAAAAGGAAAGAAAAAAAAGAAATAATTAACATATATCCACTCCATGTCCAGACACTGGATAAAGAAATACTGTCTTGCTCACTATCCTTCCCCACTTTCCTCTGTACCTCCCTCCTCCTCTTTCTTATCTCTCCCTATGGGCCCTACCTTTCAGTGTGTGCTTTTTGGTAAAAAGCCTAATGAGAGGGAAAGTACTTGGTGAAAGAAACTGTATCAATTTGTATAGTAAAGACAGGGAAGCAAGAGTCAGGGTAAAGGAGAACCTGTTTGATCTGGGAGTGGAGAAAGAGCCTTTGGAGAGTTGGAAAATTAAAGGCTCCTGTGCATCATAGATATGAAAACATTTGAGAGGAAAGGAAAGGATATGGGAAGAGTTGCTGGGCTAGTTATCCATTTATCTTTTAAATTTATTTTAAATCATCATTTAAAATGTTTACTTTTCATCAAAAGTAAACATAACTTTCTAAACTTATTGTGTAGTGATTGGATGATACTTCTTCAAGTGGACACATTAAAACAGAGACTGGGAAATTGTGTATCTGCTATTCAAATGGACTATGTGGAGGGCGTCCATATGAGATTTGGGTATGAAGGCACAACTCTCAGCTCTTCTTGCTCAGATGAAGATCACCATCTTATCACTGAACTAGATACCTTCAAAATATGTGAGTGATTCTCATCACTTGCTGTCTCTTCTATTTCATCTTCCACCCTGCTCCAAGCTTTAGCCTCTCTCTCATAGATTATTGTTATTGATTGACAACTGGTCTCCCTATTCTACATTGCCTCTGTCTGCCCTTGCTTTTTCAAGTGTATTCTTCAAAGAACTGATCATTTTTTTCAGTGTATAAGCCAAATCATTTTCCTCACACTGAAGGAGAA
>NW_012133859.1:5088766-5091148 GCF_000956105.1 Propithecus coquereli | reverse complement strand
ACTCAAAGGTAACTTTCAAACATAAAGCACAATTGCCTCCATGTTTCGCCAGTCATTAAACAGGGAAAAGCTAGTGGACAAAGAAAATAAGGTAGGTGAACAGAGAAATAAAGGCTATAGCCATTCATTTTGTCTTGGTTATCAGCCTCTGAGGCTCACTGCATATCGGGTTCTGTCCTAACAGAAGAGAGGTTGATGTACACAGTGAGGAGGTGGTGAGGTAGATATGAGAGAAGTGAGAAAAAATAGTTTCATTGAGGTGTTTCTAGTCATGTCTTACTAGAGAATACCACATTTATGCTCTTTCTGGCAGAACTACAATTAACTAAAACATGGCTCTGGTTCCAATAGCTGAATGTAAGCTACTAATACATGTAGTAGGCTGGTAACTGGATCTGTGTTAATCACCATGGCAATAAGATGTGTCCAATCACCATGCACAATCTATGATCCAGTCACTGCTGTATCCTTCAAATCCCATGCTCGAAGACAAATTTAAGTTTGAAATATGCCTTCAATGGGAAATACGTTTTCAGAGGGGATATATAAATATGCATATGTGGAAAGAAAGAGAAAATGTAAAGGGTTATTATAAGACTTAAAGTATGTTAATGTAGAGATTTTTAAATATCTTCAAACTATGCTGATTTTGTTTACAACATTCAGAATTTACATTAGTTAACTAATTATTCCCACATAAGGGCTTTGAACCAGGGATGCTCAAAGGTATCTTTCTGAGCCAACCTGCTTTATGAAGTGATGTCCACAGACTCGCTACTTCATTATATGCTATGGACTGAATTGTGTTCTCTCCAAAATTTTTATGTTGGAGCCACGACTCCCCTTGTAATAGTATTTGGAGATGGGGCCTTTGGGAGGTAATTAAGTTTGAATGAAGTCATGAGGGTGAAGCACCTGTGATAGTATTAGTGCCCTTATAAAAGAAGATACAAGAGAACTTTCCTTCTTCCTCTCTCTCTGTCATGTGAGGACGAAGTAGCAAGGTGGTCTCTGTTTGCAAGACAGGAAGAAAGCCCTCACTAGGGCACCAAAGCTGCCTCCCACAGCCCCATCTTCAAACATTTCTGAAATAAAAAATAAGACTTCTGAAATATTTGGCACTTGGTAGCCATTCTGTAATACACAAATGGATGTAAATGTGCTGTGATGATTTTGGAAACAAAAAGAAAAAGCTCAGTAATAACTTTGCAGTACCATTCCATCCTTAAATGTGTCTGATAAAAATAGTCCAAGACAAGAAGACAATGTGCAATGCTCGTGATTGAGATAGAAGAACTTTTGACTTTGGATTTAGGATTTGGTAATTAACTCAGTTCTATGAGCTGCTGGGAATTTATTGCCACTTAATTTAATGGCTTAATTCAGAGACCTTTTGTAAAAAGCATGTGACAAAAGGTCAAAGGATGAAAGAATCAGTGAAAATCCAGTGGGGAGTTTCAGCATTTTTCAAATTATAAATTTTATCAATTTGTTTATGTTGCAATATAATAAAAATTCATGAGGATAAACCTTTTTAAAGGGATAATTCTAATATGAACATGACTGTTTAAAATCAGCATTTCCTTCCTTATGCTTTTGGAAATTTAAGAAAAACAAAAGAAAAGAATAACAAGAAATATGCAAATTCAAACGTTGTCAAAACTAAAGATAGATTCCAAGTTGAGTCTCTCTAGGAGATACAAGGTAGGAAGTGGTAAGAAGCTGAGGAAGGACCAGTGCTGAGAGCTCTCCAAAGAATTAATGAGAATATATTTCCTGAGGTGAGAAAGCGCAATGCAAGAGCTATTTGTGTTTCTACAAAGTGGGTATGGAAAGAGGATCCATAATGCCCTTATATTTTATAAGTGCACAGGGGGTGGTGCTATGCAAAGAGTAATAATGCATGCATGTCATATTTTTAAATTGCAGCCTGTCTCTGCAGCAGCTGAGAGGAAGAAATCTTTTACTTGTGAAAACCAGATAGCCTGAAATACTTCCCTGCCCCTTGCTCTAACACAAGAACCTCCAACAAACAGCTGATCTGGGAAACCCAGTTCACTCAATAAGGAATAACTAAAAGGGGATGACAAAATGTCAATATAAAAGTGTTCCATGAATAAGAAAAGCAGAAGAATGTGATTAGTAACAGATAAAGAACGACTCACCAGGTAAATGTTGCCATGTAGGAAAGGACAATCGAAATCACATTTTTTTTTTCCTGTGAAATACAAAGTAATCAATTCTAAAAAGTAAGAACACAAGTAGAAATGCAAGCACTCTTGAAAGAGATGGAAGACAGCAGATGGCTGAAATTGAGCTCACAGAACTCAGAAAAGAAGAATAATTAAAATTGCCACATGAATAAAATTGAAGCAAACATGG
>NW_012133859.1:5086502-5088716 GCF_000956105.1 Propithecus coquereli | reverse complement strand
TGTAATTGTTCAAAATTGCCAGTTCACGATGTTAATAAAAGTCATACTGATTATAGTCAGTTTCATTATTGTTTACATTCTCTACAGACAATGAATCACCTATTTACCTATACCCAGGACAGATCGCTACCACCAGTCCACTTTGATATACCACATAAATTAGGCAATTTTTTTAGTCAAAAAGCAAACAGGAAGAAATATCAACAGAAATATAAAATACATATATTATCCTGAGGAGAAAATGCTCCCTTACCTACTGGTTCCCCAAAATTCAGTTTCCTATTTTGAGTATTTCACAAGAAAGCCTTAAAAAGCAGAGACTGAAGAATGTTCCTTCCACATTTCAAAACTATTACCTTCAGTATCTGTTGTATTTTTAGTAGTACGAAGCCTGCCTAAAGGCAGAAACTTCTAATAAATTCACCACTTCTGATTTGAACAAGTAATATTCTTATTCAAAACATAAAGAACAAGAACATGATATTACCTGGGAAAAGCTGAGAATTGAGGTGGGAAAAAAACTATTTCTTGCCTTTAGATTTCAAGCATTGTTTTTACATCTTCTACAGAGCACTCCCATAATGAAGTAGGTGTTATCATTCTTCATTATCTTTCTTTCTAGCCCAGTTTCTCAATTGCTCAGAATGAAAACACACACACGCACATACACACACACACACACACACGCAGTTGTAGACATTACTGAACAAGACTTCAGGTCACTCCTGTGTTTTGTTATCAATTCTGTGACTAATTGGCTATGTTCCTTTCGGCTATTAAGAATCACATTGAAGTTTAATCATTTGCAACATAGATGAGGTTTAGAATAGATGATTTCTGCTGTCTCTATGTTAGCTATGCAGAAGTAATTGAATGGGAAGTATGGTCAAAACAAGAACCAGTCAACAGAAAAATCAGGTAAATTAATAAGATATAGTCATACGGAGTTAGATATTCATCACATGATCAGGGTTTAAGGTATAAAATCTGGAGCCACCCTCTTTAGGTCTTCGAACTTAGTTATAAAATGAGAACAAGTTACTTTACAGAATTGCAGTGCAGTAAGTTACATGACATTACCCTGTAAAACACTAGAGACATACTAAGGTCATTAAACCAGATAGATATAAAATATTTTTTCATATATCTCTGAGCTACTTTGGAGAATATGCTGAAGGTGAAGCTCTACAGGTTAGAAGCATGCAGGGTTTCAGCCTGGGGAGATTAGAGGAACAAACCTTTTTAGTATCGTATTATTTCACGCAGTTAAGAACATTTAATTACCCGCCTGCATTCCAACTCCCTCCCTACTCAGAATCAGAAAATCATTCCCCTCCAAAGGAATGCTGGTTTACTAAGGAACTGGTGTCTTCTGGGAATAAGGTTTCACCTGTTCTAATTCATTCACATCAACCTATGTGGAATTACCATCTACAACCAGAAATGATATTTTTTATTTTGGTAAAGTTGGATGTACCATATAAAACTTTTAGTTTACTCTTTGCCCAATTTTTCTCCACATACAAAAAAAGTCTTGCCCCAAATGAGTATTTCATCATTTCATATTACTCAAAGGTAACTTTCAAACATAAAGCACAATTGCCTCCATGTTTCGCCAGTCATTAAACAGGGAAAAGCTAGTGGACAAAGAAAATAAGGTAGGTGAACAGAGAAATAAAGGCTATAGCCATTCATTTTGTCTTGGTTATCAGCCTCTGAGGCTCACTGCATATCGGGTTCTGTCCTAACAGAAGAGAGGTTGATGTACACAGTGAGGAGGTGGTGAGGTAGATATGAGAGAAGTGAGAAAAAATAGTTTCATTGAGGTGTTTCTAGTCATGTCTTACTAGAGAATACCACATTTATGCTCTTTCTGGCAGAACTACAATTAACTAAAACATGGCTCTGGTTCCAATAGCTGAATGTAAGCTACTAATACATGTAGTAGGCTGGTAACTGGATCTGTGTTAATCACCATGGCAATAAGATGTGTCCAATCACCATGCACAATCTATGATCCAGTCACTGCTGTATCCTTCAAATCCCATGCTCGAAGACAAATTTAAGTTTGAAATATGCCTTCAATGGGAAATACGTTTTCAGAGGGGATATATAAATATGCATATGTGGAAAGAAAGAGAAAATGTAAAGGGTTATTATAAGACTTAAAGTATGTTAATGTAGAGATTTTTAAATATCTTCAAACTATGCTGA
>NW_012133859.1:5077908-5081164 GCF_000956105.1 Propithecus coquereli | reverse complement strand
ATATCAGGCATGACAGAGAGGACGTCACCACAGACATTAAATGAATTATAAAGGTCTGCTATGAACAACTTTGTGACAATAAATTAAATGCACAAATCCATTATCGCTGAGCAAAACAGGTGAAGTGGTAATTTAACATTAGATGTCTAATTTCATAGTCCATGTTCTTAATTGTCATATTACTTACTGCTGATTTCATTGCTTTCTTATAAATATTTTTAGAATTATTTATAATTCATAGAATTGTCAATGTGGTAGGAAACTTAGAGACTATCTCTTCCCATCCTTTATTTTGCTGAAATGAAATCATGGCTTTTATTTAATTATTTATATTATCTTTAAATAATAAAATCATTAAGAAATTGTACACATCTCATAACATTATCATCCTATGCATAGATCTTTCAGCCAAAATGGAAAAATATACAAGTCAGTGGGATGAAGGGAGTGGCAAAGGGAGCAGAAGGGACAACATGTAAAAATTGCCTAATATTAGAAAGGACTGCTTTTTCAGCTGAGAAATTTACCGTTAAATCTATGTTTATAAACTTCCCAATTCAAGGTAGATACTGATGATAGTCTGTTTAACCCACAATGGCATCCAAACTGTAGCGACAGATTCATCTTGGTAAAGGCCATCTGACTCATTTCAATGGCGCCGTTAAAATCATTGATTTCCAGAACACAGAAATGAATGGATAGCTTGTGGCCCATTTAATCATGACCTAAATTGACTAATTCATTGACTCCTTTCTCCTCTGGGCAGAAAAATTGTTCTTTCTCTCTCCTATCTGTCCCTCAATAAACTAACTAGGACTAATAAATACTTCTCACAGCTAAAGATTTAATTAGAACAAGAATAAATAACTGAGAGAGGAAGTGCTAATACACAGCAAGAGGTCCAGTCAGTTCTGTCATCGACCTTCCTTACACTGCAGTGTGTTAGTTCAAAACTCCAACTGAGCAGCCACCAAAGGCTATAATTGGTACCATGACGTCAATACTTACTAAAAGGAGGTGGTAGATGTAATGTTTTAGCAACAAATTAGCCACAGTGTATGAAACATATCTCCCAAATGTTCTAAAATGTTGCACGTGTTGAGCATGAGATTGCTTTTCAAGAGAGGAATCTGAACATCTTTGTTTAGGGACTATTATTTAGCTGGTACCTCTGATGAAGTCCGGGTCCATCCAACAAGGAGTCATGAGGAAACAGGGAGTACGAGGTAAACCAGTATAATAAATAAAGTGCTGAAAGAAAAGAAGGGCAGGTGTTTTAAGATTAGTATAGTAATCATTGCCAGCACAGAGGGTGGGGTAAGTAAAGAGATATTTTGAGGTCAAACACAGAGCACCTTTACCATTGTGACAATGAGTTTTCTCTTCAGACTAAGATTCACAAAGGATTTTATATCCATTCTGTATGGCTGTAAAAAAAAATAATCATCCATAGTTATATAAATTTGAAAAATGCTTGGAAAATTCATTTATCTATTGCAAGACTTCTCAAAGCTTTTAACATGACTTGTGATTTTCCCAGGGAATGGTGGGTACAGAAGCAGAGAACAATATACATTACGCAATACATCCTAAACCTATTTGACTTGGTTTTTGTGAGATAGCTCACTAGCATTTTGGAAAAATAAATAAATTCACGTAGGGGAATGTTACTGACGAAAATGATAAGCTATTCCACGAATATGAATAAATAGATGACGTGAAAATCCATCAAAATAACCATGGATAGAATGAATTGCATAAAAGAGATTAAATCATAATTATGACTGGAGTCTTCAGCAACAGTCCAATAGATAATGAAGACCTTAAAAGTCATAATCATTGTTGGAAGGAACAGAAGATAACAGATACCAAGCAAAAATTTTATTTTAAAATGGTGTGAGGAAAATCAATATTTTGCCTTACTTTGTAATTGTTCAAATTAAACCTTGGAAAAATAAAATATGTATCCATTTATAAATTTATAAATTTAGAACATCTATACAAAGACCCCATTAAAAGCTAAGTGTTATTTAGCCATATTAAAGAATGAAATCCTGTCATGTGCAGCAACATGGATGGTTAATGGCTACAAAAATATAGACAGATATAAGAAATAACTTCTAGTATTTGATAGTACAGTAGGAAAAATAGTCAACAGTAATTTATTGTATATTTCCAAATAGCTAGAAGAGAAGAATTATAATGTTCCAAACACAAAAAAAAGATAAATGAGGTGATGGATATCCCAGTTATCCTGGTTTGATCATTACGCTTTGTATGCATGTATAAAAATATCACATGTATCCAAAAAATATGTACAGCTATGATATATAAATTAAAAAGCTAAGTGATAAATAAAATACTCATAAAATATTTTAGTATGAGTAATAAGCTAAAGTGTTGATATCTTATATAGGTATGTATGTGTATGTTTGTGTGCGTGTATGTTTAAAGTTTAGAGAAGTGAACAATCCAATAGAAAAATAAACAAAGACTCTGAATAGGTAATTCACAGAAAAAGAAATACAAATAACAGAAATATTAATACAACATGTTCAACTTTACTAATAATGAATTACAAATAAAAAAGAACACAAGCCATTATTTTTGCTTTTTAATTGTTAAAACTTACAATGTCTGAAATAGTCCAATGTTGTAGAGGTCATGGGAAATAAGACATGTCCTGGTATTCAGTAGCAGGTAAGAATACAGGCTATGAATTCATTAAGAAGAAAATTCAAACTTTGGCCCCACCATTTCTCAGCTGAGTCACTCTGGGTAAAGTGCCTACAGGATCTTAGCCCCTGGGATTTCCTCTAACTGAAATGCTCTTAATCATCGCCATGGTTCTCTACCTCACTTGATGGAGGTCACTACTCAGATACTTAGAGCTGTCACTCTGATCACTTGTTTAAAATAGCAACACCAACTTTTATATATTTTATATATTTCCCTCCCTTCCTTACTCTACCTAAATTTACCTATTAGTCTTTTCCAAGACCTAGAAAACATATGTATTTCTCTCATTTATTTTCTCTGCTAGACTGTAAAATTCATGACCTTGGGGCTTATTCATGTCTTTATTGGCTGAACGAAGTGGTAAACATAGCAGACTCATAATAGCTATATTTTGAATAAATGGATGAATGAGTAATATACAGCACAGAACCTAATTTTTCTCACTTATAAAATCAGGATAATAATAACTACTTCCTGTGGTTGTTTTGAACATGTTTAAATATTATTAGGAATTTTT
>NW_012133859.1:5061861-5077468 GCF_000956105.1 Propithecus coquereli | reverse complement strand
GATAGCGTC
Organism: Propithecus coquereli; assembly: GCF_000956105.1. Classification (NCBI taxonomy): domain Eukaryota; kingdom Metazoa; phylum Chordata; class Mammalia; order Primates; family Indriidae; genus Propithecus; species Propithecus coquereli. The sequence goes on along the minus strand of NW_012133859.1, from coordinate 5,077,459 downwards.
ATTTTCTGCCAAATATTATGTTAATTTATTCCAAAGTACACAGAACAGCAGATTTACAAAATGTAAAGTTTGGCAAAGGTTTCTGTATCTGATCTTGATACATTATTGTATATCTTCAACATTCCTGGCAATATTTTCTTTGTTCTCTCACAGTTGCTGTTACGGTTAAAATGGTCATAATACAAATATGTCTTGCTAGATTCGAGAGGTTGGGAAATGACCAAGAACAGCTGCACATTTCTACTCATGGAATTCATTTCAGTACAACTCAGGTAGTGGTAAAGGAAACTTAAGAATTATAATCTTGTAGTCAGAGGATGTTTGATTTTGCATCGTTCTGTGTTCCAGTAAATGAACCCCGTGAATTAGGCCACCCTAGAGAGGTTTTATAACCTCAGGCTGACTCTGACTTTGGAAAGCCATTTACTTTCAGTCTCCTCATGTATAAAATGTGGACTGCTTAGATAATCATCACTTCTTATCTAGATCTCTGATCCATTCCTATATAACTTGCTTTTATAGCTCCATGAGTGGAACACTCAGTTCTGCATAACCACTTGCAAACCCTTGCTGAAACTCTGGGAATTTCCTTGAATGATTGATTAATATATGTTGTCAAAGAAAGAATATTTTATAAAAGCAATTTTGCTAATGTTGAAAATTTTAAGTGTCAGTATAGAGCAACATATAATACCCCACTAAAGAATAGTTAAAAATGTACTTCCTCTTCAATATTTTCACATTAGTCATATCACATTGGTCAGAATTATTCTATCCTTTTGTTAATTCCTATAGTATTTAAATATATGCTTTGGTTATATGAAACATTAGAGACAATGTTCTTTTTGTCCATTTAATCTCGATTACATTAGATCAATCTTTGTTTGTGAACAGATTTCATGAGAATTTGAAATATATCTTCAAAGCCAAAAATTGAAAAGGTGTTCCTTTGAAGCTAATATTGACATGAGGTATAAATTTTGCCAAAATCATAAAGACATTAAAATCTCCTAAAGCCTGTTATTAAATGTCTGTCTTTCATTATTCAAAACTAGAACTGATTTTCAAAATAGTTCCTGATGGATCTGACAGAAAATATTTGCCTGAACATATTAATTATCCTATTTAATGTTGGTAAAAATGTTATGGCAAAAAGCAGGTTAAGAAACAATTATGAGTGAAATTCTTTCAGTTGCAATGGTTCACAGATTATTTTTAGCAAGAGATTTTGGCACCCCAGAGATATTTTCCCCATTTTCATGAGGAAGAAAGAATGGCAGCAAACCCTAGCTCATTAGGAAGGACCACAGGACAAGAGGCTTTTGACAAATACTATAGATCTGACAGGTAGAGTTTGGATATATGAAGAGAAAAAAAATTGTCTTGAATTTTGGAGGAAGCATGAGTTTTTCACCATAAGCAAGCAAATTAACCGAGGTACAGGTGAAAGAGCTGTCCTCTGGTGGGTTCCAGATTCAGAAATCACGAGTTCCCTCAAATGGTGTCCCTGGACAGGGTATGATGAGAAGGGGTTCTGTTCTCAAGTTCCAGGCACTTTCTCACCGTCTCTCCTGTACATTCTTTCCATTTTCTGATGGGCAAGCTCGAGAATATGTGCTTTGTAGCAAAGAAGGTAGATAGTCTTTTTTCTGATGACTGTGAAAGCTAAGGTTTTGGAATTTCAGAAAAGTCTTACAGACTTATTACTTTTCAATGTCTTGTGAGATTATTTAGTTTCTGTTCACATCTCAAAAACTATTTTGATTTTCCCTCTCATTAAACAAAATTATCCATTCTTGTTTCAAATCTTGCTTCTGACTAAAGCTACGTACATGAGAAGGGAAAGCAATTTTGGGGAAAATTTAGTTGCTCCTCAAAATATTAATATTTGTGATGCAAAAAATAGGCAATTGCCCAATAACACATGCTGTGAATGACGTTTTCTTTTTCATTTAGATCTCAAATCAATTGATTTTAATTATTTAAAAATTCAAAACTTACCTTTTGGATCACATAATGTTCATATCCTAAAATATACATTTTTTATTTCTCCCTTATCATTACTTACACATGACATATCTGCTCTCTATTTAGACATTGTTGCCATCTTGTGTATCTCTTTTTAGTAAGAACAAATATTAGCAGCTGAGTGGAGAGCATTTCCAAGGAGAGATGGGAATTCCATAATGCCATTGCATGCAGAAGTCTAGAAGTTGGTTGTACTTGAATCTTCCTCCATATTCTATATTTTTAATAACTGGTAAAAGGTAAATACCACAATATGAGTATCTCAATTATTCAGGCATCTCACTTGAAAGATAGAATAGGTAATTTAATAGAGCAAATGATCCTGAAATAATTTATGCTCATTTTTGTTGAGCGTGATAGGTTTTGTAGTGCTTAAGTATTAGTTTTGTCTTACCAGTTATATTTTTTGTATGCTAATAATTACAAGTACTTATTCAAATGTATTAAGGTTAAGCGACTAATGTAACCAAAGTCAATCTATATTGAATTAACATTACATATCCTTCAACAGTTAACAAATTATTATAATCAATATATTGGAAGACTTACCATGTCCCAGATGCTAGCATGCAATAGAAATGAGGGGTCATATGTTTGTTACTCTTTCTAATTCATATTTATCCTTGATGTAGACTCTATCATTTCTTTCAGGAAAATTTTTCCAAATTGCTGCACTGTTACTCTTGATGGAGACAGTACCCTACACCTCTCTTCCATGTCACATACACACATTTTGTAAATATGTATTCATGAATGCAAGCATCGTAATGACCAGTGCTATAGTTTGGATGTTTGTTTCTCCAACCCTTACGCTGAAATTTGATCACAATGTTGGAGGTGGAGCCTAGTGGGTGGTACTTGGGTCATGGAGGCAAAGCACTCATGAATAGATTAATGCCCTCCCACATGGTGAGGGAGTTTCCACTCTATTAGTTCTCTTGAGACCTGGGTGTTAAAAAGAGCCTGGCACCTCCCCTTTTCCCTTGCTTCCTTTCTTGCCCTGTGATCTCTACATAGCCGGCTCCCCTTTGCCTCCCGCCATGAGTGGACACAGGCTGAGGCCCTCACCAGATACAGATGCCCAATCTCTAACCTTTCCAGACATCAGGATCATGAGCCAAAAGAACCTTTTTCTTTATACATTACCCAGCCTCAGGTATTTCTTTATAGTAACACAAAATGGACTAAGACAACAGGGATTTTACCTGTCTTCTTGGCACTAGATTCAGCCCTAGCATAGTTCCTGGCAAATAGTTGATGCTCAATAATCATCTGTTCAATAATATCAAGTGAGGTATCATTTATATCTTCGTCTAAACTATAGGAACAATAAAGCAGTGTTCATCTTTTCATTGTCCATTGCTATGCCTGATGTAAGGTACAGTACACAGTAGGTGCCCAGTAGATATTTCTTTTTATGAACAATATTACTTTATTATAATGAATACTTTATAGTATTATAAGTAGGCAGTTAAAAAAGAACTATGGTATTTCTAAAATGAAGACATCTTTAAATGTAAGATATAATAAAAAATATGATTAATTTTTTAAAAGCTGAGAAAAGAACCATACCCACAGTATTATGTAATATATAAAAGAGCTCAGTTGTGCAAGCTTCACAATGTTATAGTACGTTTTTTTAATTCAGGATAAGATCCTCTAAAGCTCTGCCCCTCAGATCCATGTAGTACACTATTTTTTTTCTTAACTCTTTTGCTTCATAACAGATATAATATTTAAAGATTAAAGCTCAATAAATGTTTTTTAAAAGCTGAACTGTTTAAATGAACTGAATTATTACCTCACTTTGTTTTATACACATTTCACTGTAAATGTGCTATGTATTAAAATTAATAATATAAATTAAAACAGACTAACTTTAAGGGAACACTACTTTAAATATGATTGGTTAAAAGGTACTTCTAAATAAATAAACTCCATGATAAAATGCAGTAATTTTTCTGATTCATTAATTAAATCCCCAAAACTTTAGAATTTTTTTCCAAACCTGATCAGATAGGAAGCACTTGATTAGAAATACTCACATTTTGACAATGTAACATGCATTAATGTTCATACCTTCTTGTGGCTTGGGCAGTATACTAGCCTGTCAGTTTACTCATCTTTTTGTTGTCATATTTATGACTATCTAGGAACAGTGAACACTAATGCTGTAAGTAGTCTGGCTATATTTTTGCTGAATTTGTCCAGTTGAAAGAATGAGAAAGAAAGGAAAAACAGAGAGTGGGTATAAGAGCCCTTTTCCTGTGAGACCTGAAATATATTAATATTTCTGCTTATACTCAGTACCATAGGCATTTTTCTGTTTTATGCTTTTTTCTCCTGATCACCTTTTTCTATTAATATAAGTAACCCATATACATCATTGTATTTGGTTGATTGTTTACTGGGATAGTAAATGATGAAGGATGAGGATCCTTGAGTAAACAAAATGATTTTATTTTTGAGAATGTTTAATGTGCCTGTGAAACATCCAAAAGGAAATTTCTAATAGGCATCAAGATATATCACTCTGGATATCTAGTTGGCATTGTGTGTTGGAGATATAAATTCCAGATCACTTGTGACCGTGAGATGATAGAAAAGATGTAAAGAAGAGATATGGTGTTGAAAGAAGGGGAGTAGTTAAATGGGTTGAATGCTACTGGAAGTTCAGATGCTGAAAGTATTTAGCATGGTTCTTGGCATGCAGTGAGTGCCCAATAAATGTCAACTGTAATAACAATCACAACGATTCTTATAGCCAAGAAAGAACATGAAATAAGATGTCCATTATATCTTATGACATCATCCTCAGAATCTCAATTATGCATAGGTGAGAACACTGTTCTCCATAACTGTCCCCTCCCTCCCTCCCTTATTTCCTTTTCTCCTTTATTGCTTCCTTCTCTCCTTGCTTCCTCCTTCCCTCCATCCTTTTCCTCCCTCTCCTTCCTTTATTTCTTTCCTTTTCTTCTAATCATTTCTTCTTCCTCCAAAGAACGTGACTTCCTGATTTTGCTTACCACATCACTGATTTTATTGTTTGTGGAATAAATTCTAAAGTTTTGAGTCTGAAAAATTAGTCCATTAATTAAAATTTATTCTCCTTAAAATACTTCCATGTCTGCCTTTGACTTCTTATTTCATTATGTGTCTAAACTCCTACCAGTTTGCTTTACATAAAATCTGTTATCTAATCACTTTATCTCTTACCTCCTGTTTTATTACACATGCTTTCTTGTGTTTAATTGAGAATCCAATGCAGTGCTCTCCAAAATTCCCTTCTCATTTTGGTAATTCTTTTTTTGCTCCAAAATTGATTTTTTTTTATCTCTGTAATTTGAGTGCATGCCTTATCTTGGCATCTTGAGTGTGGCATTCATTTTCTTATATATGACAGTAGAATCTAGAACCTTCAAAATCCTATTTATTCTTTAATGTATAAACATAGTCGAGTATAGCTTTTGCCAGTAAATAGTGGGTGAATTCACACTTCTTTTCCTTTCACTGTCCACAGTGTGCTATGAGAAACATCTTTTCAGGTAATAGGTAGGGATGCGCTGATGTGAACAACCTCAAGGCCAATTTCTGGACCCTCTCTCCTATATATGGCTCTCCCAGACTGAAGGGAGATTTCCCTCTGTTCTCAAATACTTGTCCCATAATCAGAGTACATTTTTCCTGGTAATCTAGAGCCAGTCACGTTTATTCCCTTGCCAGAAGCCGCAAGTGGAGATCACAAAATACCAGACCCCACAATATTCACTGCTCCTTCTGTGTTTTGTTTTTTCCTATATCCCCTCAAACATCAAGCAGGCAACCTCCTACCTTTTGTTCCTTTATTTTGGTTACTGTTTTTTTCATATTTTATTTTTAATTATTATGGGTACATAAAAGTTGTATATATTTATGGGGTACATGTGATGTTTTGATACAGGCATACAATGTGGAATAATCAAATCAAGGTCATACTGTTCTTCATTAATACGACAGTTGCATCTGGGCCATATTTGCTGAGTAATTCATGGGAAGCTGAGGGTAAGGATAATTATTACCACAGAGCAATCATCATAACAGAAATGAGGGGTGAGTGTGTGTGTGTGTGTGTGTGTGTATCAGGTTTGTTTTTTGGGACTTTTTATTTTGTCCTATATATTCAGTGACTTATATGATTAGAAGAAGTGTCATCTAAAGTCTGTGACTTCCTAATACCCAGAAAAATCACTTCTTGTTAAAATTTTAATGCACATAGGCATAATCTCTAAAGATTCCAACTGATGTAATTATTTTTACATGTTATACACTTTACAGTTCTATTTTATAAAAGCTAAATTATTTTTCCAGCTGAGCATAAGCATAATCAACATACTCAAGAGATGGATTAAAAGGATCATTTTCAAGTTCAATCCATTTTATCTTCCCTTAATAATATTCATGTTCCTTCCGACAAATCTTCTCCTTCTTAAACTGTTTTATTTTTTACAGTCTCTAAGACTTTTAATTGCTATTTGAGTATTAAATAATACACTTTAGTTAATTTTTTCAGATATATCTCTTGATTAATGCCACTTTAGTAAGAAAAATATGCTGTCATATATTTTTCAAAGAAAGTAAGAATTTATATATAATATTTTGTTCTTCTGTATTGAAATTAACACAGTACAATGCTTTTCTACCATTGTTTTCTCAGTCTTAGTACTTTGTATTTCTGGCCAGAGTGTTTGACACACTTAGTACTTTGTATTTGTGTCTTAGTGTCTTAGTACTTTGTATTTCTGGCCAAAGCATTGACACACACTGCAAACCAGAAACATTACCCCCCTTCCCAGCATTATTTCAATCAGGATTATAGCAGGTGCTACTTTTTTTCTTTTTTGTGGTAAAAAATTTCCAAGTATGTGAGCCTTAGCTTACTGGTAGCTATAACTTTTGTCATGGAAATACATTTCTTAAAGAAAAAGAAGAGCCTACTTTTGAATTGGACTCATGGACATCCTTGCCCCTTGCAATTGTTTAAGACAAAAGGACTTCTTTTATAACCAAGCAAATTTGAATTGATCTTTGTCCCTTTTAACCAAACAATTCTTTAAAATATAATTTTGAAAACTATATTTTATTGAGCCAAGGGTATTCAATGTTTTAATGTTTTACACATTTTCCTCTGTAGAAGGATTTACACAGGAGTTTTTTACTCCTATTATTTTTGCCTAAAGAAACAAAAAAGTTATTGTTGTATAAGTGCATATTTGTAATTCCAACATTTGGGATAAACTTAAAAAAGAAAACTAAATTAAATTCAGTGATTTCTAGATTGAACATATGTATATCTTTTTCAGATATTTCTTTTGGTAATAAGCCAATTAATTTTTTAAAAAGTCATTACTAGGAGCATGGGCTAAAAATTCTGAAACTGCTACATAAACATATCCAGAAGAATTAAGTAAAAGAATGGCAGAGAGTGGAAAAGATGTTTTTCATTGTTGGAGTGGTAGGTTAGAGACAAGCAAGAAGAGAATGCTAGAATGGTAGATTTAATGGAGACATTAGAATGAACTCACTTTCATATAGATACAGATGGTTGCATATAGAACAGGTTAGTATCCACACACATATCACCTTGCTCTGTCAGCTGAGTTGTGTCATCAGTGATATCCCCAGTGAGCACACCTAGTGCCCAGATAGTGTTTTTTAATACTGTTCTCCAATAAATGAGATCAGGCCTCCTTGGAGAAATGTCTTATTCTAGGATTGGGGAAGAAAATATATAAGATGAGCTTTGGACATCTTGTACTGCCAGAAAGTAAGGCCATGCTCCAAAAAACAACCAAACAAAAAATATCATGATGAGGGTATGTCAAAGAGACACAGGTGCCAACTGAAAGAGCTCCCAATAGCCAAAGCTGAAACAATTTGAATAAGAAAAGAAATAATGTGGTATTGATTATAACCCTATGTATAAAATAAATATCCATGGATTCATGCCGATATAAATAAATGCTAAAATACATAAATACATGGGAAAAGATAGACAAATATCTCATGCAGAAAAATTCCAAACTATTATTGTAGGTATTCCTACCTCAGGGAGGTAGAACATGGCTACTTTCTTCTAAAGATTACAGTATGAAAAAGAGAGTAACAGGAAGACCTTTACCATGGATAAATCTGACAAATACTACCTCAGCCTGGTGATCAAGGCTAATATCAACAGTGATAACTCCTGTTGAAAGTACGTATCCTTGACATGTGATGATAATAGAACTTTACTGTGGTCTTTTTCCTAAAAAAACTCATAATCCTAGATTTGTATAAGAATAAAATAGTCAAGTAGAACCTAAGAATACAGGATAACTAAATGTAATGTGGTATCTTGTATGTGGTCCTAGAATAGATAAAGGACATTAGATAGAAACTAAAGAAAAATAATCAATGTTGTTGAGTCAATAATAATTTATCAATATTAATTCATTAATATTCATTAATTTTGACAAATATGACATACTAATGTAAAATGTTAATAATGGGGGAAATTGGGTGTGCGATATATGGGAACTCTATTTCTGTAAACCTAAAAATTTCTATTTTTTTCCTTTCCACCATTTTTAATAAGAGCTTTATTGAGCTGTAAGTCACATACCATCCAATTCACCTATTTATTTATTTATTTTTATTTCAGCATATTATGGGGGTACAAATGTTTAGGTTACATATATTGCCTTTGCCCCACCCAAGTCAGAGCTTCAAGCGAGTCCATCTCCCAGATTGTGCACACCGCACCCATAAGGTGTGAATATATCCATCCCCTCTTCCCCCCTCCCACCTGCCCAACACCCGATGAATGTTACTACTGTATGTGCACATAAGCGTTGATTAGTTAATACCAATTTCACGGTGAGTACATGTGGTACTTGTATTTCCATTCTTGTGATATTTTACATAGTAGAATGGGCTCCAGCTTTACCCAGGATAATACAAGAGGTGCTATATCACCATTGTTTCTTGTTCCATGCTATACATATACCACATTTTATTAATCCACTCATGTATCGATGGGCACTTTGGTTGTTTCCATATTGTTGCAGTTGTGAATTGTGCTGCTATAAACATTTGAGTGCAGATGTTTTTTTTTCTTTTTTTCCTTTAGGTAGATGCCCAGTAATGGGATTGCTGGATCAAAGGCTTGGTTAGTACTTGGATGGGAAACCAAAAATTTCTAATTTTTAAAAAAAGTTTATTTATTTATTTATTTTTTTGAGACAGAGTCTCACTCTTTTGCCCTGGCTAGAGTGAGTGCCGTGGCGTTAGCCTAGCTCACAGCAACCTCAAACTCCTGGGCTCAAGTGATCCTACTGCCTCAGCCTCCCAAGTAGCTGGGACTACAGGTATGCGCCACCATGCCTGGCTAATTTTTTCTACATATTTTTTTAGTTGTCTGATTAATTTCTTTCTATTTTTAGTAGAGACGGGGTCTCGCTCTTGCTCAGGCTGGTCTCGAACTCCTGCGCTCAAACATTCCGCCCGCTCGGCCTCCCAGAGTGCTAGGATTACAGGCAAAAAGTTTATTTTTTTAGAAAAGTCATGGAATTGAGTCTAATCTCTCTCCCTCACCCCATTGCAGTGCCCCTGTATCTACCATATGGCTCTTTTTGAATAAAGTCTAGCTTATCGTATTTAAAAAGAACAAGTATTGTTACTGACCTGTGAATTGTATTATAAAAAGACATTACTATCAAAGAGCCTGGGTAGAATCCCACTGAAAGGAGACCAAGTCAGGGTAATATCCACATAATCCTTATTCTGGCATAGGAAGTTTCTCTCCTTTCTCTTCTTTCTCCTACGTTTGACATAGGCTTTACTAGTGTTTACCTTGTTCTATCTGCCTTTGGCTTATGCCTTATTACTGCTGTTGTTTGCAACAGAACACAGGCATGGCCTCAAGTCCTGAATGGCCTGTTGATGAACAGCTCTCAGCATCTGCCATACCCCATGGTCTAACCTCTTCTCTCCTAGGAGTTTTAGAGCCTGATTTCTGCCAGTGCAGTGGAATCTGGTTCCCTGACAAAAATGCTATATTTCAGCATTACTCCTTTATGCCAAAAATATCTGCAACTCAACAAATATCAAGACAATGTTTAGAGTGTACCTATATTCTCTAGTATAACATCCTCTGTTTATGAACATACAGTTATCATCATTGGCTTTCTGTTTAATTCCATCATCTTACACCAATAATTTCAACCTAGCTGCAATTATAATCAATTGCAAATTTTAAAAATTTCTAAGATTTATCCTTAAACCTCCTAGATGTTTGGGGAATTGGACTCACAAATTGATATTTTTTAAATCTCTACAGGTAATTCTGCTATGTCATCAGCTATGAGTGCATATTTTAGACTTTTCCAAGAACAGTAGGCCATCCCCTTATCCACAGGGGGACCTTCCAAGACCTCCAGTAAATGTCTGAAACTGAGAATGATACCAAATCTGATAATACTATGTTTTTTCCTATATATTCATACCTATGATAAAGTTTAATTTATATCTCAGTCAGAACAAGGGATTAAAAATATCTAATAATGAAATAGAACAATTATAACAATATAGTGTAATAAAACTTATGTGAATATGGTCTCTCTCTCTCTCTCACCTCTCTCTCAAAACATCTCATTGTACTGTAAAACAGGTAATTGAAATCGCAGAAATCAAAACAGTGGTTAAAGGGAGACTACTGTATGCTTTTATAGGGCTTAGGTCAAGAATGAATACTCATATTTGAATCTCAGTCTCTTTAATTAGGGAGTTCTACAACTATTTACATTTTTTCTGTCACATTTTTCGAATGCTGAAGATTCCTCCCTCATCCCAGCCAGATGAAGTATCTGCCCCAATATGAATATATTCTGATATATCAACTTTCATCAATTATCACCAATTGTTTAGGTCTATTTGCCTGTCTATAATCCAGCAAGAATTGTATTATGCATCATCTTGTATTGACTATGAAAACATTGAATATCAAAGCAAGAAAGTCCTCATCTCTAGCTTAATCACTGCCATAGACCTACTTGTAATTATGTTTTAATCTATCAATGTTCCTCTAATGGAATTTACCACTTTTGATTCATAGTTAAGCTGCAAAAAATCAAAGAGAACCTAAGAGATAAAAGGCCATTTTGCAGCTGGAGGCCTCAAATTGATCAATAATTTATATGTGTACAAGTCCTGAGCATATGTTCTGAACTCTAGGTTAACAGAATCTGTAAACATCCTGAAGAAATAAGATTTCATGAAATAATTTGTTAATATTGGATATGTATAATTTTCTTTAATCTTGAATCATTTCATTATTTTTTTTCTTACTTCAAAAGCAGTGTGTATACATTCACTTTTTAAAAATTTGGATAAAAACAGGGAATTAAAATAAGGAAAATAAGAGTGACCTAGTGACCTGATGTCCAGAGAAGTTCTGAATTGGTTACAGTGAATGCAATACACCACCCCATGTATCCTTAGACATTCTGTACAACTGACCTACAATAAGCTTCATGTTCCCTCATGCATAGGCACATTTAGAACATTACAAATATACAGATAATCTTTCACAGATCACTTTTGGTTGTTTGTTTACCTATGAACAATGAGGGAAAGATTCTGAAATATGTTTCAAAACAATACAAAGTTTGTTTCTGAAGCAACATCTGGAAAATATACTTTCAATAGAAAACATGAAATATGATTCAACATGTGCCTTTTTGGTCTTACTAAGCTTGTCTTTGCAGGTAAAGAGTTTAAAACAATAAGCCATTATATTAGTAAAAGGAAAAAAGGCAAAGTAATAAATTGAGTGTTAAATGAATGCAAGACAAGCAGAAATGCAGGAAAATGATAAGATCACATTGTCTGCTTCTTTTCATTGGCTCTCATCTATGTTTTTTGTTTATTTGTTTTTTATGGGTATCTATTTTATCATTTATTGTTTGGTTTGATTGAAGAAATATTTCTGTATGGGTTACATAAATATCTATAAATGTGTTAGATATGAAAATATAAATGTATATGCATATAAATTAATTAAAGCATAATATCTTTGCTATCTATTAGAGGATGTGCTTTCTTTTTAATAAAACTTTTAACATAATAGAAAAGTAGATCTTTATGTGATACATGTATATGGGGGAATTTGAGCTTCTGTTTACTAACAAGTCATCAAAATATACAATGTCTTGAAATTTTAGAGTGCTGAAAAAATTTTAGCTTAAAAATTTTTTTACAAATTTACCAAGAATCTCAATTTACTCTATAGCCTCTGTTACATAATAGTAAATATTCATATTTGACAACATCTTAAATGAAGTCTAATTTCTTTTAAAAAAAATTGTATAAATTGTCACATTTGTTGAAAGTGACACTTAATTACAAAATAATAAAGAAAACTAAACCCAATAAGATGATACTCCAGGAGTCTTCAAGAGTCACATCATTATTGGGCTTGGGACACCCCAGTGCTAATATGGCTACAGGGACCAAAGACTTAGATCATAATTCTTAATTCCCTTTGAGAATCTGGAAAGTCTTTGCAAGACGGGAGGGTTCAAAGAAGACCAGCTTGTGAAGATTAAAATAAATGCCTAACTCTTCAATGGCCAGATATTGGCAAACATCCACAAGCATCAAGAACACCCAGGAAAACATTATTTCATCAAATGAACTAAATAATATACCAATGACCAATCCTGGAGTGATGGAGATATGTGACCTTTCAGACAAAGAATTCAAAATAACTGTTCTGAAACTCAACAAACTTCAACACGACATAGACAAGGAATTCAGAAGCCTATATGAGAAATTAACAAAGAGATTTTAATAAATAAAAAAAAATCAAGCAGAAATTTGGAAGCTGAAAAATTCAATTAACACACTGAGAAATGCACCAAAGTCTCCCAACAGCAGAAGTTACCAAGTAAAAGAAACAATCAGTGAGCTTGAAGACAGGCTATTTGAAAATACACAGTCAGAAGAGAAAACATAAACAAGAATAAAAAAGAATGAAGCATGCCTACAAGACGTAGAAAATAGCTTCAAAAGGGCAAATCTAAGAGTTACTGGACTTAAAGGGCAAGTAGAGAAAAAGAATGGGGTAGAAAGCTTATTCAAAGAAATAATAACAAAGAACTTTTGAAACCTAAAGAAAGATATTAATATTCCAGTATGAGGTCATAGAACACCAAACAGATTCAACCCAAACAAACTATCTAAGGCATTTAATCATCAAGCTCTCAAAGGTCACAGATTTAAAAAAATAAGACACCAAGGGAAACAAGAAAAAAGGAAAAAAAAAAAAAAACATATAAAGGAGCTCTGATAAATCTGGCAGCAGACTTCTTACTGGAAACTTTACAGGCCAGAAAAGAGTGGAATGAATACTTAAAGAGCTGAAGGAAGAAAAACCTTATCCTAGATATTATATCCTGCAAATATATCCTTCAAATATGAATGATAAATAAAGACTTTCACAAACAAAAGCTGAGTAATTTCATCAATACCAGAACTGTTCTATAAGAAATGCTAAAAGGAGTTCTTCAATCTGAAAGTAAAGGACATTAATGACCAATAAGAAATCTTCTGAAGGTATAAAACTTACTGGTAACAGTAGGTACACGAATACGAAATACTCTCTTTCTGAAATTGTGGTCTATAAACCACTTATATCTTGACTAGAAAGACTAAAAAACAAACCTATCAAAAGCAACTACAACAACGTTTTGAGATACAGTATAAAAAGGTATGATGCAAACAACAAAAAGCTAAAAGTGGGGGTGTGTAGTTAAAGGGTAGAATTTCTGTTACATTTCTCTTTGCTTATTTGTTTGTTTGTAAGCAGAATGTCATATGTTTAAAATAATTGGTTAAAAATGTTTTTTTGTAAGCCTTATGATATCCTCAATTAAAAAAAAACCTACAACAGATATAAAAAAGATAAAAAGCAAGTAATTAAAACACATTTTCAGAGAAAATCACTTTTAACAAAGACAGGAAGGAAACAAGCAAGAAAGAAAGGACCAAAAAATGATAAGAAATAAAATAACAATGTGGCAGGCATAAGTCCTAACATATTGACAGTAACGTTGTATGTGAATGGAGTAAATGCTCCAGTCAAAAGATACAGATTGACCAAATGGATATAAAAAAAAAAAAGCCAACATTATGTTGTGTGCAAGAAATGCACTTCAACTATACAGACTCACACAGACCGAAAATAAAGGCATGGAAAAAGATATTCCATGCAAATGGAAACCAAAAAAGAACAGGAGTAACTATACTTCTATAAGATAAAATAGATTTCAAGACAAAAAAATGTAAAAAGAGATAAAGAAAGTCATTACACAATAATAAAGGGGATAGTTCAGCAAGAGGATATAATAATTCTAAATATGTATGCATCCAATACTGAAGCGCCCAGATATAAAAAGCAAATATTATCAGAACTAAAGGAAGAGATAGGCCCCAATACAATAATTGTCGGAGACTGCAACACTCCACTTTGAGCATTGGAGAGGTCATCCAGACAGAAAATCAACAAAGAAACATTGAACTTAATATGCACAATAGAACAAATGAACCTAATAGGTATTTACAGAACATCTGATCCAACAGCTATGGAATACACATTCTTCTCCTCAGTTCATGGATCATTTTCAAGGATAGACCATATGTTAAGCCACAAAACAATTGTTAAAGAAATTTTTTAAAAAGTGAAATCATGCCAAGTATTTTCTCTGGCCACAATAGAATAAAACTAGAAATCAATTACAAGAGGAACATTGGAAACTGTATAGACACATGAAAATTGAACAATATGCTCCTAAATGACCAGTGAAGAGATAAGAAGGAAATTTAAAAATTTATCAAAACAAATGAAAGTGAAAATACGGCATATCAAAAAGATATCTGCACTTCCATGTTTATTGTAGCATCATTCATAATGCCAAAATTTGGAATTAACCTAAGTGTCCATCAATAGATGGATAGATAAAGAATTGTGGCACATATACACAATGAAATATAATATAGCCACAAAAAATGAAATTCTGCCATTTACAACAACATGGATGGAACTGGAGAACACTATGTTAAGTGAAATAAGGCAAAAACAGAAAGACAAATCTCACATGTCCTCATTCATATGTGGGAGTAAATATTAAAAATGATTGATCTCATAGAGATAGAGAGTTGAATAGAATGAAGGTTACCAGGGGTTAGGAAGGGTAGCAGGGAGCGGGGGATAAAGTGGGGATGTTTAATAGGTACAAAAATGTATTAGATATTTAGATAGAATGAACAAAATTTGATAGCACAACAAAGTGACAATAATCAATAATAAGTTAGGGTATACTTTAAAATAACCAAAAGAATAGAATTGGAATGTTCCTAACACAAAGAAATGATAAGTGCCTGAGGAGACAGATAGCCCAATTACCCTGATTTAATTAATTTATATTGTGTGCCTGTATCACAACATCACATGTACCCCATGTAAATATACAATTATGCACCCATGATAATTGAA
>NW_012133859.1:5057183-5058506 GCF_000956105.1 Propithecus coquereli | reverse complement strand
TTTTTTTTTTGGGCCCAGGAAGGTGATCTAAAAATATTCTGACATTGGCATATTTTCTAAAGTACAAATTTCTGTTTCATCTATAGTCAGTGTGTTACACTTGCAGAATCAGTTATCTGCTTTTAATTACTGATCAGAATTCTGGAGAGAATAAATGGAATTGGAATCAAAGATTATGGTTGAAAAGCTGACATTGTGTTTAATTATATTAAATTAATGTAGACTTTCCTCAACTTAATCGATTGGCAAAATGAAATTTTTAATGAGTTCAAAATAGATATATAATAAACCACAGATATGATGAATTATAGAGTTTCAATTTTTTTGGCATTCTCCCAATACGTTAGTACCAAACCAAAACATAAGTCTATTTTTCAAAGCTTCATGGATTAGCATTTTAATTTTTTTCAAAATATATGCACTCCATCTGGTATAGAGTTGTCAAATAAAGTATTTCCTTCAACATTGAAGATATAGCAAGCTGCATAATTATAACTATTGCAGCTTTTCTTCTACTTAAGAATGGATTTAAGCATCTCATATCAGGGACAAAAATGTCACCAAAAATATTATCATTGTAGACCAGAAAGTCATACATCTTTTGTAACATCACTTACTAGCCATAACTTTTCTTTTGAGATCAATATACTTGTAACAGTTTCATTGGTTTCTCTATTCTAATATGTATGTGGGACTGATCAATTTGCATGCAAAGTAACAACTTTCCCTTTCAGAAAATGAGGCCAAGATCAATGAGGCAAAGGTGAGAGATGGAGAGAATCCTGGCCAAGCTCAAGACATTCTTCACAGTGTCTGCAGTGGCTGGAGCTGATTTTGTCCCAGTCTTTCCCACAGTTGAGTGCTTTGGTTATTCTTTTCAGTGAATAGCACCAGAATTTTCTCAGTTAATTATCTTTTGTGCTTAGTTTGAGTCATAATATCTTTAAAAATCAAGAGTCCTGATTGATAAAAAAAAAAAAAAACTGTCAATAGACTGAGAAACTGAAAATGAAATTTTCTAGAATCTGAAAATGAAGACAAGAAAGTATGAGAATGCATACATTCTAGTTGGTAAAAGAGCTATTTTTGCCATGCAAAAGCATTAAGATGAGATAAGTCATGACACATTAGCTCTTAGAACCCTAGGCATGGATTCACAAAAAACAGGTGACCCATTAAAAATATGTCACCTACATACTGGCTTCTTCTTAAGTACATTGCTGTCAAAGTGAAACATGCCTGAGCCCAAGCTTGTCCATCCCAAGGTGGATCAGGGGCAGCTGGACAGATAGACAGAAACAGCTGGATAGTCTTCTATCCAAC
>NW_012133859.1:5054643-5057133 GCF_000956105.1 Propithecus coquereli | reverse complement strand
ATTTTCTTATGTCATCTAGTTCAGTGATCTTTTCTTTGACAATGTGTAATCTGCTTTTAAGTCCAGCTAGTGAACTTCTTATATGAAATAATATGATTTTCGGCTCTTGAATTTAAATTTGTCATTTTTAAAAGTTTTCATTTCATTTTAAAAATATATTCTGATTTCATGTTAATTCTTGAGCATGTTTATAAAGCTGTATTTAAATTTTGTCTGCCACTACTATTTCTGCCATTTCTGCAGCTGTTTCTATTTATGCATTTTTTCCTAGTTATGGCACCAGTCTGGAAAATCGCTGGTGTTCCAGTAATTAATACAACCTTGACTTGTTATTTTTTCTGTTTTTTTCTTAACACCTCAGTTTGTCATTCTTTTAGGTGTAAAAAATTTAATCCTACACTCATATATGGCCGTCTGTCACAAGCTTTTCTTTTTATATTTTTATCTTTTGGCACATTTCCCTTGGGAGTCAATTTGTGAATTATTTTATTTTATGAATCATGCTTTTGATATAAAGTCTAAGAACTCTTTTCCTAGCCCTTGATACTGAAAGACAATCTACCATTATTTTTTCTAAATCTTTTAGTGTTTTATATTTTACATTTTAGTGTGTAATTCATTTTGAGTTTATCTATGTATAATCTGTTAGACTTAGGTCCATGTTCATTTTTTGCCTATGAACACTCAATTTTTCCAGTATCATTTGTTGGAAGGGCTGTCTTTCCTCCATCTAATTGCTTTTCCACCTTTGTGAAAAATCAGTTGGCCATGTTTGTGTGGTATGTTTCTGCATTCTCTGATCTGTTCCATTGTTCTATATGTCTATCTCTCTGCCAAAAAATGTCCCAGATTCTTACTCATCCTTCTCTGTTACCACCCCAGTGGCAGAAGGGAGGGCCTTGAGGAGGATGGGGTTTCTCATTACAGCCCAGCAAGGTTGAAAATCTAGGCTGCCCCTCAAATTTTACTGGCTGGGATGGGAGTGAGGCAGAGTTTTTTCCGTGGTCATTGGCCTTAATAGATTTGTTACTGTCTAAACGTTCTCTTTCTAGGACGCCCTTTCATGGATCATTAGTGAGAGAGACAGGATTTTGCTGGGGCTTTTCTTGTGTGTGCCTATTGGTATTTCTGGATATCTGGCTTCCTTAGGATAGATGAAGCAAAGGAAGTCCTAGGAATCCCACCATCGTGTCATTCTTCAGCCAAAAGGTACCTAGTCAGTCTGCTTTCTTCTTTTCTTCTCTTCTTTTCTCCACCTTTCAGAAGTATATGTGTATTATATATATATAAACACACACGCATACATACATACACATATACACATATATGTGTGTATGTGTATATATATATGAAATTTTTTACTCTTATTCTGCCATCTCAGATGTCATCACACATCTTCAAAGAGTTGAATTGTCTATGTATTTCTTAACTATTACATTTTTTTTCCAGCATATCTGTATGTTTTAATATGTGAGAATTTTCAAATATTTTGATCTGATATGTTACTGAAAACATCACAGTTAATTCTCAGGAAATATTCAGACAAATTTTGCCTCTATTTGTACAGTTTCATTATATCAGTCATCTATTTCCTTCCCCATCTATCTCCATTGGCTAGCACAGCGCCTGGTTAATAGTAGAAATTTAGTAACTATTACCTGAATAAATAGTAAGGGAATAAACGCGTACATCAAAACAGTGGCACTTAGCCACATGACTGCTTTCTAAAATCAATTATTCATTGTGTTAAGTAAATGATTGTTTCTTTTTGTATCTTTTCAGATCATCTGGCATTTAGATAATTCATGATTATTAGATTAAGTAAAAGATTTATGGACATTTAGCACATATTTTATAGCTCAAACTACAATGTCAGCATCTTAGAAGTGCCAATGGAAAGGGGAGAATTTTAACAATAAAAGAAAAATAAACTTTTTTGTTTTATTTTTATAAGGGAAATATAGCTTGTGTGTTTTATGCCTAATTAAAGAATTAAGATGCATGAAGTCAGTGAATTCAGAGGAACATGTTCATGTGCCAGATATTGAAAGAAACAGGCGTGAAAAAGGGAAAATAACTATAAAATTTGTAGTTTTTTTTTTTTTTAAATCCAAAAGCAAGATTGAAGTGAGTGCACAGACGATCTGGCAAATACTAAAATGTTAGTCACTAAATCTAGTTGTCTCAATTAAAAAAAAAACCAACAAGGCTTCAGGCATGGAAAAAATATGGAAATGAAGCAAATAATTACTTGTAGCAGAGTGAATCTGAACAGATCCATCTTGATGAAAGATCCAGGTAAGTGTCTGGGAATTGTTTGAGCAGAATACTGAAGGAGATCTTATTTGAAAGGGTTTGAATAAGACCAATTCATAGTGTTTACAGATCCTGTGTGCTCAGTGAACCCTGTTCCTGCTCTCTGCCTATCATGTTCCCTGCTGCCACAGTTGTGTACAGCACAAGTAATCCAAGGGGTTGTGACTTCTGCAA
>NW_012133859.1:5027661-5052683 GCF_000956105.1 Propithecus coquereli | reverse complement strand
GAGTTCAGATTTCTTTTAGGTATTTTTCATTTTTACTTTAAAATTGTAGTTAATTTGTCCACACATAATTCAAGGGCATCTGTGTGTGTGATGATTGCATCAAATCTTTCTTAAGCATTTAACTTAGTTTTCATAGAAATAACCACTCTCTTTCCTGTTTACACTCCTCCATCATTTGATGTATGGATGGATGTAGGTTAATTTAATTACAACAACAAATGAGCTGACAAAAGTAGGTTGGAGAAGCAAAAACAACAGGATTTTAGTCACACATCTCAAGGAGTGGAGCAGAGGCACTCAGGCATTCTGGAATGTGGCCTGTCCAGGGAAACCGCAAGCTGTGGGCACAGGTCATACTGTTTTCCTGAGAAGTTAGAGAATGTTTTAATTTTCTAGGGCTGCTGAAACAAAGAACAATAATCTGAATGGCTTAAACAACAGAAATTTATCGTCTCTGTGTTCTGGATGTCAGAAGTCTGAGATCAAGGTGTTGGCAGTGTTGGTGCCCTCTGAGGCCCCTTCCCTAGCTTCCGGTAAATTGATCAAATTTTTACTCTTCCTTGGCTTACAGAATCATCACTCCAGACTCTACCTTCATCATCACATGGCGTTCTCTTTGTGTGTGTCTATCTCCAAATTTACCCTTTTTGTAAAGACGTCAGTTACCTGGGATGAGGGGTCCACCTTATGCCAGCATGACCTTACCTTGGCTAATTACATCTACAAAAACCCAATCTCCAAACAAGAGCACATTCTGAGGAACCAGGGATGCAGATTCATGTGTTAGGACTTCAATATGTGAATTTTTTTTTGGGGGGGGCATATTCACACTTTCCACCCATAACAAGGGGAAATAAGATGTGTCACCATTGCAGCTCCTATCACGTGTCTTCAGCAATAGATGCTCTTACTGCCTGTGGCTGGTGACAGGACTCTGAACCCGTCCACAAGCTGACTCCAGCTGATTGTTGGTGAGTATGATTAAAAGTTGCATGATGGATATTTAGAGAACAGTAGAATAAGAAAATTAGTGTGATTACTATTTAAACATGTGATACAATCGGATGCCACTATGTCTCCTTATAGAGCACTTACTCGCTGGGCTCAAGGTGGGATACAACCCACATCACACCTATTACATTCTCACCAACCCACACCCACCTACAGGCCACAATGAAGGGTCCAAGGAAAGGCATAAGACAAGAAGAGTCAATCAGAGACCATTCCTGGGAAGTCTTTGTTTACCTTTTTAAAAATTATTTACTATTAATAGAGATAGTAGGAATTTTTTATGTATTTTTTAGCAGATTCTTACTAAAAGCTGCTATCAGTTATGTATAACATCATGAGTAAAGTCTATTTGGGAGAATGATGCTGCCACAGAGACAGAAAAGAAGAAAGTTATCTCTGCTTCCAGTTCCAGAATTTTCCAGAAATGTATTTCCCAAAACATGGCTATTCAATTATTCTTTCAACTTTGTGAGCTATCCAGGAATCATTTTAATAAATTTCCCTTTTTGTTTAATCTGGTTTGAAACTTTTTTTTTTAATTTGCATCCAAAAGTATCCTGGTATTTATATGTTCTTTTGAAAGCAACAGACATGCACTGTATTTCAAATGTTATTATATAAAATTTAGTGATTTTGTTAAAATAAATTTATTTTACTCATATATTTAAACATTTTTCTTTTCAAAATATTCTTAATTTTTTATTATAAAAGTAATACAGCTAATTTTAACAAATCTAAGCAATACATTCATACTTTAATAATAATAACAGCTTTATATCTCACTCCTGTGAAATTCCAAAGATAAAAATTGTTTAGGATACATTTAGATTCCCAGGTACTTTTTGTGCTCCTTGGCGTACAATATTTATCTTAACTTTCCATCTGTCTCTTTCTCTCTTGCTCACTCTCTCTCTCTCACATGCACACAGACATAATTTTTTTTATAAAAAGGATTATACTCTACATATTGTTCTCCACTTGGCTTTTATAATTTAACAACAATGTCAAAACGTTGTAAGTAAAAGGATGGAGGTTTGTTTTACTTTTTTAATTGCTACATTTTGTGCAATTATGCAGATGCATTAAATGTATTTATTGATGTATATTTTTGATATTTTCAGGTTTGGTTTTGTTTTTGCTATTACAAATTTTAGTAAACATCACTGCACACAAATCTTCCTGCTAGCATTAGTGCAGAACAAATGTATAGAAATGCAATTGCTAATCAAAGTTGTGTGTATTTGTAAGTTTTCCAGAGATTTCCAAACTGCCCTCCCAAAAGTCATGTGAATTTGCATTTCCACTAAAAGTGAATATGCTGTCCTGCTGTGCTTGACAACATCATGCACTGCTACACCTTTTCCTTTTAAAATCTAAAAGACAAACTTGCTCTCTAATTAATGTTTCAACACACTTTTCCTGATCTCTAATGAGATTTGAAACATTTCATGTTTGCTTTAGCTGCTTTTATTTGTTTTTTTTTCCTCCTATGAATTATCTGTTAATACGTTTGCCAATTTTCTATAGGGTCTTGGAGACAGTGAATAGAGTTATCTCTCTAAGGAGTTTGTAAAGAAGAGAGAAATAAATAACAGTAGCTAAGCAACATGTATGGTTGAAAAGATTTATTTATTTTTGTTTTTTACTTGACTTTATTTTGTTTTTAATGGAAATAATTGAGGATACCCAAAGTCCAATGAAAAGCCCCAAATATAGTATGAAGTGTTACTATGTCGGAGTGGGAAAGAAAAATTGATAGTAAGAGTTTCTGGAGAAAATAAGACAGAGCAAGCTCCAAACACAGGTTAAGATTATTCTTCCCTCATCTTCTACCCCCAAAACAAAAATTTCATTAATAATAAAATTATATAGAATTTTAATTCCAGAACATTATTTTCCTTTACATCATATGTCTTCTATTTTTAAGTAATTTAATATAAAATTTTAGATCTCCACATTAGGAAGATTGATTTAGACTCACCATCATGTGAAGACATCTCCATTTATCAGGGTTTTTTTCTTTTTTGTAATTTGGGTGTGTGATTAAATTATTTCCTTAATTAGATTTTCAGAAAAGGTTATACCTAGATAATGTATTAATACTTTCTAAGTACTTCTGTGTCTCAAAATATTTTTATTTTGAATTCACAGTTGAATAATCATAGTCTAAATAGAGAAACTTAGGTGAAAATAAGTAGTTTTTAATTTTTGCAATCTTGATCCACTATTGAGTTTCAACATCACAGAGCTGAAAAATATACACAATGTGGACTAAATTTTCTTCTTTTATGGATGAGGAAACTGAGGCTTAAAGTGCTTAAATTAATTATACAAGGTAAAATAACTAGTTAGTGGACAGCAGAAGCTGGAATTCCTCTGTTCGAT
The DNA here is from genome assembly GCF_000956105.1 of Propithecus coquereli. Lineage (NCBI taxonomy): Eukaryota > Metazoa > Chordata > Mammalia > Primates > Indriidae > Propithecus > Propithecus coquereli. Next base: position 5,049,287 of record NW_012133859.1, on the reverse strand, counting down.
ATCCTTGCATTAGTTTGCTAGGGCTGGCATAATAAAGTATAGCTACTCTGTGATATCTTAGGGGGATTGGTTCCAGGAGCCCCCTCAGATACCAAAATCCAAGAACATTGAAGTCCATTATGTAAAATGGTATACTATTTGCATAGAACCTACACACATCCTCCAGTATACTTCAAATCATCTCTAGATTACTTACAATACCTAATACAATGCCTACACATCACTGCATTTGTGGGGATTCAACATAGCATTTATCTCCCAGCACATTCAAGTTTTGCTTTTCGTAACTTTGTGGGATTTTTTTTTCCAAATATTTTTGATCCAGGGTTGGTTGAACCCATGGATACAGAAACCACAGAATACAGAGGGCCGACTATACTGCAGACTGGGTGTCTTTAACAATAGAGATTGATTTTTTCACAGTTCTGAAGACTAGAAGTCTGACATCAGGATGTTGTCAGGATTGGTTTCTTCTGAGACCTCTCTCTTTGGCGTATAGCATTGAAAAATAACATATGGTCTAGCTACAGAACTTAATTATGACACTAAGCATACCAAAGTAAAGGCCTCAACCTCTAGTTGTTTTAGAAAACATAAAGACAACTACAACTCAAGAAATCTTCTTTAAACAAATTATTTATCCCTGATAAGTTGGGTTTTTTTCTTCATCAAAGGACAAGTTATATTCAGCTTTTATATTTTACTTTCAAACTAACCATTTATTCTACCTCAAGATAGCCTGCTTCTGAAATAGAAGTTAATCCAAGTCAACCCTATCTAGTCAGCCTGCTTAAAAAACTTAATCTTTTTAGGATATTCATCACCATAAAGCTTATCGTTAATCAGCATAAATGGACAACACCCACATATATTTTCCTCATTCTCTGCCCCTGCTTCTCTGTAATAAAACATACTCAACATCTTACCTTGACTTAAATGAAACATAAATTCAAATGATATATATGTCAGTTGCCTTTTGTAACACAGCAAATGATGCACATTAATTTGGTTTTGAATTTATAGCAATTGCAGCATGGACAAAACACATCTTCTAGAGTCTTAGCGGAATTATCTATTCCAAAGTCTGGGAAGATTTCCAGATATATTTCAGGAAAGTTAGTTTCTCATTGTTGCCGGTAAAGATTCTTTTCCCCTAAACAAATGCCATTAATTAACGTCAATTTAATACCAAGTTTATAAAAATAAGTTAGGTAGAAAGTAATCATTTAAATAAAAAATTTTAATAATTTTAAAGCTAATAAATACTTCTTTTATCTGAAGAATTTCTATTCACATACATTCTTTCATCCAAAGAACAAAACTAAAAGAAAACTACTTCAAATTCAACTTGTTCATTAAACAGTGTATAGGTAGACAAGGAATTCCAGAGATTTCCTAAGATAGTATAGTACTTTTACAGACAAGAAGGAAAATGAGTTAATTGCCCAGCTTTAATAGTGTGATACGTGAATGTGTTTCAAATGACCTGATCTAATTGTCTAATTGTGTATGAATTTAATAGTCTTTGGAATTGTCTACTGCAATTTAAAAACAGATATTTAGGTTTTGAAAGTTTATATATACACACAGACACATTTCAGAATGTGCATATATATGCATACATATATGTATGTATCTGAAAGTGTAATAAAGCATAAACCAAGTGTCTGAATATTGCTGTGTAGGCATCAGAATAGACAGATTGATAACAGGACAGAAATCCAGCGTAGATGAGTGTCTGGAACCACAGCCATTAACAATTGCCCAGTCATGGTGGCACTGCACCACTGAAATCTAGAAGAACTGCTGGAAGCGCTGCTGGAACCACAGGATGCTATTGCTACAGTGTCTGTTTTTTCGGGCAGCTATAACAAACTACTATAATTTGGGTAACTTATGAACAACAGAAATTTATTTCTCACAGTTCCAGAGTCCGAGATGTCCAAGATCAAGGTGCTGGCAGATTCAGTTTCTGGTGAGGACTCTTTTCCCGATTCATAGATGTGTGCCTTCTCACTGTGTACCATGTGGTAGAAGGGGCAAGACAGCTCCCTGGAGTCTCTTTTATTTCTACGAAGACGCTAATTCCAGTCATAAGGTTTCCATTCTCATGATCTAATCACCTCCAAAGCCCCCACCTCTTAATACTATCACATTGGTGGTTTTGTTTCAACATATGAATTAAGGGAGGAGCCCAAATACTCAGATTATAGCACACAGTAATGAATTATCAACCATAGCCCACAGTTATGAATTATCAACCAAATTCTTGTAATTTGTGTTACTCAAATTAGATTAAACATGCCAGGTGGGATCATTCAATTGCTTCAGCTCAGGTAAGTAACTGTGCTGTAATGCTGTAACTACCCTTATTCATGGAAAGAAAAAGTCCAGAACCTCTAGAATCCCTTATGCAGTGGTCCCCAAACTTTTTGGCATCAGGGACTGGTTTCATGGAAGATAATTTTTCCACAGACCGGGGAGCAGGATAGTTCAGATGCATTACATTTATTGTGAAGTCAAACCTCTCTGCTAATCTGATAATCTGTATTTGTAGCTGCTCCCCAGGGCTAGCATCATCGCCTCAGCTCCACCTCAGATCATCAGGCATTAGATTCTCATAAGGAGCGCACAAATAGATCAATCCCTGACATGCGTTTACAGTGGGGTTTGCTCTCCTATGAAACTCTAATGCCGCCACTGATCTGACAGGAGGCGGAGCTTATGCAGTGATACAAGCAATGGGGAGTGGCTGTAAATACAAATGAAGCTTCCTTTGCTAGCCCACCCCTCACCTCCTGCTGTGCAGCCCTGTACTTATAGGAAACTGAAGGCTTATAGGAAATGAGGCCCAATTCTTATAAAAACTCAAGAAATGCTATGGTCTCCAAATATAGAAATTAGGTACAGTGTATGTTCAGATTAAATTTCCCTCAAAGATCTACTTTGAGGATAGACTTTGATACCCACTTTTCATATTTCTGCTTCTCAAAGAAATTCCTTCCCTAGCATAGTACATCTATCCATCATATAACCCAAAACACACAACTTTGCTTGGAAAAAACAACTCAAATATCATCAGTTACTGTACCACTTCCAAAGCTAAAATCTTGATTTATTACTCTTTTCCCTTGAATTCACCAAATCTTGTCCCCGTGTTCTGCCGACTGAGCTACAATACAAAATTCACTACTTTACATGTATGTTAAATGTGCAACTTTACATGTATGTTAAATGTGTAATGAATTGGTCCCAGGGTTATCATCAGTATTTACGTATTTGCTCCTTCATGATTCATCCCGTGAACCTTTTGCTCTGGTAAGAAACGCAGTTCTTGGCTTTTGCTATTTGATGTGTTTTTTTTTTTTTTTTTTACTTTGTTTGTGCTCTCCATTTCTATTTCTGAGGAATCTAATCATCTCTAGGTCCTGTCAGCACATGGTTGCATACATTCCATTTTTCAGCAGCAACACTATTTTCCTTGTATAGGCAGAATTGTTACTCTAAATATTTATCATAGCCCACTTAAAAAAAATCATTTAAGTAAAAAAAAAATATATATATATATTGTTTAGAAACTTAAATTTGCCAGGTTGCCATGTTAACTCTCAATTCAATAAAATCACTGTTGTTCACCACAGAGAAACATTTTTTACTTTGGAGAAAGAATCTCTAATTTAGAAGATTCTAGAGTGTTAAGAAAATAAATGTTTTTCAAGTGGGAAAATAGATATAATAGTGAGAAATATTGTTTCTTGATTTAAGCATACATTGCACCCTATATCATAGCCTCCCAATTTCATAAATTTGAATCACCCAGGTAGCTCTGCATCTGAATCTTCTTGAGCCATTCTGCTTTTCTGTATTTGGGGAACTACTTGCATTTAATGATTTACATTATATGACCAATGCATAATGTCATGGAAATCAAAATTTTCCTTATTATTTTGTTTTAAAATGAGTTTCTTAGCTAATAGTAAGATTATATGGGAAGTTCTAGAATATATATATTTAACTGAGATTAATGGAAGGAAGAAACATATTGTACAGAATTGAGAAAGCTTTAAATATTCATATGTAGCAAGAAAATATTCAAATAGAAAAACTAAAACATGGATTTGAAAAGGAATATTCAGAGATAACTGAGATGATATTGATGGTCTACCAAATGTGTTTACATAAAAATAAGAATAATGGAAATGCAAATACTGTCATACTCAGATCCTTGGTATTGGCCATACTTCCTTCATTCCGTTAATCTGTTGCCAAGAATTGTCTAAGTCCTGTATGGTCTAACCTTAAATGTAAACATCCCAGCTTTTATTAGGAGCAATGTATGTTTGTAAATAATATATTATCTAAATATTTTAATGCAATTAAAACTAAAAATTAATATATAAATTAAGAAAATATGCATCATAGTTTAAGAGAACAGACTAAATGTCTTTATTTAACACATAAGGTTTCTCCTTATCCCAAGAATATAGCAATACTATTATGAGAAAGGAGGCTAGCTTTTATCCTATCACAAACTACAGTGGTTTCCTAAGTCTTTTAATGGTTACATTTAGAAATATGCAAGGAAATTGGCAATGATATTTTCAGAGTGGTATGGGATAACATTCCTTCCATTCAGTGGACAAGGTTTTAGTGTTTCAAATTGTGACGATTTCCTGAAGATAGTTTTATTTCCTACCCACTACTTTTTAAAGATAAGAATATCCCATAATTAATTTCCAGTTGTTTCTTGTTATGCTTCTAGTAATATATTCCGGTACTCAAATGCACAAAAGGTAGTGTTTCAAGATAAAACATTCCAGATTTTCTATTTTTCAAAACCTTTTCCTTGGAAGCATGAAAAGTTTTGAGTTTGAAATTCCAAGTTATGTAAATTACATTCCAATAAATAACTATTGTTTGGAAAGTTTCATTTCCTTGACTTTGCGCTAGTTTCTCTGAAAGATATACATAAGCATAACCAGATTTCTGTTAAAAGCTGAGGGGAAATATAAACTCTTAGGATGACAGAAAAGTATAAATAACTCAATATAAGGCAGAATTCAAAGTACATTGCAAGAAACCAAGTGTATATCATGAAGAAAGTAATATTTGAATCACTTTGAAAGATCAATAGAATTTTGATAGGTAAACGTGAGCGAGAAAAGGCATTTCACAAACAAAATGTATATTAATATGAGCAAAAATTTAGAAGTTAGAAAATTTGAGACACTATTAATGAAATATATTTACTTCAGTTTGTATAGATTATATCAATGTTGTTTAATGTAGGCAGTTATAATGTTGGAAATGTGTGTGGTTCCAATACATGCAGGATTTTGAAAAACTGAGTCTACGATGTATATAACTAATGAATGAAGCAATGAAAATAGTTAGCACTGTGCTTAAGGAAGACTAATCTGACAACACTGTATTACATAGAAGTTAGCTGAGGTAATGAGAAAAGTTAGATGTTGAAAACAGAAAAGGATAAACATGATTGCTGATAAAACGTTAGGTAAGGAGAGAACAGTAAGACAAATATGGCTAAAACCTTGTATTTAGCTATTGGAAGATTCATGGTTGATTATTAATAGTTATTGAAGCCATGATTTAGAGCCGTGTTTAACAGAGAGCCTAATGGATAGATAGCCCATAATTATTGATGATTTCAGCCCAACAGATCTTCATGATTGTTACAATATTTAATGACATAAATACACTATAGTGTCATTCCTGAAAATCTTTGATGAAAATTTGAATGATATTTGCCTATTTATCCAAAAATTGATAATTGTTGTATGGGAATAAAAATTATTTCCTTATATATTTATATATATATATTTATATGTGCCTTCATGTTGCTTTAAACTTTATGTTCTGTAATTATTTTACATGTATAAGCTATACATTTACAACACGCACATACACACACACAAAGAGAGTAAAAATGGCAAAGCACAATGTATTTTAATAAAGGGGCTGAGGTGTGATGTCAGCAAAATGGCAAAATAGGGGTTCTCTGGCTCCATTCAACAACACAGAAATCCAACTAGCAACTATTTGTAGGCAAGAATATCTTTGTGAGTATCCCAGAACTCAGGAGCAAGGCTGAGACACAGTCTTATACCACAGAACTGAAAAAAGCCATGCTTAAAGGTCTACCCCAGGCAGGCAGGTAACCACAGGTCAGTGATTACCCTCACAAGGAGCATCTGGCCTCATCCAGTCCCCGTGGTTGAGCAATAACTCCATCAAGCCCCAGTGCTCTGCTTAAGCCCACCCTAAGCTGGGAGGCAAGCCCAAGTCCACACATATCTATGGAATATAGCCTCTGGCTCTGCTCACTCCTTGTGACCAGGCAGCAATTCCAAGGACATCACCAAACCTCGGAGCTTAGCACATGGCCCTGCCCAACGACGGATGCCAAACAACAGTAATGTCCAGTCAGGGTAGACAACCAGTAACCTTGCTCAATTATATTCAACTGCAGAGCCCAGCCAGCAGCTTCATCTGACAACAGAGTCCAATTAGTGGTCTCATTGAACCAAGAAGCACAGCAAGTATTATCATTTGACCTCAGAACAAAGGAAGAGCAACCCAACTAGAGAACCTGACACCAAGATCTGCGTTTCTAGAGTTGCTGCCAGCAGGCCCATCTAGAATGCCAGGATGGGCTAAATAGTATCTATTGCCACCAAAACACATCCGCAAAGGTCAGAAGAGGTGTTCACCTTTTCAAATGTACAGGCATCAATGCAAAGACCCAAGGATTGTGAAAACTCAGGAAAATATGACACCACCAAAAGATCCAAATAAAGCCCCCTTAATTTAAAATTAAATATAATTTGGAATAAAATTTATGAACAGAATAAGTTTTTCACAAAAATAAAAACAATAAAAGATCACAACTAGAAATCCTAGAGATAAAGAATACAATAATTGAACTGAAAAACTCAATACAACACTACAAAGGCATACTTAAACAAACAGAAGAAGAAAATCAGTGAACTCAAAAATGGGACATTTGAAATTATTTAATTAGAAAAGCATAAAGAAAGAATTACAAAGAAAAAAATGAAGAAGGCTTATAAGAGTTATGGGATCCCATCAAGCAAAATAACCTTTACATAAGAGGAGTTTCAAAAGGAGAAGAGAGAGAATAAGGCCCAGAAAGCACAGTTAATAAAGTAATAGCTGAGAATTTATAAAATCTGAGATAAGACAGCAATATCCAGGTACAGGAAACTCAGGACACTAAGCAAATTCAACCCAACGAGGAGTTCACCAAGACATATCATAATGAAACTGTGAAAAATCAAAGACAAAGAAAGAACACCAAAAGCAGCAAGAGATAAGAAACATATCAGATTTAAGAAAGGCTGAAGATGACTTTCAGTGGATTTCTCAGCAAAAACCCTGCAGGCCAGGAGGGAGTGGGATGATGTATTCAAAGTTCTAAAGTATAAAGACTGTCGACCAAAAATACTTTATTGGCAAAGCTATGCTTCAGAAATGAAAGAGAAATAAAAATCTTTGCAAAAAAATAAGAGCTAAGGGTGTTTATCATCACTAGGGCAGTTTTACAGGAATTGCTAAAAAGGAATTCTTTTTTTTTTTTTTGAGACATAGTCTCACTCTGTTGCTAAAAAGGAATTCTTTAAGCTGAAGTGAAAGGCTGCTAACTAATAACAAAAATATATAAAAGTAAAGAACTCAGTGGTATAACTAATCTATAGTCATATTCAGAATTCTCTAATACTGTAGGTACAATATATAAAGCAATTTTATCCCTACTATGAGGGTTAAAAAACAGAACTATTAAAAACTAGTAAAAACTATTAAAAACAACTATAGCTATAATAAATTGTTAAGGGATATCAATTAAAAAAGAGTAAACATTAGCATCAAATCATAACAGGGAAAGTGTAGAGTTTGTATATGCAATTAAAACACAAACTTAAATAGCCTGTTATAAGTTGTTTTATGTAAGCCTCATGGTAACCAAAAAGCGAAAACCAACAGTAATTTTACAAAATTAGAAAGAAAGAACTCAAAGCAACCACTATGGAAAACCATCAAACCACAAGGGAAAACAGCAAGAGAGGGAGAAAGAAAATAACAGACTTATAAAACAATCAGAAAAAAATTACAAAATGGCAGCAGCAAGTCCTTATTTAAATCAATAATTTCCTTGAATGTAAATGAATTAAATTCTCCAATAAAAAAAACACAGAGTGGCATAATGGATTAATAAAAAAATAAGATCCAACCTATGCTGCCTATAAAACTGAAAGTGAAGGTATGGAAGCAGGTATTCCACACTAATGAAAGCCAAAATAAAGCAGAAATGGCTATATTTATATCAGACAAAATAGCTTTTAAGTCAAAAACTATAAAAAGAGGCAAAGAAGATTATTACATAATGATAATGGGATTAATTCATCAAAAGGATATAATAATGGTAAATATATATGCACAACAACATAGGAGCACCTAAATACATAAAACAATTATCAAATGAGCTGAAAGTAGAGATAGACTTCAGTACTATAATAGTAGGGGACCTCAATATTGCACTTGGAACAATGGACAGATGATCTAGGCAGAAAATCAATACAGGAAGATTGGACCTGTATTATAATCTAGAACAAATGGACCTAACAGACATGTACAGAATATTCCATCCAACAGCATCAGAACATACATTCTTCTCAAGTACACATGGAACACTTTCCAGGATAGATCATATGTTAGGCCACACAACAAATTTTAACAAATTTAGAAGTATTGAAATTTTATCAATTAACTTTTCAAATCACAATGGTATGAAACTAGAAATAAATAGCAGGATAAATCTTGGAAAAAAACACAAATACGTGGAAATTAAACAACATGCTCCTGAAAAATCAATGAGTCAGAGGAGAAATCAAAAAATGCCTTGAGACAAATGAAAATGGGAACACAGCATACCAAAGTTTATTGTAGACAGAAAATTAGTCCTAAGACAAAATTTTATAGTGAGAAATGCCTGTATGTATATGTATATAAAGAAAAATATCAATCTAATGTTATAGTTCTAGGAACTAGAAAAACAAACTAAGCCCAAAGTTAGCAGAAGGAAGGGAATAACAAAGATCAGAGCAAGAATAAATGAAAGAGAGACTAGAAAAACAAAAAATAAATGAAGTTAAGACCTGTTTTTTTGAAAAGACAAATAAAATAGACAAACCTTCAGCTAAACTAACTAGGGAAAAAAGGGAAAAGACTCAAATAAATAAGTTCAGAAATAAAAAAGGAGGCATTATAATTGATACCACAGAAACACAAAGGATTATAAGAAACTATTTGAACAATTGTACACCAACAAATTGGATAATCTAGAAAACGTGAATAAATTTCTAGACACATACAACTTACCGAGACTGAATCATGAAGAAATAGGAAATCTGAACAGACCTACAACAAGTAGGGAGATTGAATCAGTAACATAAAGTCTCCTTTTGAAAAAAAGCCCTGGACTAAAGGGCTTCACTGATGAACTCTACCAAACATTTCAAGTAGAACTAATACCAATTCTTCTCAATTTTTTTCCAAAAACCCAAGTGGAGACAACATTTCTAAGCTCATTTTATGAGGCCAGAATTACCCTAATATGAAAATGAGGCAAGGACACTACAAGAAAAGAAAATTATAGGCCAATATCCCTGATGAGCATAGATACTCAGCATCTCTAATAATCAGAGGAATGCAAATTAAAACCACAATGAAATATCACCTTACACCTATTAGAGTAGATTTTATCAAAAAGATCAAAGTTAAGTGTTAGCGAGAATGCAGAGAAAAGAGAATGCTTGTACATTGTTGGTGGGAATATAAATTAGTATGGCAATTATAGAAAATGGTATGGAAGTTCTTCAAAAAACTAAAAATAGAACTGCTATATGATCCAATAATCCCACTTCTGGGTATATATCCAAAGGAAATAGGATCAATGTATCAAAAGGATATCTATGCTCTCCTTTTCATTGCAGAATTATTCACAGTAGCCAATATATAGAATCAAACCAAGTATCCACCAAGAGATGAATGGGTAAAGAACATGTGGTAAATATACACAAAAGAATACTATTCAGCCACAAGAAAGAAGGAGATCCTGTAATTTACAACAACATAGATGAATCTGAGGACATCACGTTAAATAAAATATGCCAGGCATAGAAAGACAAGTACCACCTTGATCACACTTTTAGTGGAATCTAAAAAAGTTGAACTCATAGAAGCAGAGAGTAGAATTATGAGTACTAGAGGCTGGAGGGGTGGAGAGGGAAGGAAAGAGTTGATCAAAAAGTACAAAGTTTCAAATAAATGGGAGTAATAAATTTTGAGATCGGTTGTGCAGCAGGATGACTATAGTCAATACTAATGTATTGTATATTTCAAAACAAATGAAAGAGTAAATTATAAAGGTTTCACCATAAAAAATGATAGAAAAGTGAGGTCACGGGTATTTTAATTAGCTTAATTTAATTATTCCACATTGTATACATACATCAAAACATCATATTGTATTGCACATAAATGTACACAATTATGATTAGTCAACCAAAAATAATATTAGTAATAAATAAAACTCTTAGAAGGAAGGAAGGAATAAATAAATATGATCTAATTGAAACTTGGCAACATTCCCTACCAGGTTTGATTAGAGCAGTAGTGTAACCCCCATTTTGTTTTGTTGTTTTTCTGTTTGTGCTTAGAGAGGAATTACAATGATTCTCAGCGCTAAACTGAAGTTAACTAGCAGTTCAGTTAGGTAATATTAGAAAGTGTGTAGTTTTATACTCAGGTTTTTTCTTAAAGGTCTACCTCATCTCAGATGAAAAGAAGATGGGATCTGCTCTTCCTCTATTCAGTGTGACTAGAAGGAGATAATGCCGCTACGCTATCTACGCCATTGATTCATAAACCCACGGAGTAGTCTCAGCGTTATGCCATGACTCCCATCCCCCACCTCAGCAGCCCAGAGCAGCCCTTGTTCTTTTGAGTCAGAGGATATCAGGGGGTTGTAATTAGGACTTGGTGGTGTCACGTAAAATCTCTAAGGATCACTATGCATTATCTTAATATCCTCTCCTCCTTTCTCTCTCTCCCTCTGTCTCGCTTTCTCTTTCTCATCATATATTTCCTTTAATCTAGTCTCATAGCATCTTTAGTAAAGCTATTCCAAGATTTTAGCATATGGAGGTTTAAGTCAGAGGGTGTTTTTTCTATTTTTTCTATTTTGTTAACTTTTAAATAGGAATGTTTGGTGCCAGGGAGGGAGTACTCATTCCCTTGGTTTGCCTGATTATTGAGCTAATTGGGGTGAGGAGAGGACATATTCTTAACAGCCAGAGAATGATGTTTTTTCCATAGCACTGTCTTTCCCAGAGTGTAAATGTATTAATTATTTGGAGTAACACCAGCTCTTCTAACAAACAAGACCCACCAATTTCAGTAGCTTAACAATAAATTTTATTGCTCATGCACATAAAATCTTAAAATATTTCATGTTGGGTGGTGGTCTCCTGGAAGTAATAATTTAAAGTCCCAGATCCCTCATGTCTTGTGGCTGTGCCATCCTCAACAGGTAGTTTCAAAGTATCTTCATTTCCTAAGGCTGCCATAACAAATTACCACAAACTTTGCTAAAGGCACCCTGTCTCTCCTCAGAGGGACTTGCCACTCTTTGGAATTCTGTTTACTTGATTGACGTGCATCATCAGTTCTTTGATGGGTCAAAGAAAAATTATGATTTTAATAGTATATCTGTAATTTTCTCTTTGAGAGTAATGAGAGTATTCGTCTTCTCTTACTGATTTCTATATCCTATGAGCAATTCCTCTTTTTAATGATATTCCCACGTATAATCTCTAAATTACCTCGAGTCAAAGAGAATACCCATGATAGATTATGTGTTTGAATGGAAATGAGTAAAATATTGGGATATTTTATTTTCCCTTCTACACTGCAAATACAGCAAATTCAAATGCACTAGACTTGGGAAAGAAAAGAGGCCATTTGTGCTCTTGGAGGAAATCGTGAATGGCATTTGTGAGCAAGTGGCTGCTTTAAATATGGAAATGTGTTTCACTTGTGCACTTGAAACAGTGTAGTTATTACTCTATATTCTTTAGCACTGCCTCTCATTAAATTGGGATTTCTTCGAAAAAATAAAAACTAAATATGAAATAAATTAAACGATTCAAGCTAGTAGTACGTAGCATTTCTACTACAGAGATTTAATTCCTAGTATCCTCATTCTTTAACTTACAAAACCAAGTAATCTTTGGGCTGTGAGCAGCCTCCAGGGTGTGGAGGCTGGAGAGTGGAGCTCTCAGGAACCACGTGGACAGCGGCTTAAAGACCTTTTAGTGCAGTGAAAGCATCAGACTCACAGAAGAGCCTCTGGCGATGACTCCTACAATACAATGATAAAAATGGATTTCACTCCTTCGTAAAAGGAGGTGAAATAATTTGACATTTCACACAGATACCTTTAATATTATTTTGAGTTGCTAAGACCAATGCTAAAGTCAAGCAGATAAAGAAATAGATTATGATTTTCTGCCTGACTGTTTAGAATTATCTTAAGCTTGTGGCCAACAGAGTAATTTGTATCTGTATGTCATCTGTGGCCACTTTGGTATACTTGTATGAAAAATCAATAGATGTATCGCAAACTACCTGCAGGTGTATTCATTTTATTTTAAAATAGGTTTCATTCTGACTCATGTTTTCCAATATCAATTTAAAAATTAGATCAATACGGTGAGAGATGAAAATATAAAATAATGATTTGAAGTTAATATGTACTGATTGCCTCCAAAGGAAGGTAACTAAATTTAATGAATTTATGATGAAAAAAACATTTGAATATTAATAGTCACATGGGAGCAACAAAAAGTAAACTATTTCTACTATTAAAAAAATTTTAAATATTCCCGTAAAAAGAAATAATTGCAGGGAAAGTTGCATAAAAGCACAAATTAATTTCATTAGTGTAGGAGAAAATAAATCAACAGAGCATATTACAAATTTCTCTTTTTTATATAATTTAAATAAGCAAAGTATCAACAAGTTCCAGGATATAACCTAGGGCAAACACAGGGCATTTAAATACTGAGTCAATGAGCTCATTGGAGATATGCAAAATACAGCACTACACATTACATTTGAGTATATTGAATGCAACACTATATTATCCTCATCAGATGGATTTCTTTGTAAGGTTTTTCTTAATTTCTATTCTATTTAAAAAATTTTTCTTTTTTCACTTTAGTGACATCCTTTGGCATTATTTATATCATTATTACAAGTAAAGTTGGAAACAATTCTGGGCCTCATAGACTATTTTCTCATGCCAGAGAAAATAGAAGTGGCGTGGTAGCAAAAATAGTTATCTTCTAGGTCTTACACCTATGAAAGATCTGGTCTAGGCTGAATCACAAAGTCTCATTTTGTTGCTTCACACTCTCCTTTTAATCCTTGTTTTTTTCCCTTCTGTCACCTCTGGTCCCTGACCCAACCTATTAAACCATTTCAGATTGAAACACTTTTTGTGGTCTTTATGAATATAGTTACTCTCAAAAAAGCAGCTTAAAAAATGTACTCCATTCCTAAATTGCAGAAATATTTGAATATTAATATTTAAGTATCAAATAGTACTGCATTAGTTTAATAGAGAAATAAAAATTTGACTTTTAAAATTTCAGGGATTAGAAGTTTTGAAAATGAAATCCATATAAATGTAATAGATTTAAGTCCTCTGATACCACATAAATTTCTTCCTTAACTTAAAAAAGCAATCTTGTTATATCTTCTATAAAATGTCTTCTCATACTACATATAATAAAATATCACCACAACCCAAATGCTATTTCAAAGTGTTTTAAGACATCAATGGAAATATGACTTTCTTGCTTATGTTTTAAGTCATTTAATTATGTTGGATAATAGAAGTATTTCAGCTAAAGCATTCATACAGCAGAAGCTGTCTCTTTCATGTGGCATTTGAACATATAAGCTATTTCAGAAACATACCAACAAGTTCTCCTCTCATAATTACTATCAAACACATTCACAAAGATTCTTTAGGTTTCTGGGATAAAGTCATTTCTCAAAAGTAGAAGTAGATTTCTTGCCACTATAATTTTCTCAGTAGTACATGTAAGAGAAATGGTTGATAACTGAGCACCCATCTTTGTTAGAGTGATCAGAAAGAGGGATGTCAAACTGATGCTGTGGAATATTGGCTGAGAAAGTAAAACATCGCTATGTGTACTTTAGGGTGAACTTTAACTAGCAGGAAATGTTGGCAAGCCACTGTATAGTAGTAGCTCTGTTTCAGAGAAATGGATGTACCATCTGCCAGGCTAAACTGAAATGACAAGCCTTTGAGGCAGAAAGAGTAAATGTTCAATCCATTTGGCAGATAAAGAAGGTCATGGATTGGTTTATTTAGCTCCAGTTTCACATAAACAATACACAAGCAGAAGCAATGAACCATTGCTAAATCCCAACAGGAAATTCCATTTGAGGTTATTTCTACATTCAAGCTTCAAATAGTCACCATTCTCCCATTCTATCTTTGTCATATTTGTTTCTACCATAGCTGCCAATGTATTTTGGTAGTTTAGATAGAAGAATCTACTTTAAAGACATATATTCTCTAGTCATAGAATAATCTGAACCGTCACCATTCCAAAAACTTCATTAATCATATTTCTGTAACAGAAATATGTGTGTAAAAAGAAAAATGTAAAGAATGCTTTTTTACTTCTGAAAAAAAATAGTTGTCATATATACTACCATGCTAGAAATGTACTTTCCTAGTATTTCATGGCCATGTGCACATAGCAATCTTAAATATCCCCTCAATGCCTTCAGCAACTAATCAACCACAGACAGCAAGCATGCATGTCTGCTTCTACCTTTGATCCTTCAGCAAAATTTTACTTTGCATTGGTTAGTGTAATGCAATACTAGGTTCCAGTTCTGCTTGACTTCTTGTATCCATTTTATAGAATTTCATGCTATTCTGGAGAGCAAAGACATTTTCTCTTTCAATTTTGATGGAAAAATATGAACTGCATGTCACCTTCATTCTCTTTGTGAAGGTCAAAGTGCAAATATGATAGAGTTTGTTAAGACCTAAGTTCTTCTTCCATTCTCCTATGGCCCAAAGCAATAAATTCAGTTTAATGACTAAAAATTGTTTGTGTCTTTATATTACCAAAATATTTCATATTAAATGGATTATAAAAAAGCAATCTTGTATAGAGTGAAAAAGGCTTTATTCACCTCACTGAAATGTAAAATTCTGAAAAAAAGCACATATTGCTCAATTTCCCTTTTATTTTGACAAGAGATTTGAAAAGAGTTTGCTTCTCTTCTCCTGAAATCATTTAGTTATTTCATTTTGTCTTTCTTTATATATGGTACATTATCAAGCAATAATTACACTTGTGAAATCCACACAGTTTATTGCTTATCTATCTTGCCAAATTTTAGCAGCAAAACTATTACTGTACTAGGTGGGATCAATTCACATACACACACACAGTTTTGTATTATATAATGTATGTACTACATAATATTTTATATATTATATATAATCTATATTATATATATCTAATACTTTGAGCACATTATAGCTTGGTTGTATGTGAAATCAATAAAACAATTTGTGCATAATGGCACTATGAGGTCCATCTATGAGGGAAATATATATATCCAGGATCTATTTACTTTTTATCTAGGAAGAAATGTTGATCCAAATGTAATTCATATGATTAATTTTTCATTGGTACATGTTAAGTTTATCTTTTGGTCCCATTATCCCCTTATGGTATGTCCTAACCTGATTGCCATGGACTCTTGACTACAACACAGATCCCCACCCCTCCTTCAGGACTGAAGGGCTTATTTCCCAGACTCTAGAAATGCTGCTGTGGACTGCCCTCGGCTGTCATCTGCTCCAGAACTTTCTGTCTACTGAAGAGGGCCGTCATGCCCAAGTTCATGCATGCCTCCAGGGGACAGCCCACATGCAATGACTAGCCAATGTGAGGGTATAAAACCCTGCTCCCCTCACCCAAACTCCAGGGAACTCTGGAGAGTGATTGGTTCCAGTTTTAGAGCTCACTGCAGGTGATTTAGGGCTTTATTATGATGACATTGGAGTCCAAATTCCTTTTCTGCCACACCCTGCTTTTTTTCCCTTCCTCCAAGGAGTGTTGATGCTGAGAATATACCAAATAAGCTTCCTACACTCTATTGTACCTCTGAAGGAAACCTGACCTGCTATAATTTGTTCCAGGATGGGTCCAAGAAAGCAGATGTTGCAATAAAATGTTGGAGCTGGAACTGCCTGCTTTTCAGTAGCCCCCAAGGACACCAGCACTGGTGGTGTGTGGAACATGGAAGCTCAATTGCTAAATTTTCATTAGTGAATGACCTGGGCTAGTATACCTGTTCAATGAAATGCACTGGTGAATATAGTAAGTAATATACAGAAAGAGCAAAGATAAAACAGTAGCATTGGATGGTTCTTATTTAGGGGGGTTAATTAAGATTTAATAAAAATAAGTGTGATAATCAGAGGGCCTCTTTTCAGCATACAAAAACTTTCATCCTATGAAGATGGAAAGTAAAAAAAAAAAAACTGCTAAAACATAGAAGTTAATTCTAAGAGCTTCAGATAAGGATAAATTCTCATATTAGGCGAGTCTACTATGCTGGGGTCAGGACTGTGATAGAAAAGATGGGACCCTGATACAGGGGATGGTGGCATCTGGATTAATGTACTTGAATATATTGTATCCCATAAGCCTGCCCATTGAGGGAAAGTGAGTGTCCCCCTTCTCTGAGGATGATGCAGAAGACCTTGCCTTGCGATAAAACAAAACTCTCCTCAAAATCTGCTCCCGCATTTCTCCTTGTGGTCATGACACAGCAGGGCTAGGGAAGCATTCACACTACCCGCAGAGAAAAGGAACTATACGTAGCAGGAACCACAGGACTCAAGCAATGTGTCCCAGCAGGAGACTGGTGAGTGTGGGGGAAACAGGACCCTGTGGGTGCTGTATCGAGAATGCAGGAGAAGTAAGATTAGGCGAGGAAGAGTTTCTCTAGTGATATAGGTTCTAAAGCCTTGGCAAGGACCCTGAGAGATGAAGTAAATATGCTATTAGAACAGATCAAAGAGGCTTGGAGAGAGTGATGACCCACAGAAAATGAAGTGTAAGTGTCTGAGTTGTCATTGCAGGCAGTAGAAGAAAGGGTCAAAAGATCTGGAGACGTGAACATGATAGAGGTTTTATTCTAAGGTCAGGAAATCCACCTGGGATGGGCCATAGGGTATTTTATTTACCAAAGCAATAAAGAATCCACTGGTGGGAGGAGCACCAGTGCCACTGGGAAACTTAGTGGTGAATGTCATCTACAGGACAGGTGTGACCAGATGAGATACCACACAGAGATGAGCGCCTCAGTGATAGCAACTGGGAAGCTGAAAAGATGATCAGGATACTGATGACAGTTGCCCCAGTAAAAAATTATGAACACTTGCCCAATGTCTGGATCTGGACCAACTTTTAGACCTAAACCTCATGTGTGAGGGAGATGCTATGTACCCAAGCAGAAAGACCCTGCAATGCCAGAACAAGTACATATGCTAATAATGCCCCAGTCTTTTCCCAATGGTACCTATGGTCATTAACTTGGGTAATAATATAGAGAGGGAAAGAGAAGTTCAAGATATTTTAAGGACAATCGACATGAGCTAGAGTTGCTATGGATTCTCTTGGATCCAAAATATCATCATGAATCCCTTGTTAGAGTGGGCAACTAATAAGGTGCTCAGGCAAATACAGCTCAGTTTGGGCCAGTGGGCCCATGGTTGCACTCAGTGGTCACTTCTCTCACCACCAATGAGTTGTTGGAGTGGGCTTGGCAGGGAGTTGACAGAATTTCTGTATTTGTTTATGGCCTGTAGGGTGGGAATTTCTTATTAGAAAAAGCTCAATTGCAGCCCCTGAAACCCTTCCCCACACCCTGCAAAGAGTAAATCAAACACAAAAGCACACCCCACTCACTGGAGTAGCAGATGTCAGTATCGCCCTGTATTGGGGCATATTTCTCCCACTGAAGACTTTTGTACCATTACATTTGCCTGGAAAATCTTGGGTTTTTTTCTATTTGAACTCACATTGTACCACTAACACTTCAAATTAAGTTTATTCCTCACTTCTTCCAAAAGCTGTCTTATGCTGTTTTAACTAGACCAAGTCCCCCTTTTAAAAGTTTTGTAATATTAATATATACTTTTACTGTGTGGTACTTATCTTTCACATGTATGTTTGTTTCATTAATGTATATTATTCTTATATGCTGGAATGTAAGCTCCATGGTGTCTGTATTCCAAAATCCAGAGTGAATTTAATCAATATTATGATGAATGAATTGATTATATCTAGTCTCTTTATAATTCTAATAAAGGGAATTTATATTATGGTTATTTATAATTTATCATCTAGAAAGATATACTATACTATCGTATACCAAAAACTTACAGATTTCACAGTACTTTCGTAGGAGGGAAAAAATCTATTATAATATCCGTCTTTGAAAGAGGAAAGAAAAATAGGCTTAAAATTATCCTAGGAACTAAAACCAGCTCTGGGAAAAATTAAATAAAGGTAAAAAATAAGTATTATATGAACTCTTATAATGAAATTCTTCGTATATATTTGAATAGATAAATGGCTAAATATACTTAATATTTTAGTAGAAAATCATGTGACCATCCACGAGAGCACAAAAAGAGAAGTAGGTAACTCTGCCTTAGCTTGGGGTGTTGGTACAGGAAGGGTTTTGAAGAGGAAATAGCATCCCACCTGAATTTTAAAGGATGACAGAGATTTTACCTGGAAAATATAAAGAGAAAAGTAGGAGGAAGTATCATTTATTTAGCACAGGCACAGTTTTAGTTGCTTTAAATACACAATCTTGTTTATTATACACAATTCTGTAAATGAAATTCCAAATTCTATAGAGATAATGGGGAATGAATTAATATGTTTTACTATGCAAAAGGTACAATGCCAGCTTTATATATGTTGTTTAATACTCATACCAACGCAAATATGTGAATTAATTACCGCCATTTTACACATGAAAAGGCACAAGTTAAAAAGAATAGTTTGCTGAAGGTCACAGACCCCAAATAATAGTGGGGACAGAGTTTGAATCCAAGCCTGTTTATTCCCAAAGTTTATTTCTGCTTGCAGGGAAAGAGTCCATACAAGCTCAGAGAAAATCACATGTGAATTTAGAGAGTTATAAACAAGCTTGGTAGAACATCAGATATTTTTTGAACATATTTTACTTGCTGTGTACTAGACTCCTTGTGTAAGCAAGCTGTTTTCTAAAGTGATCTATAAAAATTGACTATATCTTATTGCTTGGAAAAATTATGCCTTACAATGAAAAATGATGAAAAAATAGATTATTCACAGTCTTTCTAAATTTCACTTTGTACAGAATCTTCAATATGAAGGAGATAGAGATATACAGGAAGAAATAAAGAAATGGAGAGAAAGATAATAGATTCGTATAAGAAAATTATCCACGTTTTCAAAAATATGTTGAAATCATTTTAATATCCTCATATTCCTATAATGCATAAGATATTTTTAATAGTAATGTGCATAATTACTTATTCAGTAAATTGTGTTACTTTTAGGGAAGGCTTTTAATTTATACTTTATTAATATTACATCAGTTTATCTTATCATAGTCCACTGATATCATAGTCCATTATCTTATCCTAACTCAATCAGTTGAAATGTAGGGCAAAAGAAAAAACCTAATACTTAAGAACCCAGGATTGTGAATTCTATAATGATTTATTTATGAGCCATCTGGTTGTATAAACTTGATAATATGGTCAAATGTGCTTTATATGCTTGGAAAGAAAGAACTATTCATAAAGAAGGAATTAGGTTTTATGAGTGAAATTTCAAAGCAAGTTGAAGGATTTGGATAACAGACTTTTCTTACAAGAAAAAAATTTATAAAATATATTACATATAATAGTATGTAATATTATGTATATATAATAGAATATTATCCTCTCTACTACACACATACACACAGATACACACTCATTCTTATTATATAGCTTCATACCATAGCAAAAGAGACTTACAATATTTTATCTAGTGATTTATGAATGCAAACAGACACGGTGAATTTGACTTTCACATTCTGGGGTCATAAGGTATGGCAAGGGAACCCAGGGGAGGTAGGGTCCATTTCTGTTATTACCACCATTAATCAATTTTTACTTCACCATCTGTCACATGTCTTTTGTGAACGTGCACAAATGCATGTACAGGGTTATATGTGAGAAGTGGTGGGGAATGGTGTGAAATAATTTCAGTTTCTTATGCACAAATTATTATTTTAAATAATGCTGATATGAATACTTAAATATGAGGGTAAAATAAATAAAATTTTCTTATGTGTTTCCATCTGAGGACCAATTTAAACTTTAAGTAACATGTTATTATATTTTCTATTAAAATAACATACATGCACATACATGATTGTTTTAAGTTTTTTTCTTTTGAACTATTTTTCATTTATTTACTTTCCAATTTGTGTTCTTGTAGATAGAAAGCTAATAATAAAATGTCTGAGCTACACGTTTTCATTATTTATAACCAAGGCAGTCTAATTTTCTTCTTAGTGTTGTGTCAAATTCTTACCCTTACTTTCTAAAACAAGTAGAAGAGAATAAATCATAATGAGGTTGAAGGTTTTTTTTCATAATAAAGAAATGACAGTCTTGACTATGGCCAAAAATGAAAATGAAAAGTATTCTCCAATCTGTAAACAATTCACAATTCAAGGCAACTAAAATAAAATGCAAGATTTGGAGCAACTTCAGGACATCATGGACAAAAATCGGACAAGTTGGAAGTATATTATGTCGTATCATACCACATAGTATAATCATGTGTTATGCACTGCACAATTCTATTATGTCATTCACATTCACTATGATTTAAATGGTGTCCCCATCACCATGGAGTTGTGTAACATGCAGCCTTGCCCTTCTACATGTTATAGACATCTGTTGTGTCTATAGCAATGAAAGCAAAGACTTTGTTATATCTAACAATAAACCACAGAAGACATAGTGCACAAATTTATCAATAAAATCCTGTTTTGTAAGTTATTTGCTGCAGAGCATAACAAAGCCTATCAACAGCCCTCAGTCCACTGAGTTTCTCATTTCTGCTTACCCTGATCAGGATAACACTACTTCTTCACTCCAGGCCACACTCTCTCAAACTTTAAAACTTCTTGTGCAAGATAGATCTTCTAATCCTATTCACTCCCATGCAACACTAGTGAGAGGATAAATATTATAACAAAGTAATGGGGAAGATTTTGCTTATGTCTCCCCAGGACCTGAGAATAGGGCTGTAAGGGCATCAAATAGAGCAGGAACTATTGAGGTCATGATTGCAAATTGATTTCAGCAGATGCTTCTCTTATTTGTATATTATAAGTTT
>NW_012133859.1:5014452-5015946 GCF_000956105.1 Propithecus coquereli | reverse complement strand
GTTGATCATCTATGAAAATCTAAATAACAGACATATTTTATATTTATGGACAGATAGTTTTTAAGTAGGTTTGAAAAATATAGTGAAGCATGGCTGCTTATGGTCCCAAATCATGAATACCCAAATTTTCTGAAAACAATATTAATAGAAAATAGAATAACTTGAATAAACACATTTATATGAAAAAGGAAAGGAATAAATTCTCTCTTTGGCCACTGGTCTATATATTTTCATCAGTAGAATGAGAGCCCATCTCGCTGCCACGGGCAGGATTTCAGGGAGGGAAGCTGAGCAACTTGGGGGAGAAATTCTATTTTTCATTGACCTCCATTTTCACATCTTAAAGTGACTTCGGCAAGGATTTCCTTCCCGGACTTTGCACTAATAAAACTTCTCACTAATTTTTGGAGTGGCTTGAAAGCCTAAGAATTGCATTGGGGGTATCATCATCTTTCTCATATATGTTGGGGTTTTTTTTCCTTTGGCAATAAAATCCTGAATGGGTTGAGGATCACTTTACATACTTTAGACTTCATGTTTTAGTAAGGAAGATTTTTAAAAGATAACTTACAAGTCATGGTTCTTGAATTTGGATTCCAGCCTTAAGATTTTTGTCTCTTAATTATATGGTTGGTGCTCTACGCTTTCTCCTAATGCTTAGCTTATCTGCTTATCTCTTGGATTCTGCTCTGAAGAGCCTTGGTAATATGGTAGGATGCTTTGCTCCTGCTCCCAGGATCTTGACCCCTAACAAAGTGGGCAATTTACTCTGTTTTAGTAGCGACACACAGTACAGTGTTCCTCTAGTTTAGAGGTTGGCCAATGTTTTTTAAAGGAGCAGAGAGTAAATATTTTGATCTCCGAGAGGCATATTTTCTTTGTCCCAACTACTCAATTCTATCACAACAGCACCAAAGCAGCCATTGGCAACGTGTAAAGAATGGATCTGGAAGTGCTCCAATAAAACAACAAAAATTTACTCACAAAACTAGGTAGCCAGCTGGATTTAACCTCCTGCTTAAATAATCTTTAGTGTAAGGTAGAGAATGTGGTTTCTCTAGTTCTGCTGAATGCACACTATCTCCATCTCAGGCATCTGGAATGTGAATGATATGCAAAAAGGTCACGATGGCTTTCAAATAGGCCCTTAGGAATCTCTAGGAAAATATAACTCTATGAGTTTGTCTTTTTGGGAATGGAAGGTGAAATCTAGGAAAATGGTGTTTGTCCCAGTCAGATTGGTGGTTAGGGAAGCGAACACATTCTTTGGTTTGTTTCCTTTTTTTCCTTTGTACCAAAATCATTGTTCTTCAATTTCTTGGTACCTAAACAAAAGCTGATAAAATTTGTCTATCCTAGTGAGTTTGGTACTTTCTACTTTTCTTATGCTTACTAAAGTTCCTTCTCATGAATTAGTTATACATACTATTGAAAATATTTTCATAATTAAATAAGTTATAAGCAAGCATAAATTTATAAATTAATGATGATTTT
>NW_012133859.1:5012609-5014402 GCF_000956105.1 Propithecus coquereli | reverse complement strand
GTATTTAAATAAATATCAAATAACTAATTAAAATGATCATCTAAAAGCATGAAACACCTTAAAGGGATGCAATATTTAAAAATTTGTCACGTATTATGGAATTATGATTTCGTCTAAATGTATGTATTGTGCTGTACTACATATATATTGCTGCATAACATAACGCTATTATCCCAAATTTGGCAGCTTAAATAACACTTTTCCATAAATAGGATAAGGTTTGTGAACTAAATATTAGATTTTAAGGAAGAGCTAAGGTTTTGGATTTGTAAATTTAATAAGTTTAAAATCAAACAATAATAAAACTCAAAATAGTCTTCTTTTCTGAACTAGTATCTCTCAGTTTTTAAATTAAGAGTAGGTGATTTGAGTCATTGAAAATTAATTTTAAAGGAGCAATTCTATTCCTGGGTTAGGTCTCAATTACTAAAGACCAGAGTGTAATTATTTTATTTACAATAAAGAATCCTAGTATAGCAGGTGGCATTGATTAGGTTCTGAAAGGTGAGTAAGTGCAACTTTATCTGGAGAGCGTTATTCACACCGGCTATCGGGTGCTCAGTGCACCGGACCATCTGCACAGCTCATGGAACGTCACAGGAGGGATATTGTGGAAACAGCTGTAGCATGTGATACAATCAGTCAGCAACTAAAATATGGCTTCAGAATTATAGAAAAAAATTCTTGCATATCGACATTGGGTAACCATAGTGTTGAACAGATATTGCTCCTTAAAAACATTAATCATCAGATCAGAAGTATCACTCCCTCAGGGCCAGAATATTGGGATAGGGTTCCTAGGCACAATAACCCTATTAAAAACTTAAAAGTCCAGTATCAACTGCAGTGAGCTTTAGAACTTACTCAAGTCTGGTATATAAGCATGTAAATTAATGCTTATATAGCATTAACTTTGAAAAAAATACAAAGGGTAGATACATGGATTTCAAAATCTAATTTTATTTATCAGGATGCTGTGAGTAGTTCCTAAGATCAGTTTTTCACAGCATAGTTACTTTGAAATACACACACACACACACATACATGTATATATATTCAATACTGGAAAATCTTCAAATGTACTTTATATCAAGAATGTAAAACTATTTCTCTAATTTCCCACATAACACCTTATGTGACCTCCAGTCCAAAAAAATGTGAAAGAGCCAACTAATTTAGATTTCTTCCCCTTTTGTTTTCAATGAACTCTCACTTTAAAACATCATTAGAAATACAATAGCAGCGTTTCCAACAACTTCAAGAGAAAAGCCCCTCAGATGCAAATATTGAAATGCTGAAATGCCATCAGCAGGATCTCCACTAAGACGTTACTACAGCGGTGGCAATGAATTAATTATACAGTCCTGCTTTCATAGCTAAGTCCTTCAAGTGTTTGCTCAAGTGTTGCCTGTTCAGTGAGGTCAATATCGACCATGCTGTTTAAAAATGTACTCCACTTTGGGCATTCCAATCTCCCTTATCATGCTCTTTATCTTTCCAATTTTGTTCAATTTCTTCTTAATAATTTCCAATTTCTAACATAGACTATGCTTTACTTATTTATTGCATTTGTTGTATATTATTTATACCCTCCTCCCAATAGGATATAAGTAAGCTCCGCTTAGAAAGATTTTTGTTTTGTTCACCGATATCTTAAGTACCTAGGGTGATGCCCGGCACAAAATTGGTGCACAATAGATGTTTGCTGAATATGTCAGGTTTTAGTCTGAAACTGTCAGTTCTTAGTGCACTCATGGCCAAAGAACGAACAGACGCACCAGAATAAGGCAAGC
>NW_012133859.1:5011293-5012559 GCF_000956105.1 Propithecus coquereli | reverse complement strand
CACTCTTTTAATTTGAAATTATTTTTATTGTTTCAAAAAAATGGCTCTATGATAAAAATCATGTTGAGAAATGCAGTTTATTTTGTTGATGTTGGAGGTGGGAAGGGGAATGTTTAAAAGTTTTGAAGATTTTATTTTATTGTATATACTTAAGATATACAGCATATTTTGGAATATTAATACATATACATGGTGAAATGGTTACTACCATTAAGAAAATTAACATAGCCATCATATCATACAGTTACTTTGTATGTGTGTGTGTGCATGTGTTATAAGAGTACCTAAAATCTACTCATTTAGCAAATTTTTAGTACACTATACATTATTAACTATAGTATTCATGTTTTACATTAAATCTCTAGATTTATTCATCCAACATAAATGCCACTTTATACCCTTTGACCTACACCTTCTCACTTCCCTGCCCCTTGTAACCACTATCTGACTCCCTTTTTTATGTATTCATTTTTTTTCTTTTTAAATTCCACATGTAAATGAGATCATGCAGTATATAACTGTGATTGTGTGTGTGTATCGGGTTTATTTCACTTAGCATAATGTCTTCCAGTTTCATCCATGTTGTGGCAAATGGCAGGATCTCCCTTTTCAAGGCTGAATAATATTCCATTGTGCATATATATATATAGAAAGAGATACATATATAAAACAAAATTTTAATCCATTTATTCATTGACGGACACGTTGGTTTTTTCCTTCCATATCATAGCTATTATTAATAATGCTTCAGTGAACATGGGAGTGTAGATATGTTTAGGAGTTGGTGATTTCACTTTTTGGGATATATTCCCAGAAGGGAATTGCTGGGTCGTATGACAGCTCTATTTTTAATTTCTTTAGAAACCTTCATACTGTTTTCCATAGTGGCTGTACCAATCTACATTCACACCAACTATATGCAAGGGTGCATTTTCTCCATACCCTCACTAACACTTATTATCTCTTGTCTTTTTGTCCATCCTAACAGGTGTGAGGTGAAATGAACATGTGATTTTGATTTGTATTACCATGGTAAGTAGTGATTTTGAGAATATTTTCATTTACCTCTTGGCCATTTTTATGTCTTTAAAAAAAAGGTCTATTCAGTTCACTCACTGATTTTTTAAAACAGGTTATTCAGCTTTTTGCTATTGAGTTGTGTGATTTCCTTATATATTTTGGATGTTAAACTCCAGTCAGATATATGTTTCAAAAATATTTTCTCCCAGTCTTAGGTTGCCTTTCATTTTGTTGATTGTTTCCTTT
>NW_012133859.1:5009276-5011243 GCF_000956105.1 Propithecus coquereli | reverse complement strand
TTGTGTGCTTAAATTACTGATTACCAAAAATATGGACAAAGCTGATAAATTTGCCTAGATTGGTAATTAACCCCTCTGAACCTGTTGCTATCTCTTATCTTAGTTTTCTATCACTGCTGTAACAAATGATCACAAATTTAGAATCTTAAAACAATACCCATTTATCACAGACAGCTCTCCAGGTTAGATGTCTGGATGGGCTCGACTGGGTTCTCTGCGCAGGGTCTTACAATGCTAAAATCACTATGTCAACTGCGCTCTTACCTGGAGGCTCTGGGGGAAAAAATATGCTTCTAAGCTCATTCAAATACTTGACATTATTCAGCTCCTTGCTGTTGTAGGACTGAGGTTCTCATTTCCTTGCTGGAGCTTAGCCAGGAGCCTAACTTAGCTTTGTAAGGCCACCTGCGTTCCTTCTCACGTGGCCCTTTCCACCTTCAAACCCAACAATGGCACCTCAAGTCCTCGTCAAGCTTCAAATCTCCATGACTTCTTTTTCTGTCATCAGCTGCTTTTAAGGGCTCATGTGGTTAGATCAGACTCATCCAGATTATCTGTATTGTAGGACCAACTGTACCATATAAAAACCAAATTATGGGGTAATATCCCTTCATATCCATGGGTTCTTGGGATTAGGGCTAGAGATGAAATTCTACCTGTCACATCTCTCTCTCTTCAAGGAATCAGTGATATGCATCTACAGCTACCCTGTTCCACAGTCCTTACAGTTAGTGTTTTCCACCTAGTTCTTTCATGCCAGAGATATACCAGCTACTTCATTCCCCCAAACCCACCAGCATCCCATCCCAGTTCTCTACTGGTGAAAGTTTTAACTATTTAATAATCGCATTGTTACAACATCCAGAGTCTATCTGCCATTGGTGATGGGATCCTCACTGCTGGTTGGGTAGTGAGTGATCCAGCAATAAAATCCCATTTTGTGGTTTGCTTCTCAGAAACATTTCTGATATCAACTGACTTACAAGCTTCATGGGAAACAGACCCTGAGAAGGAGACAGAATACAGAGGTTTTATCGGGAAGTTCTCTCAAAAGATATACCTGTCAGGAAGTAAGGAAGATCCAACTGGGCAGAGGAAGAAGCTGGTTTCCAATGCTGCCAAACTGAGGTCTCGGTTGATCCTAGAGCAACTTCTGGAGCTGAGGTGGCAATTCAAGGTATGGTGGCTGGGACTTTTTATCCCCATGTCAGCCAGTCCTAGGAGGTAACCCCCTGCAGCAGTGAGCAATTTCCAGTGAGGTATGGGCTGGGAGCCCCCAGCAGCTGGGAAGGCAGAACATCACAATATCTACCAACGCCATAGTATCTATGCCACTGAAAGGGAGAGACTGTTTTTGCTCAACTAGAAGATTCCTGAGTTCTATTCCAAAATCCGTATGATGCCTCTAAGACAAAATATACTTGATATTAAAATACTTATTTTATAAGAAAGCAACAGTGCATCGTGCTTGGTTGCCATCAGAATAGACAAAGTAAAAATAACAAAAAATATCATTTTTACAAGTCATATTCAGGCAAGAATATGAGCATTTATGTATTCAATATTTAACACTAAATGGTAAAATCCTTCTCCCTCCTAATCCCAGCTACTAAAATAAATAAATATCGCTTTCCATCAGAGTCGGTGTTTGTTTTATATTTAAACTCGGCGGGGCCACGTGACTTGGTAGAGAAAAGACACTCAATGCTAGAGCGAAGCTTCAGCCATTTCTCCTCTGTGTGACCTGGCAATGGTCGTTTAACCTCATTCCTTTTTCTCATTTTTAAAATGAAATATTGGAGTAGTTCACCTTTAATGTTCTTTCCAAGCTGGAAACCATAAGCTAGATAGTTGATTTTATTCCTTTTGTGAAAAATTCTTCCCCTTGAGCTTAGATTTCCCAATCTGTTTTCTCCATTTGTCATCTTTACCACTTGAGCAGCCTTGACTTGAAATACGAGGCCACC
>NW_012133859.1:5007017-5009226 GCF_000956105.1 Propithecus coquereli | reverse complement strand
GCCATAGATTGCTTCTTAAAGGTCACCACCAAGAGAGGTATCTCAGATACATAAGTCCAGGATAATCTTCCCTTTGATTAACTCAAAATCAACTGATTAGGGGTCTTAATTACATCTTCAAAAATGCATTCACCCTTGCCATATTATGTTACCCAAACAATATGGATTGTCATCATTATCATAGTACCCATCCACACTCAGGTGAAGGGGAGAGGCTTATACATGGCATGTATATATTACCGAAGGTTGGAATCCTAAGGACCCTCTTACAGTTCTATCAGAGAGGGTCTTCTTGTGAAAATTAACAAATCACTAGAGTAATATGAAGAGAAAGATTGACTCTATACATTAATCAGTTTAAGTCAGGGTTGACGAAAAGTTGAGAAATCGAATTTATATGGTGACAAATAAAAATAAAATCCTAAGTCCCTCAACTGACTGAACAGTCTCCCTCTTGGCCCAGGGGACCCCAGTGGAACCTCAAAAACTGAGTTTCTGCCCATGACACAACAGGAGGTTGGACATGACTCATTATACTCCCTCCCTAATTAACAGCCTTTAGACTCACTTTCCTAGGGGTTAAACAGAAACCAGCCCTTTCAAAAGATTTGCTCCACTGCTGATTTCAACCCACCACCTGACACAGGTGGTTTTTTACAGTTTCAACACAACTGATCAGCTTTTCTTCCTGATAAGATACCACTGACCATGAAGTGTGATGGCCAGTTTATGGAGGCTGTGCACTGAGTGACTTTGCGTCCTTTGTTTCACTTTGACATATAATTGTGCATGTTATATATAAACACATATAAAATATGTTATATTTTGACATATAATTGTATAATTGGGCCTAATTATACTACATTTAAATGTTAAGTCTCCACCTCAAAGAACATGGGATGTATGTAACATCCATGTTAGCTTACTACTCATGCATATACCCCTTGTGAATATTCATAGCTCCTCCTACAACCTGTTAAATATGTATATTTACCCAACTCTTTCGGCATAAATTCCTGTCCCACTCTTCCTTCTTCAAAATGCTTTATAGTTTGAGATAGAGGCTCTGCTTCCTGCATGCAGGTTGTGATACCTCCTTTTAGAAATAAAGCTCTCCTTTTTAAATGTATAGATTTTGTGACTTTTTTGGTCAACAATGGTAATTTACTTCCCTTTATTATTTTTAAATGACAGAAAAATAAGAAAATTTTCTCAGACTAAAATTTTTCCAGAACGATACACTTATTTGCTATAAGCCTAAATGGAAAAAGTAAAAATTAGTTGAATTTTACTTGGTGCTTTCTGCATAACTGGAATTTCTAATGTTGATTAAACAGATTTTATATCATAATTAGTAACAGTCTATTTGTGCCTAAAGGAAAGTAAAATTGTCACAGTAGCATAAATTTCAATATGAAAAAAATGCTATAATGATTAAACATGATATTTTCTCTTATCAGGAGTAAGCTAAGAGATAATCCATATGGTAGAAAATATTAAAATCTAAAAGAGAGATATTTTTAAACTTAACCCTCTAATTGCAAAATGAGCCTTTTCAAATTTTAGTTTTTAAAGGTCACTGTTGAAAAGAGCATAGAGTTCTGATAAAGAAAATATTTATTGAAAAACTGTTTATAATAACACATCATGTTACCAAGATGCTAACAAAAAATTTATGTTCTATTAAGGCACAATGTTAAAGTACAGTTTTATGTCCACAGGAATTTAGTGAGGGAAATAAAACCTTACATGTACTCAAAAAGTAGAATTCACAGCCTATCAAAGAGCTGAAAATGTACCAATTAATCTAGGTAGTTCTTCTGTAATATAAGTCAGTTAAAAAATATCATGTAAATCTTCTTTTAATAACCTTCGCTGGAATTCCTTGATTTTGGAAAGTCATCTCTGACATTCCAGTACCAATTTGCATATGATTAGGAGCAATGTTTTTACATTTCATTCTGAACACTTACTTTTAACTTGTCACATACTCCTCTTACAGAGCTGGGCCTTGCATACTACTGAGGAGCATGAACAATGCTGTCATAGTAAAGGAAATTGACTGACCTGAATAGGACCAATTAAAAATTCTAAAGCACAAGCCACAAAGCATTTTTAACATAGAGAAGGAATTATTAATAGCAAAAGAAAAAATTTATAGAAGTGTAAGAAATTTCTGATTGATAAAATTCATGTAAAAGTATTTAAA
>NW_012133859.1:4994702-4995285 GCF_000956105.1 Propithecus coquereli | reverse complement strand
TATGACAAACCCACAGCCAACATCATACTGAATGGGGAAAAATTGAAACCTTTCCCACTTAGAACTGGAACCAGGCAAGGTTGCCCACTATCTCCACTTCTATTCAACATAGTGCTGGAAGTCCTTGCTACAGCAATTAGATGAGAGAGCAGAATTAAGGGCGTCCAAATGGGGGCAGAAGAGATCAAACTCTCACTCTTTGCTGATGATATGATATTATATCCAGAAAACCCCAAGGATTCAACCAAGAGACTCCTGGAATTGACAAATAAATTCGGTAAAGTCTCAGGATACAAAATCAATACACACAAATCAGAGACATTCATATATGCCAATAACAGTCAAACTGAGAACCCAATCAAAGACTCAATATCCTTCACAACAGCAACAAAGAAAATAAAGTACCTAGGAATATATTTAACTAAGGAGGTAAAAGACCTCTACACGGAGAACTATGAAACACTGAGGAAGGAAATAGCAGAGGACGGAAACAGATTATTTCTTTTTAATTTGATGAAATCTCACTTGTTTATTTTTACTTCTATTGCCTGTGCTTTTGGTGTCCTCTCTAAAAAACTCATTG
>NW_012133859.1:4988803-4992127 GCF_000956105.1 Propithecus coquereli | reverse complement strand
TTACACCTATTTAGCATTGCAACGATTTTTATATTAAAGTAATATGTTTTAATGAAAGCTAGCTGTGTATGGAGATTGTAGAAAAATATTACTACTAAAATAGAATGTGGTTTTCCTTTTAAAGAGAAAAAAAATCACTTCCTCCTCAGTGACTTGTCTTACTTTTTTCTTACCCTATACACCTCACAGCCAAGTTGTTTAATCCACGAATGCACCCTCATATCCACCTGAAACTTCCAGTCACTGCTGCCCATGAGCAGGGAAGATTAGTATAGAATAGTGGTTCAGCTGGAACTAAGAGACCTCACGTATGTCATTGTTATTGCTGTGTCTGATCTGACTTGGCAGCCCATGGTAGATACTATCCCTTACTTTGCTTTGGAAACAATCCCCTTTTTTGAACCATCTACTACACTAATTCCAGGCACTCAGCCTTGCCTTATTATCAGTTAACATGTCTCTGACTTAATACACAGCTAAATAATCCAGTTCCCTAAAGACTAGTTTCGTGCTTTTTGTTTTGTATTTTCTATCTATTCCTTTATTTCAGTTTTATTAGGGTATAATAGACAAAAAAAAAAATATATGTTTAAGGCACACAACTTCACATACATGCTGTGAAAGGATCACTATAATCAGACTAGTTAACATATCCACCACCTCACATAGTTATCAGTGTGTGTGTGTGTGTGTGTGTGTGTGGTTAGAACACTTAATATCTGCCTTCTTAGCAAATTTTGAATATACAATACAGTGTTGTTAATTATAGTCTCTGTTTTGTTTTTGCCAGTGCATGCAGAATTAAAGTCCTAAACCATCACATGGTGGGGCCTTGTGTCCTACTGCTTAACCTCATAGATACTGATTGCCATCCTAGTAAATTGTTTCAGTGCTTTGTATAAAAATTAGTTACTGTACCAAATAATAGGGATATTAATTAAAATAAATGTGAATTATTTATGATATCTGAAGCTCATTAGCTATTGGGAAACAAAAATGTTACAAAATGAGAAGTCCTATACAATGAGAAGTACAATGAGAAGTATCTCACATGGGTCTATCTTCCATAATTAGTCTATAAATTGATTCAATAAATTGACAACCATAGAAGACTATGGTTGTAGAACAGAGTGTTTTAAAGCTTTACATATAAAAATAATCATATGCAACATAAAGTCTGGAAGAAGGAAAAAGAGAAGGTAACACAGATATACTTCAATTAACATAAGGGCATATTATGACATAAAGTCTAATGATGAATAAAGAAAATAGAGCATCAAATACATCAAGTAGATCAACAAATAAAACAAGAGATGACCTAAAAGTAAAAACATAACTAGCAGAGAGTGAAGGATACAGCAGAAGTCAGCTTCGGTGAACAGCAGCTCTCAAGTTTTATAGATGGAGGCAACAGATATTGTTGAAGTTAAAAAATCATGAAATAGAGACATAAGCATACCATTTATAGTTTAAAAGAGAACCAATAGAAAAGAATATGACAGAAATTTTTAAAATTAATACTCCTTAAAGATTGGAGTTGGGACTGGGTTTCTGCAAAGAAAAGGAAAGGAAAGGAGATTTCTACTTTTTATTTGATACCATTCTCTACTATTTTTGTTATCAAATATATGTATTACTTTAAAATTATTATTGATGTATTAAACTATATTATAAAATAATTATTAAATTATCCAAATAATTTGGAAACACAATATCTAAATTTGAAATAAGATCTCTTGTGAAGGAAGAATTTCCAACCCTGTTGTAGATCCATACATGGTTCATATTTTACAATTTGAGGCTCAGCAATTTCATGTAGATGGTCCAAAGTTTACTCAGTCTTATATGAATTCAAAATCTATGGTCCCAATCTAAACTTCTTGCTTCCAAAATGTTCACTTTTCCCATTAACTTCTGTACCAGCCACCATAGGTACTAGCTGGTGTGACCTAACCCACTGCTTTGGGTCTAATGCCTCTTTAAAAAAAACTTGATTATTGACTTATTTTTTTGCATGTGATCTTCTCAAGGTATATTATGCTAATTTTGAATTTATTTCATTTTTAAAGCATTTATTGAATGATGTCTATGAACTGTTTGTTAAATTCTAAATGGAATATAAAAATGAGTAAGATACTGCTCCAGTATCTCAGGAGATCATGCTGTGTAGGAAGTGGTGTACAGCAAAGAAGGAGAAAGCAGCACAGAATGTTGTCTGTTTTCATACATGGTTTATTTCTGAAAACATGAACTAACTTCAAAGTCCAAAAAGACAAGTTACAAAAACCATGTTTGTTCTCAAAGAGGTAAAAATACTATTAAGATTCTAAACACACCCGGATTTTACACCCAGACATTGTCAAAATATTTTTAGTATTTTGTACTCGTTCTTTAATTGGATACATCTCCTTGGCAGCTGAGACCCGTCGACCAATTTAAATCTATTGATCACCTTGCTGAGGATAAAATCTCCTTATTTCTGGCAGGGTTAATAATTTCCAAGTTTTCTCAGTAGACATTAGTTTCTGAGTCATTTTCATATTATCTCTATCAGCATTTTTATAGTTTCATCCCTCTTTGATTCTCATAAAATAATGAAAACAAAATATGATAAAACAGTTCTCCAATTTTTTAGTAGAAAACATTCTTTGAAACCCAGACATTATTATTTGGAGAGCTAACCTGGAGTACAGATATAAGTGGAACCTCTGTCAATCTCTTTCCGTGTCTCCCCTGTATGCCTGTCAGGGACTTTGCAAAAACTGCAGGCTACAGGGAACCCTGAGCAAGAAATTACCTGTGATGAAATACTGAAATGCAGGATTACAGAAACCTTGCAATTCCAAGATGGCAGAACTTCCATATGGAACTGTTGGCTATTAGAGCAGGCCACCAGTGGCTAGGTAAAAACAGTATCAATAAGACATATTACTATTAAAAACAATGTGGTGTCAATGTGTATCCTAATGTTTAGGCTGTCTGAAGGCCAAAGGTATAAAATTTAGGGACCACCTATACATGGAAAGCTAGACACATCCACTGCCACAGGGCTGACACTCAGGGAGGGTCCAAACCTGGACTGATAGACTAAAACCAGAGAGATAGGTGTTTCTGCATTTGGGGAGCTTTTCCATTTTTTTCCCTTCTTAATCATTATTTTCATCTGTTACCATTCATTGCCTCCTTTCTCCTTTCCATGTTACATATCTTGCATTTTTTTGTTTTTATAGTAGCAGTGGATAAACTTTAATTTATACCCATTATCACAAAAGAGAGAGCCCTTATCTTTCTTTTCAGTGAACTAAGGAATTATTGTCTTGCTTT
>NW_012133859.1:4985660-4987213 GCF_000956105.1 Propithecus coquereli | reverse complement strand
AAAAAACTCTGATATTTTTATTGTCAATGACAATATACAAATTTTCAAATGAAAATTAGGGTTTCTGAAAATTTTTACACATCACTATGAGCTTGATGCTTCCCAACACCTAAAAGACTTCTCCAATGACATAGTTTGATATTGTGTAATGAAATGTGTCAACATTTTGAAGATCCATATATCTCAGTGAACCAATATTGTCAAAATGGCTGATTTCTGATGGTACAAAATCACACATAGGTAAATTTATTCAAACTGCAAGATAAATCAACTAATTTTAATTTAACAACACTAACAACAACTTAACAGATGTGGTTTTATATTCCACATTTCAGATAAACTTTAAGAAGTTACCATCGACAAGTTTTGGTATAGTATCAAAAAATAATCTCCACAATAATCCAATAAGGCTATAAAATACTCTTTTTTTTCAATTACAAATTTGTGTAAGGCTGGGTTTTCCTCATATACTTCAAACAAATCAACATATTCTAATAAATTGAATGCAGATTGCATGAGAATCTAACTATCTTCTATTTGGCCTGACACTGAAGATATTTGCAAAGCATTATCATAACGCCACTCTTCTCATTTTTTTTGTTTTGAATTATATAGCTATTTTCATATGGTATGCTAATAGTAATGGATTTATTATAATATTTTAAAACACTAATAAAATTATGAAAATTCTTAGTTTTAACTTCTAATATGGTAAATAGTGATCTATATGGCCCATATATACAAAAGATGTTTTGTGTTCTCAATAATTTTTAAGACTGTAAATGTTTCCTGAGAACAAAATGTTTGAGAACAATTACACGGAACTATTTGCTTTCCTGTGAAATATTCTTTTCTTGTCTTCAATGAGCTTTGCTTGGTTTCTTCCTACCTCTTTAAATTGTTTCCTTCTAAATTAGTTTCTCAAGTCTAGACCTCTTTTAGAAAACAGTGGTATCTAATGAAATCTTAAGGTGAACATTTTCAAATTTAAAGTATTTATTTTATTCTCTTTAAATGCCCCCTCTACCCTAGTGTTTCCTGGCATGCCTTAATGGCTCTACCACTTAACCAGACAGGACAATTGAGTCGTTTTGACTATCCTTACTATATATGCCCCCATATCATATTGGTCATTAAGCCTAATTTATTCTATTTCTAGTGTTTCTTAAACTTATCTTCACCTATCACTGTTCACTAAAGCCACCCCCACTCAGCCATTCATGATTTATTTTATTGACGATTTTTGTCTTATTTTTGTCTGTATTCCTTTTACGTTAATTCTCTCCAGTTTATCTATGACACTACAGCCAGTTTTATCTTATTACATTACAAATCCGATACTATTCCAAGACGTAAAACTCTGCAGTAGGTAGTCAAGAGAATAGAAAGTCATTAAATACTCTGGCTTCTTTCCACAACCATATCTAGCTTTACCATTGTTTCTTGTCTCCACCCAGGTAATTTGCTCTCTCTAGAATGTTTTTCTTCCACTCAGCAATTTCCTAGTCTTTCTTCAAGAATCAGTTGGACCATCAATCATTATGAAACTCTCA
>NW_012133859.1:4984473-4984995 GCF_000956105.1 Propithecus coquereli | reverse complement strand
TGTCCAAAGTCACACAGTTAGTAAGATTTAGGGCTGGCATTTAAATCCAAGCTTCATCTGACTTTAGAGTCTGTATTCTTAACCAGTATCTTCACTGTCCATGTGATCTTTGACTAATCACTTGATCGGCAGTTCTCAAAATGCTTAAGGGTTCTCAAGAAATGTCCATGAGGTCTACAAAGTCAAAAACATTTTTATAGAAATACTAACATGTTAGTTCCCTATTTCATTGCATTGATGTTTGCGCTATGATGCAAAAGCAATGGTGGATAAAACTTCTGTCACCTTAGCACGAATCAAGATCTGAACTAATAGTCATTCTATTCTCCACCGCTGCTGACTCACAAGACAAAAAATAAAGTTCTACTTAAATATGCCCATGATGAGCAGAAAAGTTGTTAACTTGAGGAAATCTCTACTCCTGATCACACACAGTTTTAATATTCTCTGTGAAGAAATAGAAAGTCTGCCTAAAGCCCTCCTGCAGCATGATTAATTCAAGGCAAAGCATTGGACAACTGT
>NW_012133859.1:4976078-4982938 GCF_000956105.1 Propithecus coquereli | reverse complement strand
TAATTTGCTCTCTCTAGAATGTTTTTCTTCCACTCAGCAATTTCCTAGTCTTTCTTCAAGAATCAGTTGGACCATCAATCATTATGAAACTCTCACTGTCTCTTCTAAACCCTTGCCCTATGTTTTCATTAAAGTTTGGATGCACCTCTACAATAGCAAATCACAGATTATAATATGTGCATTGACTGTGTCTGGGCTGGTCTATTAGCCTCTCAAAACTCAGAATATGTCTTTTCACCTATGTATTCCCACATACTAAAATCATCAGTGCCTGCCACTTCGTAACACTAAAAAACAAACAAAAGCAATTAATGAAATCACTGGATATCATATTTTCTTTTTTCATGTATATATTATTTAGCTTTAATGACAAACAACATAATGTAATGATCCAGATCATAATGGCCTCAATTTAAGCTCTGGCTCCACCATTTCACAGACCTATAACCTTGGGTAGGTGACTTAGCCTGTCTGTGCTTCATTTTTACCATACGTCAAATGAGGATGACAATAACATCTGCCTCATGGGATTTGTGGAAAGATTATATGTATATATATGTGTGTGTGTGTGTGTGTGTGTGTGTGTGTGTGTATAAGCTCACTTGAAATAGTACCTGCACCTAGTAAGGGCTATATAAAGTTCTGT
Organism: Propithecus coquereli; assembly: GCF_000956105.1. NCBI lineage: Eukaryota > Metazoa > Chordata > Mammalia > Primates > Indriidae > Propithecus > Propithecus coquereli. The sequence goes on along the minus strand of NW_012133859.1, from coordinate 4,982,292 downwards.
TAATTTTTATTAATATCATTTAATTAATAATTATATACTTATTAATTTTATTACTCATTTTAATAATATTTATATTATTAGTAAAAGCCATTATTTATAGAAACATGGCAAACTATAAAATAATCAAGCTGGCATTCACATATATTTTCACTATATATTTGAAATAAGATTGGTATTGTGTCATTGAGTGATTTTATGAAGTGGATTTTCGTTCGTCTATCCATTCAATAAACATTTCTTAAGCCCCCTGTTTGAGCTAGAGACTTCCCTAGATATTGAAGAAAGAAAGATTTATAAAACTAGTCCCCACATTTATGGCTTTTAACCTAATCAAATGAGACAAGAAGAAATTGAATAATCACCATGTAATTTGGTAAGTACTAACATAAACACACAAAATGCAAATGTTACACCTATACGAGGAGGTGAGATGAAGGTTATATTTTTCTTCTTAAATACCTACATTAAAAACAAAGACCTAAGTCCTCATATTGCTACTTTAGTTATTGTGGCAAGGATAATCATAAACTGAGCCAGTATCTATCTAATATACTAAAATAATTTTACAGTCAAGATTGGATTACAAACAAGACTTAACTTTGATACATGAAATCTGCAGATAATACAAATGCTATTTTATCCATTAATTTCAATATTTTCCACATTTAGTACTATTTACCATAACTCCCAGAGCAGCAAAAGTTATAAATTTGAGTTTGATTTATTATCATGTATGCTATTTAGACAGAAATGGAGGTGTCAACACTCACAAGGCAGACAAAAGAGGGGAAGCTAAAAAATGAATGAAGCTGATAATTAAAATCATTAAAAATTTAAGGATCTTAGAGATAATTTAGTGCAAATCTTAATGATAGAGATGAAGGCACTGAGGTCCCATGAGGGCTTGGATCAATGTCACTCAGCTAGTTGGTTACAGAGCAGAAACTATAACCCAGGTGTCTAAACAGCAATGCTCATTAATTTATTCTAAAGAAAATGACAGCTGTGCAACATTTCAGACACATAAACTCCCATTCTCTAATGCATTCCACAGTTTAAGGTCAGTAATTAAAGGAAAGCCTCTCCATCAATGTATTCATCCTGAAGAAAATAACATAAGATGACTGGGGTCAGGGGAAGAATAGTAAAAACCCAAGGGATTAGAAGTTGGTTGTATAATATTTGGAGGACTAACAAGCACAGATTTTAAATTAAGCTAAGGCAACTGAAATGGCATAATATTTTAAAGAAAGATAGGAATGTTTAATGACAGGAATATCTTAAATAATAGATATATTTGCAGAGTTGATGTGTTAACTAATTCTCATTAAAATAAATTCACAGTTTAATAGTAAAAAAGCGTTAAATGTTTAGAAAGATTATCTTATAAGATTATACAAATACTAGTATATACAAAATCATAAAATTTTCTCTTCCTTTCCAAATGGATAAAATGTTAATTTTATGTTAATTTACAAGCACATAAAACTGTATGTCTTCAATGCTTACAATCAAAAGATTATACTTTTAAAAAAATATTAGATCTAATATTCTTTGTTTAAACTCACACAAAAATATAATGAATATGATTTTCATGATAGTTCTCAATTTCTTATTTATAAGTGGCACAACTGTCTTTTACCATTTTCTTGCCTATTATTAGTTTACTTCACATTTACACTTCATAAAATGGAGAAATTAGTAAGCATTTACAAGATCCTATGTATTTGAAGATACCGCTGTCATCTTTGAGATAGTGGGATGCTGAAGACAGCCCTGGATTCCTTATTCAAAGCCACTCCCCTCAATCTAGCTTTGTGATGGTTATATTCTTCACAAAAATTGCACATGAGTTTATTTTATCAAAAGTTATTTAATGGGTAGCTCTTCACAAGTGATTGCAATTATCTAGGAAGGGCTGTATATATAATATGTTATATTAAATTTTTGGTTTTATGCTACCATTTTCATAATATTATACTTACAAATAAGCTCATTTAAAAAGGTAATGAAAACTCAGCAAGTAGACTAAGTATCAAGGCAAAAGTGGGGCTATTTCAGAAATTTAAGGTAAGGTTTACATATTAGACAATTCAGCACACTAATTAAATAAAAGTAAAAGAAAACATGATGATAAATGAATGCATAAGTCTTTCAATTAAATTCAACACAAATTTATGATACCACTCTTAGGAATCATATTGTACATTAGAAATATAAAGAAATATTTCATCAAACATATAGCAAAACAATAAATTTACTTTCTTTAATATGAGAAACAAGACAAGGATGTTTGCTACTATTGAAATTGTAGTTAGGTTCTAGCCAGTACAACAGAAAAGTGAATAAAAGCTTAAACACGTGGTTCAGAAGAATCAAAAAATCATGATTCACAGAAAATACCATAATTTTCGTTAAAATATAAATTACAAGAATTAATAAGAAAATTCAGCAATTTATAGATGTAAAATTAATATTCTAACTTAATTGCATTTAACTCATAGTAAGAAAGTTAGTGTTCTGGAAGATACTTGGTCTTAGCTTTGGCTATTTTTTTAAATATATTAAGTTTTCAGAGGCAACAGTTACCAACAAGAACACATCAATGAATTACATTCCAGATTTTCATTTATCCAAAAATTTCTACTGTAATCTTATTCTGCCACTTAATCAGGTGATCTGAAGTACTAACTGTTGCTCGATTCTCTTTTCAGCTTGATGAGTGCCTTTAAGCTGCCAAACTTCTACATAAAATTCACTGAATTCCATAAGGAAAGTTCTCCATTGTTTATGTTTTTATTCTCTCTGTGATAAACATTTTATATTGAACTTTTTCTTATAACTATACTTGTCTCAAGCACCAATTAATCTCCATATTCCCTTTTGTAAATTATTCTCACGGCCCTGCATTTTCACTCGTTCACATATTCATCTATCCATTCTTCCATCCACCATTCATCAAAAAAATGCATTGATTTCCTACTACGTAGTAGACACTGAGCTATTCGTTCCACACACAGTGAGTGAGAAGGATGCAGTCTCTGGTTTGTAGGAACTGGGACAGGAACAGTGAAAGAAGAAAAGAAAAGAAAAAAAAGGAGACAGAGAAAGAAAAGAGAAGAGAAAACAGACAAAATCCTTGCAAGCTGTGGTAAATGCTGTAAAGGAGTTTTCCCCATTCTTTTTGACACCAAGGACTGGTCTCATAGAAGACAATTTTTCCATGGACGGTGGAGGGGAGGGATATTTTTGGGATAATTCAAGTGCATTACATTTATTGTGCACTTTATTTCTATTATTATTACATTATAATATATAATGAAATAATTATACGACTCACCAAAATGCAGAATCAGTGGGAGCCCTGAGCTTGTTTTCTGGCAACTAAGGCCACTGCTGATTTGACAGGAGGCGGAGCTCAGGCAGTGATGGGAGCGATGGAGAGCGGCTGTAAATACAGATGAAGCTTCATGGTCGCTCACCTACTGTTGTGCTGCCCAGTTCCTAACAGGTCACAGACAGGTACTGGCCCAGGGATTGGGGACTGCAGCTATAAAGGATAAAAGCAAAGCTAAGAGAAAATAATGGGAAACTATAAAATAGATAGGGTGGTCAGCAATAATTTCTTTCTCTGCAAGTGAAATTGAGATCTAAATGATGAGCAAGAGGGAGGGGACAGCAGTGCAAACAATTTTTTTAAAAAATATGCTGGATGACGTCTTTGCATTGAAGCTGGTTCTTAAATTTCACAGTGCTACCTCAGATGGCCTTGCATGAGGATGCCCCTTTTCTGTTCCTCTATATGGCGCTGGTTGCTCTTGGACTCTCTTGGATTGGTCTATGTTCGAGGGCAAGATTCAAATAAATAACTTTTTGTTTACAGGATATTTCCCTCTTACATTATTTTCATTTCAGTATGAACAGCAATGAATGTTTCTTGTAGAAAATAAAGAATATGGTAGGTAAATTTTAAAAACATATAAATAAAAATCACCCTATCCACTGAAGAAAATCTTCATGAATATTTTGATATATATCTTTCACAAAACTTTCCTGTGAGCTTACATAAAATATGGATGTTGTTGTTATAATTTCATTTTCGCTCAACAATATATATTTGTTCACCCCATTATAAATATACATATCATTCTAATGGCTTCATATGGGAGTAGATTTTTTATTTTTACCAATTTTCTATTATTATATTTTCCACATTTTCCCACCATTATTAATAAGGCTGCAAAGAAGTCCTTGAACATACATATTTATACAACTCTCTGATTATTTTCTTGTTATAAGTTCTTAGATTCAGAATTTTAAATCAAAGAATACAGAAGGCCATTCTTTAAAATATTAATAAACTGAATTTCAGAGTCCAGAGTGCTCACCATTGCACAATGGAACTGCATAAATTGAATTTCAAAGAGTTCGTTGGAACTTAAATTTTCAACTGGATGATATGAATTTGCTTATTTTCCCATTGCCATACTAATCATGGAAATTAAGACCTTTCAAACTTATATTTCCAATATTGATTAAAATTGCAAGTTTTCTTTTAAAATTTCTAGTAAATGTGGATATTTTACATGCTTTTTAATTATTTGTACTTCTTGTTTTTAAATGTCCACTTATGGTAAATTTTAATTATTTAGGATACTCATTCCTTTATTATTAATTAACATTATTACATCTTCATAATTGAAGACCATTAAACCTTTTAAATTTTATCTTAAGGTACCATCCATATGTCTTCTGTTAAATTCACTTAAGGTATTTTTCATAGACTGAGCTCTTAAAATTTGATTGGACTGAAATCTATAAATCTCTCTGGTTTACACTTTTGGTGGCATAATAAGAATTAGCACAAATATTAATTTAGCTAAATCATTTTTTTTCACTTTTAGCCACCTCTTAAATCTGCCTAGAATTTATTTTTCAATAAAGCATGATCAAGGGAAATAATTTCATTTATTTTTTCCTAAATAGTTGGTCAGTTGTCTTAATACCATTTAATGAACAATATATCTATTTCCACTAATCAAAATACTTCCTTAATTATGTATAAAATTTACATATATATTTTAAAAATATATGCACATATATCCATATATTTTATAAAATATATATGCATTATATTTTCTTCTTATTTGTCTATTCTCTTGTCACTTCAAAAATATTTTAACAATTAATGATTTAAAACATTTTTTATAACTAGATTAGGTAAATTTAACCCCATTTTTTCCCCTTTATTTTTCAACTATTTACTGACTCATTTCATACATTCAGGGTGGCTGATTACTTTTAGGATAACTTTTATATGCTCCCTTCTTTCACAAAAGTCCCTAATTAAAATGTATCCTAAAATTTTAAGTATGTGAAATTTGGGTAGAGTTTACATCTTTAGAAAATTGAGTCTTCCAGTACATGAATTGCCATTTATTCAAAATATTTTTTAAATTTTCTCAATAATTTTGGGCATGAATGTGTGTATGTGTGTGCATGGATAATTATGTGTATGTGTGTTTTCCACACCAACCTTCATAAGTTTATTCTAGGTAACTTACACTTTTATTCATATAATGAATATGTTATTTTTTCCAATCAATTACCTACTTGGCTATTAATCTAAAAATAAAGTTTTTGATTGGAATGTTTCTTACTCAGCTTTTATTAATGTTGTTTTATGGCTTATTATAATCTGTATTAATTAACAACAATTGTTAAGTCAATTCTCCTGAGTTTTGTAGAAAGGCAATTAGATAACCTAGGGCTGATGATATCTTGCTATTGCCTTTCTTTTAGAATACTGCCTTTGTAAGTTTATTAGCTAGAACCATCTGAACACAATTAAATAACAGTAGTGATACTAGGCCTCCCGGGCTTGTTTTCACTTTAATGGAAAATTCCCTCTTTCTTCATCAATAGACTTGACTTACTGCTGACAATTTTTTGAGGCTTTGTTGTAAGTCAGAAATCTTTTATTTTACCTAAAAAACAGTTGTTGACATAAATGCACATATAAGAATAACATCTATTGGATGTTGGGCAGGGGGGAAGGGTATTTGCATACACAAAGAGTGCAATGTGCACCACCCGAAGGATGGACATATTTGAAACTCGGACTCAGGGGGGGAGAGGGGAGCAAGGGCAACATACGTAACCTAAACATCTGTACTCCCATAATATGCTGAAATAAAAAAAAAAAAAAAGCTTT
>NW_012133859.1:4972518-4974865 GCF_000956105.1 Propithecus coquereli | reverse complement strand
AATTATTAAACTCAAAGATACCTTATAAGGTTGCAATAGGGTCAGATATAATTATAAGTAAATACTCTAAAGGGTATATATGATATATTAAGCAAATTAATGATATTAGAACTACGTTCAAGGTGCAAAGACAGAATGGAATGATTATAAAATCAAGTGCAGTTGACCTTTGAACAACACAGGGGTTAGGGGTACTGAACTCTGCACAGCTGAAAATCTATACATAACTTTTGACTCCTCCCAAATTTAACCACTAATAACCTATTGTTGACCGATTAACACATATTTTATGTATGTGTTATATACTGTATTCTTATAATAAATTAAGCTAGAGAAGAGAAAATGTTGTTTAAAAAAGTCATAAGGAAGAGAAAATATATTTGCTATTCATTGAGTGGGAGTGGATCATCATATAGGTCTTCATCACATTTGAGTAGGCTGAGGAGGAGAAGGAAGAGAAGAGATTGGTCTTGCTGTTTCAGGGGTAGCAGAGGCAGCAGAGGTGGGGGAAGTAAAAAGGGAGGAAGGAGAGTCAGGTACATTCCTTATAACTATTACTGAAAAAATCCGCTTATAAGTGGGCCAACACAGTTTAAACCCATGTTGTTCAAGGGTCAACTGTAATCATAACTCCATGACCTCCAGCTGTGGCATCCAAATCTATTAGTACCCTTCTCACATCTTCTTTGATCCTTTTAAAATTTTCTTCTGGTGTGTTTTTACTTCCACATCTTCATTGCCTTATTAAAAATTGTCCTCGTATCACATTTTTCCTGGGTGAACAAAGAGCCAATTTGACTGGGACTCCTTCCCCCAAGCTCATTCCTAAATCAAAAAAACTGGGGAGTGTGGTGAGCTAACGACTCTAGTTTTCCTACCCTGATCTGCACAACTTGGATACATGACTCACCCAGAGTTTCACAGTAAGGTTTTGCCAAAATTTCCCTCTATGGCACTCACCTTGAAATCACTCCCTTGCTTGACTTCCTTCTTTTTCTGGTTTTACTTCCCTGTTCCCCTACTGATTTTATTAGAAGTGTTTCTTATAATAAATTACTTTCACATAAATTCTTGTCTCAGGCCTAATTGTAGGAAACCTAACCTATGGTAATTGCCCCTAAAAAATATTTTTCAGCCTCCTCCATGTATAGCAAACCATGTATAGCAAGACCCCGTATAGCAAAAGCAATCTTAAGCAAAAAGAACAAATTGGGAGACATCAATTTAGCAGATTTGAAGCTATACTGTAAGGTTATAATAACTAAAACACCATGGTACTGTCACAAGAATGGAGACATAGACCAATGGAACAGAACTGAGAACTCAGATATAAAACCATCCTCATATAGCCATCTAATCTTTGACATACCAGACAAAAACATACACTGGGGAAAAGAATCTTTATTCAATAAATGGTGCTGGGAAAATTGGATAGCCACATGTAGAAGACTGAAAAAGGATCCGCACCTCTCACCTCTCACAAAAATCAACTCATGGTGGATAGCACACTTAAACCTAAGTCATGAAACTATAAGAATTCTAAAAGAAAATGTTGGAAAAACTCTTACAGACATTGGCCTAGGGAAAGAATTTATCAAGAAGACTCCAAAGGCAATTACAACAACAACAAAAATAAATAAATGGACCTGATCAAACTAAAAAGCTTCTGCACAGCCAAGGAAACTATCATGAGAGCAAAGAGACAACCTACAGAACAGGAGAAAATATTCGCATGCTACACATCTGATAAAGGGCTGATAACTAGAATCTATATAGAACTCAGGAAAATCAGCAAGAAAAAATCAAATAACCCTATCAAAAAGTGGGCAAAGGACATGAGTAGACACTTTTCAAAGAAGATAGACTAATGGCCAACAAACATATGGAAAGATGCTCAACATCTCTAATCATCAGGGAAATGAAAGTCAAAAAACCACAACGAGATATCACTTAAGTCCAGTGAGAAGGGCTTTTATCAAAAAGTCCCCAAACAACAAATGCTGGTGTACTAGAATGTTTATAGCAGCACAATTCACAATTGCAAAGATGTGGAAACAACCCAAGTATCCATCAATACATGAGTGGTATATGCATATGATATACATATACCAATAAAATGTGGTATATGTATATCATGGAGTACTATTTAGCTTTAAGAAACAATGGTGATATAGCACCTTTTGTATTCTCCTGGATAGAGCTGGAACCTGGGACCTGATCAAACTAAAAAGGTTCTGCACAGCCAAAGAAACTGTCACAAGAGCAAACAGACGACCTACAGAATGGGAGAAAATTTTTGCATGCTACAAATCCGATAAAGGGTTGATAACCAGAATCTACTTAGAAC
>NW_012133859.1:4968261-4971763 GCF_000956105.1 Propithecus coquereli | reverse complement strand
ATAAAGAAAATAAAACTATGAAATTCTTCTATAAAAATGACTTCTTGACTAAATGACTAGATTATTCATGATTTTAAATCGGAAATTTGAACAACGTAATATATATTTCTAAGTTAATACATAGCTAAGGAGATTATAAGCAAAATCCATTGTTTTTGAACTTCATACAAATATCTCAAGTTCAATTAAAGAAAAAAGAGACATTTTGAAAATGAAGGGTTGTGTGAATAGACTTGCTTTAGCTGATATTAAAGTATGTTTTAAAAAATAAAAAAGTTCGTTAATCAATGTGTCACAGGCGAGACAAGATCAATAGAACAGAATTGATAGCTCAAACAAAGACCATGTTTTCATTTAATAAATGTAAGAGAAATTTTATAATGTCAGTGGCGTTGGATTGATCTTTTATGAGAATAATTGAGTGGAAGTTTGGACCAAAATCTATTTTGATTACACCTTCCTTTAAACCGAAATTAATCTAAAAACAAAACATCTTATTTCTATATGTGTAATGATTCATTAAGCATTTATGACTACATAAATAAAATAATGTCAAAAATACAATAAAGAACATTTATAGAACATTTACTATGTTCCAGACCTTGTACTAGGGGCTTTACACACGTTCTCACTCCAAATGGCCCTATGGACTATATACTATTTTATGCTCATTTTACAAATAAAAACTAGAAAAGTTAAGCTATATGCCCAAGGTGCCACAGCCAATAACTTATAAATCCTGAGTTTGAACCAGGCCATTTGGACTTCAGACTTTATATTTGATCATTATGCATCCTAGTTTAAAATATCAGCAATTTCAAACTAAAAACTATACTTGGAAAATATTTTGTAACATATATGTCAGAAAATAGATGAAATCCAACATATAGCAAGCATGTGACACTTGGCATTTTCCATTCTACTCTCCAAAGCACAAAATCCAATTCTTTAAGGCTTAAAGGTCTGTGTGGGTGACAAGGGAGAAAACTATATAAAAAGAATCTGTCTCTGCCCAGGGACATATATAGCCCCGGGAACAGGAGGAGTGGAGGATGTAGAGTTAAGTAAAATAACCATTCATTCATTTAATCAGTCATAAATATTTATTATGCCTCTACTGTGTATCAGCATACAGCAAACAAAGTATCTGCCCTATGAAACTTACGTTCTAGCTGGTTGGTGGGAAGAACAAAGAACAAAACAAAAATAAGGAGTATATAAAATCAAGGGGTAATAATTGACATGTAGAAAGGTGTCAGTAGGTTGGGCAATGAGAAGAGTGTGTGTTACAGACTGGTGACTATTTTAGAACATCTATTTAGATCATCTGTTTTCGATAGCAGAGACCTGGAAATACTGATGGATTGAGCTACCATGAAGATATAGGGAGAAAAAATGTTTCAGGTTGAAGGAATTTAAGAATAAAGACTTGGAAAAATAGTATGTCTGATATGGTTAAAGTATAATAAAAAAGCCAGATATAACTAGAGGAGAGTCAGAAAGGGAACCAAGAAGATATGTAGAATAACTACACTTGTGGATAACTTCTGAATCTGGAAATATGTGATATGTCTCATTGTCTCATCACAGTTATGTGGAGTTTTTGTCTGAGCATATGGCTCTTGTGAATCTGTAAAACCAAGCAATCTTTCATTCTCACAGAAAGTACTAAAGGTGGCTTCCAGTGGTAGACTTTAAAAAGTATATTCTCTGATTACTTTATGAATATTGGCATCTTTTGTCAACTGATCAATGTACATTCTTTTTGCTTGTTTGTTTTTTTAATTAGGGAGAAAGTAAGATGTGCGTCTTTCTTTCTTTTTCTTTCTTTTCCTTTCTTTCTTTTCTTTCTTTCTTCTATTTATTTATTTTCTGAACCCTGGGTTCATGTAATGGGAGAAGGACTCCATTTTGGATATTTGAGTACTATCAGCTTTCAAATTCCCATCTTTTCCTCTTCTTCCCATATCTGGGCAACCTAATAAGAAAGTCTATGAACACCTTCCATTCTTTGGCACTGGCACAAATTTCAAACACACATTCCCCTGCCAGAGCCCTTACTCACCCCAGCCCCAATCCTTAACTGCATTAAAAACCTAAAACCACCCAACCAATCCCTTTGATTCCTCTAGACAGAACCTGTGCCTCTCTGCTTGGGGAATCTTATTCCCATTTATTATGTGAGTAAATAAAGTACGAATTTCATATCCATTGTCCCCTACGTGTCATGCATCCCCACATCCATAAATTCCTGGGTATAGGGGGTGAGGGAGGGAGAAGAGCTGCCTAGCATCCACCAGAAGATGCTAAAGACTAAATAAAACACATTGTATAATAATTTGTTTCCATTGTCCTGGGATTCATTTGCTCAAAGCCACCTTGCCTGACCAAAGGTGGGAAGGTAATTTTGAAATTCCAACCCGCATCAAATAATAAATCCGCACTGAATCAATTATTTTTTGAATACTCAACTCTAGTCTGATCATTTGATATGTACTCTTTTATATGGGGCTTGTTCATTAATTATGAATTACTAATTTAAATGTGAAACATAGTCATCAGATCTTTAACTTCACTAGATTTTCCCCCAAAATGTCAGTAGTTTAGATCAAATGAACAACTGAAGAAATCATAAGGTTAAAAAATGGATCTTTGTAAGCCATTTGTTTAAGATAGCTGGAAGAAAGGAAGGGAGAGCAAAAAGAAATCAAGAAAAAAACAAGCATATTAGAAATTTTAATATATCTCAAAAAAATCCAGCTGAAAATGACACATTAAGCCAAAGCCTAATCCAGAGCAAGGCCCTTGCTCTCTTCAGTTCTTTAGAGGTTAAGGAAAGTGAGGTAACTACAGGAGAAAAGTTTGAAGCTAGCAGAGGTTTGTTCATGAAGTTTAAGGAAAGAAGCCGTCTCCTAACATAAAAGTGCAAGGTAAAGTAGCAAGTACTGATGGAAGTTGTAGCAAGTTATCCAGAAGATCTGGTTAAGATAATTGATGAAACTGGCTACACTCTACAACAGATTTTCTACGTGATGAAACAGGCTCATATTGGAAGAAGATGCCATCTATGACTTTCACAGTCAGAGAGAAGTCAGTACCTGGCTTCAAAGCTTTAAAGGACAGTCTGACTCTCTTGTTAGGGGCTAATTCAGCTGGTAAATTTAAGTTGAAGCCAATGCTAATTTACCATACCAAAAATCCTAGGACTCTTAAAAATTATGCTAAATCTCCTCTGCCTGTGCTTATAAATGGAACAACAAAACCTAGATGACAGCACATCTGTTCATAGCATGGTTTACTGAATGTTTTCAGTCCATGGTTGAGACCTGATGCTCAGAAAAAAAGATTATTTTCAAAATATTACTGCTCGTTGACAATGTGCCTAGTCACTAATGAGTTCTGATGGGGATGTACAAAGAGATTAGTGCTGTTTTCTTGCTTGCTAACACAGTATCCATTCTGCAACCCATAGATGAGGAAGTTATGTTGACTTTCAAGTTTT
>NW_012133859.1:4967148-4968211 GCF_000956105.1 Propithecus coquereli | reverse complement strand
GCAAGTGCAACATAAGTAACATAAATATCTGTACCCCCATAATATGCTGAAATAAAAAAAAAAATCTTTATGTAAACTTTTTGAACCTGTATTAATAAGACAAAATTTCTCACTAGTGGTGACTAATGAAGGCTGTATTTGTCAGTTTTTGTTGCTGAATTATAATAGCTGAATAAAGTAATTGTGAATATGTTCTCTTTCTGTACAATCTGTAGAGCTTGAGTTCAACCAAAGCACTCTTCTTAATCACTTTTTTATAAAGAGAAAAACTACATTGGAAGACTTTCTGAATACCTAATATTTTCCAAATATCATCTCCTTTAAACTACTGCTTGATGGTTTTATTTGTTACTGTCTGAGAGACGCCAAAGTTACGTATTCCTTTTATTTATTCTAAGAGAGAAGAGATAATTGGATAGAGAAAAATAAAGAGTCAAATTCATGTATTTTTGCCTTTATCTCTCACCTGAAATCTCTCTCTAATTAAACTTTTTTTGGTAGCTTTGATTCATAATTTGAAGAAATAGTTTTCAGTTTGTGTTACACATAACATAAAAAATGTTAGCCATCCAAAATATGTAAAAAAAAAAAAAAAACACAACTGTGCAGACACAGTAAAATTCAATAAGGTGAGGAGGTAACTCCGTAAGTTATACAAATGAAATGATAAATTTTACTACAAAGTATTGTAAAGAGAAAATAAATTTTATATCAACAAGTTAATCTTTTTTGTGCAATCAAAATCAAAATAGTCACAACAAGTATTCTTTGTATGGGGCAGACATTAATGTTAGCTTAATAAGTTATGAAATTATGATGAAATTTGAGACTAGTGACAACTTTTTGTGTAAATCTACAATTTATCTCTGACAAATTTTCTAAAATTATGTTTCCAGTCATTGATTTATAAATTTACTTATTCATAACCATGCCTTCTTTCAATAAGCATTTTCTGAAATTTAGTATGGGTTGTACATTTTATTAGAATTGAGATTCCAAATCATTAAGACACAATTATTAAACTCAAAGATACCTTATAAGGTTGCAATAGGGTCAGATATAA
>NW_012133859.1:4962439-4962812 GCF_000956105.1 Propithecus coquereli | reverse complement strand
TTTTTCTTTCTGTTTAGTGGTAAAAACATATATTTGGACCTAATGGTCATTTTACTGTCCTCTTGCCCATTATAATGACATTATTTTCCAATATCTTGAGTTTGTCCTATCCTTCTCTCAATGCCCATCTGTTGAAATCATGTCCTGGCATTAAGTATCAACTCAAACACTGCCTGCCCCATATTTCTGCTTTAATTGTTTCCATCTATGATTAGATACATGTTCTGGAGCATGCTATTATATTTACCCTTCTGAGCCTAGTTTTTATCTACGTAGAATTAGAGAATGAAGATAAATAATCTGTATAGCTCTTTGACTGTTTATCCATACCCCCTTCATTCTAAAATAGAATTTGACTCTTTCATAATAATTT
>NW_012133859.1:4958720-4959734 GCF_000956105.1 Propithecus coquereli | reverse complement strand
ACAATAGAAGTTCTGAGACAAGGGTTTAATTATTCCCTCTAGAGATTTGGACATCCATCACTGAGGGCAATAAATCCATCAAGAAGGAGAAAATTTATTATACTTCAATAGAAACCAAATTATTAGATTATTCATTCATGGAATTGGACACTATCCACTCCTATACATCCACTGACAATATAACTGGAGAAATGTTGACTAGGCCCACTTTATGAATAAGCAAAGCTCAAGTAATAGATAAAAGTAAAAATAATTCAGATTGTACATCAAAGAGATAAATTTCTAACTTATTGCTGACATAAGAAGCCTTTTAATGTTATCCTGAGGGTTAAAAAAATACACCTTTATAAAATGTTTAAATGATTTGAGATTGCCCACCAAAGGACAATGCTGCTTACCTGCTCTAGTGGCATCCTCTACTTCTTTGACACACTTACCACAATTATGTTTAAAATTCAGACCAAGAATTTGTGTTTTGTTTGATAGGCACTGGGAATCTTATAAATATTCTTTCACCTGGGAAGTAATATGATCATAAAATATAGTACTTGCAAACATTATTCTCAGAGGGATATGAAGCATGGAATTAACAAGAAAGAGATGGAAGCCCAGACCACAATGAATTGGGCATTTCTGTCCTAGACATGCGAATAATAAAGCACATTTCATATGGCAAGTAGGGGGCCAGAAAAGAAGGGATAAAACCTCTCAGAAGTATTGAGTCAGGATTATTTATAGAATAGTAGTCATATGAAAAATTATGTAATTTTGGGGGAAAGTTGTGTTTTGATTTTGTTGCTCCTCTTTCCTAAGAAAAGAATAAAAATGAATTCACTTTTGAAATGATAAATAGAAGAATGTCCAAGTATTTTCAGAATGAGTTAATATTTTAACCACTTACTATGTCCTAAGCACTAAATCCAAGTGTTTATTTGCTGCTTGCCACAAATCCATTTTTAAGATGAGGCAACTGAAGCCCAAAGAAGTAGTATGTCCAATGTTAGCTAGCTCATA
>NW_012133859.1:4951491-4958260 GCF_000956105.1 Propithecus coquereli | reverse complement strand
GATAGCTTGGAAGTCTCTCTCCTTTCTTATATTCCAATCACAGAATCTTTGCTATTAGATAGTGAGATTCTGTCTATATTTAATTTAAAAGGAATCCCAGCAACTAAAAGTTGGAAAGTTAGGAAGTAAGCCAAGAAGACAAAGCGGGAGTTATGAGAGCAGATAGGATGTTCAGAAGATATTAGCACTATAGATTTACAGGAATACTCTATTTTAACTGATTTATGCAAATCATAAAAAAATTGAAAAATTCACAACCGTGAACTATAAGAATAATTGAAAGACTAAATAGAGTATTCCCAATGAAGCAATGCTATTGAAACTATTTCTTTTTATCAGAGAAATGTTATTAGTTTTTCACATCTACAAAAATTTCTTCACAACTTGCTTAAGTTTTAGGATGAGATTTTAGCTAATCTGTCATTATGCATCTCATTCTGTGGAGAAATCTTAGTACCAGAAGCTCCAAACTGGCACCCAGGTCAAAATGAATTCCCCTGCTCTGTTGGATTAGTGGGTGACCATGTGATATATATCTACACCAAGACACTCTAGGGAGTAAAAGGGGAGATTATTACTCCATGACAACAGGTCTGAAACATGACTGCCAAGGCACACAGAGATGTATGACCATGCTACCTATTCAACCACTCTGAAGATTAAAACCATCAATCTGAATGCTTTTATATGAATCAGGCCCTCCAATTCACCAAAGTCCTTACGACTCCCTAGTACTTACCATCCTACTACATACCCAATCCATGCTTCATACAAAGGAAGAATACAAATATAAAATCATTCCCTTCATAAGTAAAGGCTGGAAGAATTGTGTGTCTGTCTGTGTGTGTGTGTGTGTGTGTGTGTGTGTGTGTGTGTGTATGATATTTAGCCTATTCACAGTTTTGTTCTCCCACACAATTAACAATATTTCCTCTGTCTCATCACAAGGATTCTCACTTCTTCTCCCCCAAAACCCCAAATCAAACCCCTTTGTCCCCAAAGAAGCAGAATTCCAACTGACCACATCATTAATATAGTTGATATGATTTTTATTTTTCTCTTTTGCTGTGTACAGTAAAAACCAAAAACTTACCAGTAGCTGGTGAATGACACAGATAGACTAATACTTAATACTTGGCCAAATTTCTACCATCTGACCTATATTGTGCTTTTTAAGTATGATTCAGTAAAATGCCAAATTTGCTGAATATATTCATCATAAGATAAATGGAGTATTATTAGCAAAGTAGCCAGTTTAGAACATTCGTGATACACAGAACTGTTCAGGTTTAACAAAACCAGTCCCCTATTTTGGAGTAGTACTTGAACATAAGCATAAAACCACAACAAGCTCATAATAATGAGAATAACGAATGACAGAAATCAGAACTCATTTGTTCTTTCAGGGGTTTGATAGGTAATTTTTCTAAAGGGGAGAGAAGAATTGAGATTTTATTTGTGCAATGCTGAGATGAATTACCCAAGACCTTATGTAAACCGAAAGCTTGTATTGACCTGTTGAAATGGGAAAGCTTGTAACCATGGCAACGGAGGACAAGTAAAATGGGTTTTGCTGCAGTTATAAATAAGGCAGAGAAAACAGTGGACGTTTCCTCCATCAATCTGTGATACAGGCAACACATAAAATAAAAAGCACCATTTTTCTCTCTATAGTTTTTTCTGTTATAAAATGCACATCACATTTGGGATGACAATCTCCATGAGGCAGACTGTGGTCTACAAGGTCCAGGGGAAGGGAAGTTAGGGGGCGGGGATTGGGGGAACGAAGAAGAGGGAGAAAAATGTAGATCTTAGACAATGCCACTACTTAAAGAATTTATTCTTTCTTAGGAGCATGCTACACATAATTGCATTTCAGGGTTGTACATTTCAGAATATCTAAATATACAGATACAAGGCAAAGGAGAAAAATCATCAAGCCCTTTCAAATTGTCATGCCATATCTTTCTTTTAGCCAGAGTAAAAAGGATATTAAGTGCAACATATTTGTAACTATATCCATTCTTACTATGTTCTAAAATCTATGATAAATGAATAATGATACACAAGGCTTCATAATATGAGCCTGTGCAGGCTTAATGGCTACCATGGTTAATTCTGTCAATTCTTTTTAATCAGAATTTTCATCGAATATCTTTAAAAAAATCTGAAACTCTTTCACCCAACACTTGGTGGCACTACCACTTCATAAGGCAAGTCACTGCAAAAGATTCCCAAATCATCTGTTTCAAGGCTTTGGAAATCACCTTGTCTACCTTTCTATAGTGTAACTCTTTAGCTGTAATGCCTTGAATATGCTACGCAAGGTACTCATAAGTCTCTGCCCCCTTCCACTCACAGTAGTACTGCTGTGCCATAGAAAAAGAATTTGTTGTAAGCCCTAATTTTTATTACACTAGGTTCATAGGAATGAAAAAAATCTAGAAAAGGCACTTTCACGTAATAGTTATTGGGTTCATGGTTGAGAGGCTACATTGTCTAATGGAACCTTCTGAGATGATGGAAATGGTCTATATCTGTGCCATCTACAATGTAGCCACTAGCTTCATGAGACTATTGAACTTTGAAATTTAGCTAGTGCAATGGATAAACTGAAAGTTTATTTTTTTATTTTAATAAATCTCAACTTAAATTTCAATAGTGCAAATGACTAGAGGCTACCATGTTGGACCACATAGCCTGTACCTTGCACTATGCATGGCCCTTAACTGTTGGCTCAAGAGAGTTGAGTAAAAGGGGCAAGGAAGGATGTAAAGTATAATATAAGACAAGTGATGACACCATCCCATTCCCCTATCAACAGGGAAAATATAATGAAATGAAATTAATCCATCTGTCATATGACAAAATCAACTCATTAGCCTTTTCATCATCACCTGAGAAGTGGTGGACTGTCTTCTTTGCAGTCATATATAAACTCACTAGGTTGCCAGTCTAAAAATTGCTCTTTCTTAGTATTGTTTTTTATTTTTTTTAACCTGCATAAAAGTTAAGGGAGAAGAAAATCATTTCACATGAGTCGCTTTGTATAGTGTAAGATCATGGGATTCCTCATCCCTCAGCCCTGCCTCCAATGACCTAGCTAAAGGGCAGGGTGAGACTTTCCAAATTAGTTTGGTCTTACCCTACTGAATGCTGAACAATCTAAAGAGATGAATGTTATACAGTAAGTTGCACAATACAAAGGATAATCCAAAGATGCAGTTAGTCCCCAGAAATAAAGGTATCTTTGAAAGGAGAATGAGAGGGATGTGGCTGGTGCTACCACTAGTGTGTTCTGGATCACACTTCATTCTAGCACTGATCTCTCCCTTTACTTCCTACAGGGCTTATTAAAATTTTATGAAATTTGATTCTGTCTCCCTTACTAGGAGTTGAGCTGTCATATGAAAGAGCATGATTTTTTGTTTTCGTTTTTTGGTTACCTCTGTCCCTGAACCATACACCTCCACTCTCTTCCTATTGGCAGAGAAGATAAAGGAATCAGGAGAGTAGAGATGTCATAAATGGGAATTCCTCTATTATAAAAGGAATGTGCCAATAAGGACCTCCTAATAGTGACAACGCAATTACTCCACTGACAGTTATGTATGTGCAGGAATTACTGCCAGAGTGTCATAATAAATCCATTCTGGATTCTAAATTTAAGCAACTGCATTGCTGCGATAAGGAATAGTGTGGCATATCAAGAGTGACTTTCCAGGTTACTGGTTATCTTAAAAAAATATTATTCTGCTGCTCTATTACTTGCATTTATAAAAAAAAATCTTCTTGAAACGATATTGTGTTTTTCACTCATCTGCTTCCTGTTGCCTTATGCTGGTCAAAATCTGTACTTGGTTCCTACGGACCATATGCTGAGACTACTCTCCCAAATCTATGGCATAAAAATTTTCCTTTTTCTTTTCTACTTCCCTATAAATAATCACTTCTGTTTATAATCCATTTATGGTTCAAAATAGATGCAGAATGGACTTGATGATTACCTCACATCTTTACAATTATTTCTCACATTTTTACTAATATTTTCATTGATCATTTTGTCTTTTTCATTTCTCCAATCATATGTATCTAAGAATCACTGAAATTTAGAACTTACATGGATTTAGAGATCCATTTGTTTAGCACTTCATAACCTGGGATCAATTAACCACCTTAAAATTAAAGAAAAAATTTTCTTCGCATGATAATATTTATTGCTCAGGGTCCAGTTGACTGGAACCAGCCATCTGAATAAATGGAATTGATATGAGGAATTGTTCCTTAAGAATAAAGGATAAAAAGAAAATGCTAAGCTATTTATTGCAGAGTAACAACTACAGAAAACAACCACAACACCTAGTGCTCAGGCAAAAAAACAAACAAACAAACAAAAAAAGGAACAATAGCAAAAACTTAAAGGAGGGGCCTATGGGAGCTAAAACTGAAACCTCTCAAGAGGGACTGATCCGATGTCCCTAGACAGGAGGCAAGATGAGGCTGCTTGTGTAAGTGTTGGAAAACTTGATAATTGGATTCAGTAGCCCCCATGAAAGGCAATGCAGCAGTGGTGCTCACAGAAACTACAAACAGCAAGTCTAGATGAGGCAGACAGGAATGAAGAAGTTCCTTCATTCTTCTTCAGCCTTGCAGCCACCCTCTGATTGACTTTGATTGACAGAGCCGAACAGGAAGACAGTTGGCACAGCAGAAAGGTGGTGGTCTGAGTTCCAGCTCCACAGCCACCAAGCAGAGTGGAGAAGGTTAGGCTTTAAGCTGGTAGACAATGATGTAATAATTGTCACAAAGTATGCATATTTTTACAGCAAGAGCACTCATATTTTTGTTAGCTTCTGAAAGGAATATGTTACCCTGAAATGATTAAGAATCACTCAGTAGCAGAAAAGAGTAAAAGGACCTTATGATAGATAGTAAGCCTGTGGTCCTTTCTGCTGCTTGTTCTATTCCTTGGTTAGTTATACACTTACTAACAAGAAGACACCCTAATGTAAATTTGAAAACATCTTAGTCCTCAGAACACATTAGGTAGTGGGATATGGTGATTAAAAATAAGAAACAAAAACAAAACAAACATTGTTCACAACCTATGTCCACAAGAAGATCTACACATTTCCCAAAGCCGCATCATTATTTTTATTATAACGAACTAGTCTTTTGTATTCAAGCATTATTCTTGAATTAAAAGCATGTAGAAAAATTTACTGAACCTATGAATGATTTAACATAGCTTGACAATTAGAATAAATTTTAAATTAGTAATTAAAATTAATATGTTTCTTCCTACCTGATAATATCCATTAAAATTCATTTGGAATGCTTGTTGTTACTCATGCATACATAGGCACTTATGCGTGTATAGCCACTTGGGTATGTCAGAAGCAGGTCAGAGGGAAAAAAAAAAAAGAAAATTAAGAAGAGTCAAGGTTAGGAAGTGTTCGACTGTTTGCATCACGATGCATCATATTAATGTCCAAGAAGGTATGGCTACCTTGAACTTGATATTCAGAAGGATCCAATAAATTACATGTAATAAATTCGTACTTGACATTCAAATGAGACCAATATAGTATTGTGGAGTGTTAAACAGACCTTTCTAGAAATAGAGATGCTCAGTAAGTTGGATGTGCTGTTATGTTTTGGAACGATCCCCTCGTAGGCAGATGCTGAGAGTTCTGGGAATAGAGTTGCCATTAAGGAGATAGCTGGCAAGAGTTAGAAAGCCTATTTGGACTCAAGCAAATGGATGTTTCATCATAGCAGGTCTCTAGTCCTAAGGTAGAAACTGTAGAAGGAAAAGAAAACTCAAGCAGAAGTGTTGGTACATTGACCAAAATAACTAAAAGGAGATCAAACAAAAGACTGCAGCTCAACTTGTACTCAGTCGCCAAGGGCACTGGATGTGGATTTTGGCACAGCCATATTAACTATCCACTCATGGCAATGAAGGGGTGTCTAATATATCATTGGACTTGGTTTAAAAATTAGACTGAGCTGCAGAACTCAGAACTAAAAAACAGAACTAAAAAAAGGGAGGATCAACGGTCAGAACCTCAGATCCATGGAAAAATAATAATAGTTAGATCTGAATACAAAATGCAGCATCTCATTAATTGAACTGACAAGTGAAACACCCTAGTGATTAGAATTAGGGTATTACTTAGTTTCATTGCATTAGCTAAACTTCTTTGAAGCATTTCCCTACCTCACAGAGTAATTCCACATGAACATCTTTTCATCTATTATGTCTGAACCTTAAATGTTCTTCATATTGTAGATACAGTACATACATTGTTGCAAAGTCAAGCTCATTAACAAGATTTTAAAAAGCCCCAGGGCAGGGCATATGCTTTCTTCATCTTGGAATCCTCACCACCTGGCACAGAGCATGGTGCACAGGAGGTATCCATACAGTTGGGTGAATCTGTTGAATTTCAATCTGTTTCCAAAATAGATTCAATTGAATAAAATAAGTGAAAATGTCCACTGGGTACTAGTGATTTCTTGTCACTATGAGATGGTAGATCCAACTTATCAAATGCTTCATTTCAAGGTTTAAAAGAACCTGAAAATCATCTATGTCACTAACCCTTGAAATTCTAAATTCTATTTCTTCATCTATATACACATATACACACAGATATGGATACAAAGTAAATATGTACATACACACATACAATTGTAGTGTTGCTCATAGCAGTAAATTTGGAACTCTGAGACAAGGGGAGTGACAAGATGGCTGACCAGAGAC
>NW_012133859.1:4918716-4951055 GCF_000956105.1 Propithecus coquereli | reverse complement strand
AAATGCTATCCCCAATCCATACTATGAGCCACTGCCTGGACAATAAATATTTATTCATTCAAAAAGGATTGATTGATCATCTATCAAACAATTTGACAGGGGCTAAGGATAAAGTGGTAAGCAAGATGGGCAAGGTCCCTGTACTCACTGAACTTACATTTTAATGGGGATAATACACAATACATGTATTAGCTTCACATGAATTTAGCTTTTCATGAATTAAGTCACAAAAATTATAGACATTAGAAAGGAAATAAACAGGGTGCTATAATACTGGACAACAGCGTATATAATGTTAGGCCCAGGAAACAGCAGAAGATCTAAGATAGGAAAGAATCTGGGAGTATCTGGGAAGCCTGGGTTTGTCAGAAGATTAGAGGGTAACATGTGAGATGCTATGGGGTGAGAATGAAGGGAGATCAAACCACACTCAGTGGACATTAGAATGGGCTTTGGATTTCGTTCTAATTAGAAACCAATGGAAACTTTTAAGCAGGGTATAATATGATCAGATGGATGTTTAAAAATAGGACTCTAGACATTTTGTGGAAAATAGATTATAGAAGGATGAGAATGAATTTAAGGAGACCACAGAGAAGGCTATTTCAAAAGTCCTGGTGAAAGATAATTGAGCTTTCCATAATGTTCTGGCAGTGGAGATAGAAAAACTTGGTGGAACTGGGATATATTTTGGAGGTAAAACTAAGAAATGGTTAATTCAGTATGGAGTTAAGAAAAAATGATGACTCAAGGATAACTCCTGAATGTTAACATGGGCATCAGGGTAAGATGGTAAATATTGAGAAATTAATAGGTTTAGGTGGTGGTAAAATAAAGTGGGGATATTGTGTAAGAAGTTGGACATAAGAGTCACAAGTGTCAAAGTCTGGGCTGAGACACACATTTAAGATTTTTTAGTGCATAAAAGAATGGGCAAGAGGCTAGATACAAAAGAGGATACTATCCTAAACCCAGCCCTAGCAATTCCAAGATTTAGAAACCGTATCAGGCAAGATGCTGCATTGCCAGAATTTGCGAAGAGGGAAGACCATTGAATTAGCAGTTAAAACAGTAGTTAGAGAATCCTTACGAATAGAATGTTTTAAGAAAAATAAAGGCTGAGATGAGGGGGAGAGATCACATCATATGAGGATAAAGTGGTGTCATTGGAATTGGAACCATCGGGGTCAAATGACATTTACAAGAGCAGTTTTGGCAGGGAAATGAGAAGAAAGGCTACATATTGTGGGTTGAATAGTGGATGAGAAATGGAAAAGTTAGAAGAATAAGTATAAACAGCTTTCTTGAGAATACTTTTGGTGTACATAAAATGAAATTGCACAGGAGCTGTCGAGGAGTGCAGGGTGATGTCAACTCAGTATCCAGCACAAAATTCCCTACTGATAACATTGCTCTTTGCTCATGTTCTACCTCTAGGCTATATGTTTCAATATTTACTCATACTATTCTCTACAGGACCCCAAATATTATGTCAGATACTTTTCTGCTTCTGTGCCTCCTTTAATCATGTGGTTTCATTTGCAGCTCTGCATCTTAAAAAACTCTCCCACCTCCTAATTGCCTGTCCTATTCCCAAACTCAGTTCTCATCTCCTGGTACTGTGAGCATTTCCCTAGGATTCAAACCAGTAGTGAATGTTTTATAAGCCCTGAATTATTCACTACTTGGCCCTTCTGGAAGTTAAAGACTAAGAGAGAGAATTGCGCTCACAATTTCAAAAATCTTCTAATCCTACATTGCCAAAAACCTCTTTCTCTCTCTGAAAGCAGACAAGATTGAGGGGTCTTATACACCCAATGGAAAAAACAGTCAAAATATCACATTATATCTCATTTCATAGCCTCAAAGAAACTTTGTAGGAGAATACCATTTAAGTTCAAAAACTAAACAGGATGACCTCCTCCCCTAAGTTAATTGAAATGACCTTGCTCAAGATTTCCAGAGGTGAAGGGAGAGAGAGAGAAAGAAAGAGAAATGAAAAAGAGAAAGGTGAACCAGCTTTACTTAGGAAATCCTAACTTGTATTACTACCCAAAGAAGTGGAAAACAGAATGAGAGGCACTTCCCAGGTATATTTATGACACGGAAGCAGAAAAGGCAAGAGGCAAATACGAGTAGAACAGAGTTCATGTGCTTTGGAATGCAGAGACATATTATTTCTACCACTAATCTGCCAAATCCCTTTCTCCATCTCTAACCAAGAAGTCCTCTCTTATCAAATAGCCAAGCCAAGGTGGGTCTGGTATGAAAGAAGAAACTCTTTCCTTTCTTGGCTATGTCTTTGGCCTTCACCAATAGTCCTTATGGAAACTTACTTAATGTGCTTTAATGTCCCCTGTGTTTATCTTTTCCTAAGTACAATATAAACTTATATGATCAAGGAAATATATGTGTCTGCTTGTGTAAGTATTTTTGCTTGTATATTTTTATTTCTGTAGGGTTCTATAAATTGAGCATCACTATGATCTATCAACACATTGAAAAGATATAAATTTAATCAATACACAGTTGGCAACCAGAAAGTCACACTTAGTGATAAGAAATAATTTCCAGCATAGTGCTGAATATCCTTATACTAGACTTTGTATAGGAGTCATACGTCTAGACTATATATCTCTTTAGTTGAGGCTCATATATTCACACTGCAATTAGTTCCCTGAACTACTTGAGAAGCTAGTCATTTAGCATCCTCTATTTCTGTGAGTCAGTATCTCAGTCAATCAGTATATATACATGCATGGATTGATGACTGGATTGAAATGTTCGCAGAAGTAGTTTGGATTTCCTGAGAGAAATATATAAAAATATAAGCTGTTCTTATATCTTTCTCTACTGTGTTCTTTCTGGGTAGATAAATTTATCTAAGTTAATGAAGACTAGATAATTAACGTCTGTGGTTATAGTGTATCAATCATTTGAACACACTAAAAAAATGAGATTTAGAAAAGCATTTCCCAAAGCGTTTGTACCCCCATAATACTCTGAAAAAAAAATAGAAAAGCATTTCCCAAATGATAGTTTCTGGAGATGTTGTTACATAGTCCATTAAAAAAAAAATTTAAAAAAGGCTATTGATAAAAAAATTGTGTTAATAGACTTATAATATGCATCATCATGTGTCCTGAAAAGAAATTCAAGTTAGAAACATTGAGTTAGAAAAATCTCTTCCACTGATATTTAGACAAGGTCTACTTGTTCATTCTAACTTTGGGGCATTTGCCCATATTGTTTTTTTCCTATGGTCCCTCTTCTCCCCCTCTGCATTTCTTAGGATCAGTTAGTCTATGTCACAATACTTTAACTCCTCTTAACACAATACTTTAATTCCTCCACCAGAGGAGGTGACCCTCCAGGGAACTATCCTCCCTGCAGCATTCCACTGCAGCAACTACCTTACAGCTCAATTACTTCTACCTTGTTGCTCAATCATCAGACAAGGAGATCTCCATTTTTGGCAGGACATTGGAAGAAAAAACAGAAAATTGCTTGAGGACTTTGAACTACCTCATACATACATCTGTTCTCATTTCTCACTTTTCTTTGGAAAAAACTGGTCATGTGGCTCTATCTAACTTTAAGGAGACTGGAAATGTGCTTTCTCCTTTGGCCAGGAAGGAAGGGAAAGCCAGATATTGGTGAGAACGAGAAATGTCTACTGCATTCTATAAAACTTGCCTATGTTTCCATGATTAAGTTACCTATATGTGTCACTAATTAATCTATTCTAGATGAAAACATCCTTGTCACCATGCAATGAGTTTTGAACTAGCCTTAGAAATGATTGCATCTGTTTTCCTCCAATCAAACTATGAGAGCTCACATCCCTGTTCACCAAAGTTGCTGCCTTAAGCACAAGTGTCTCCATTCATCATCCACCATCACTTCTAATGTCATCCCACTTTTGTGGTGTATATCCCTAGACCAAAGCCAATCTTCTACGTTTTTGGACCAGATGAATTTGCAGCTAGCTCTGAAGGCAGAAGGCCTGATCTTGAATCCTGGCACCAATACTTACTAGATACATGATCTTGGTAAAATTACTCAACATTTCCATGCTATGAGTTCCTCATTTATAAAATAGAGACAATCATAGGGGTGATTATGAGAATTAAATAAGAAAATACATGTAAATATTAACTATATTAGTAAAGGCTTTTATATTTTCACCTTTGTCTTAAGACATTTCCTCCATCTTTGTATGGTAACTGAAAACTAGTTTTTACTCTATAAAGTTGGGATTTTTGTTTTGTTTTTTCCATGTTCCTTTCTGCCACAAGAACAGAAAATGTGTAAAATGTTCCTCTTGCTCTCGATTACTTCCTCCAAAAAGTTTTTTCTTCTCCCAACTTCCTCTAAATTAAAGAAAAAAAAATCCTATTTAAGCAGTATGCTTTCACGTATACTATTTTTCTTCCTTAATTGTATTTACCAACAGCCTTGCCACCTCCCTTACACTAAAGACTCCAACTCATGACTCCTAATATTTCTTGGTGATTCCAATAGACATTTGAGTGGCTCTTTACCATGTACCTCGCTTAGTCCTATACCTGTGGATGTCAAATGACTTTTATTTCCATTCTGTCCCATATTCTGTTCCCATATTTATACCTTAGAGTCTTATATGCCCCAAAATCTCTTAACTTCAAATATCACATTCCCCTACTCTCACCTCTGATCTTTCGGTCTAATTTTTTCACGTATCTTCTTCATATCAGCAATACCTTCACTTCACCGTGACACCCAATCTATTGACCCCATCACATTTTTATTATCAGTAGCCTCATGCCATCTTCATGTCTCTTTGCCCAGTTTATATTTCATGCTTAATTATTATAATCACTCCATTGAAATTAAATCCCATACCTCCTTCTTTCTCCTTTATAAAAAAAACCTGGATGAGACTGAATAACCTCCTTTTCCTTTGCTGTATAAGAGCCCCTAAGCATTTCTAAAGGAAATCATGCAACTGCCTGAGCAGTTTTACTTTAAACCCTTGACGAAAAACATCACAAAGGTTTCCACAATTCTTGGAAATGGTTTGTTTCTTTACTATTCTCACTTTCCTATTCTCCTTTAAAATGCTGCATCTACTACCACCACCCTCAACACACACACTCGGTTAACGACCTTACGTAGTCGCAGACCCCCCAAATATAACAGAAAATGTCCCTTCTCTCGAGTTCAGTCAATCAGTCCTTTCATCTTCTAGGTCCCATCCTATGCAACTCAAGGATTTCACTTTTTCAGTTTTCTCATTTCTTATTAACATCATTAATTTCCTTCTTTTCTGGATGAGTTATATGGGAGCACAAATGTGCTCCACTATGTCCTATTTTAAAAATACCTTTCCATGATCCATATCTCTCCAGTATCTTTTGCAATTCAAAATTGATATGAATGAAAGAGTTGTCTATACACAAAATCTCCAATTTATTACTTCCCATTCACTCTTAAATAGATTTCAATCTAGTTAACACACGAACTCTCGCAATGAAATCAAGAGCATACAAGATCTCTAGGCAGCTCTATGACTTGCAAGTTGCACACTCATTGGCAATTCTTTTTGTTCTCATTTGCCTTTAATTCTCAAGAGCCTTTGGCTCTGTTGATCATCTCTGCTTGAAACTTATCCTCTCTTGGCTTTCAGGATGACACATTTTCCTGGTTTTCCTTCTACCTCACACTCTCTTTCTCAGTATTCTTTCCTTGCTTCTCATTCTTGATCCAACATCTAAATTTTAGAATTTCTCAGCATTTGGTCTTATGCCTTCTTATAATTTTTCTCAAATGCTCGCCTCTTTGACTCTGTTCAGTCATACGGCATCAGCTATCATTTACATGTTACATCTCAGCTTATTTCACTTAACATAATGCTCTCTAGGTTATTCATGTTGTGCAAAATGACAGGATTTTAGTCTTTATTATAGCTGCATAGTATTCCATCGTATACAGGTACCACATTTTTATCCCTTTTTCCATTGCACAATAGGGTGACTATAGTAAACATAATGCACTGTATACTTCAAAATAGTGAGAAGAGAGAATTTTGAATATTCTCACCACAAAGAAATGACAAGTGTTCAAGGTGATGGATATGCTAAGTACCCTGATATACTCCCAACACAATGTATATATGTGTCAAAACATGACACTGTACCCCATAAATATGTATAATTATTGTGTATCAGTTAAAAATAAAATAAAACTTGAATGTTCTTTATGGTGAGAACACATCAATCTAAAGAGATTGATCTCATAGAAGTAAAGATTAGAATGGTGGTTACTAGAAACTGGGGAAGTTAGAGGGGAGGGGGAATGGGGAGAGGCTGGACAATAGATAGAAAGTTATTGTTAGGAGGAAAAATTTCTGGCATTCAATATGTATGTTTTGACTCCTAGATATAATCATAGACCCAACCCAGCCATTTCAGTGAAATTCAGATTCATATACCCAACAGGCCTTTGTCATATCCACCAAATGTCTTATAGATATCTCAACCTTATTATGTCCAAAACAGAGTCCTTAATTCTTCCCCTTACCAAAAAGTCCTAAGCATATCTAATTTTTTCCCACCTGGGTTATATGACGTGACTAACCAGAGGCCTAGAATCATCTTACTCCTCCCTTTCCCTTACTCCAACATCTCAATGATCAGCAAGCCCTAGTCAGTCTTTCTCACAATATATTCTCAATCTCTCTACTTTTTCTAGCTCCACTGTCACCTTCCCAGCTCAAAATCCCATCTCTCCCCAGCCCTACAATAGCATCCTCATTATAGTTCATTGGTCTACTCTCAAGCCCCTTCTAATCCATTTTCTTCTCACTATCAGAGAGATGTTTTCAACATTTATCAGATCCTGCTGCTCTAATATTTTAAAGCCTTTTTAAACTTACTAGTCCTCACAGGATAAAATGTAAGTGGCTCTATGTCAGCAAGGCCCTGCTCAAACTTGGCCCAGTTGACATCCTAGCCTGTCTGGTAACTTTATTAGCCTGGCTCACTTCCCCTCTGATGCACTGACCTTTCATCAGCTCCATATCAATGATCAATCCCTTCCCAAGTCAAGACTTCTGCTCTCAGGTCTCAGTTTAAATGCCACCTCCTTACAGGAGCAACACAAACAGATGAGCATGTGTTGCTAGACATCCATGCAGTGTTCCTGTTGGAATGACCAGTTTCTTGTCTGACTAGGAAACAGATTTCTTAGTTTAGATTCTTTTGTTTTCAGCATATCCATCAACTGTGTGCCTTAAGACTCTATGTACTGATTATGCTTCCTTGTAACAACATCATGAAAACTACCTGGGCATCTCTTGCTAATACACAAATTTTAAACCCCATTGCCAATGTGAGCCCTGGCAGAATTCAGATATAAGGCAATTCTGAGTGAACATATCATTTAGATCTTTAAGAACCAAGGAAAAGGAATCTTCTGTTATATGAACTAACACAAAGGCCGTTATTTGGGAAAAAAATAAACAGCTACTTTTTTGTACAGGATTACAAGTCTGAGGAAGTGTTTGCAAGGTGAGAGAATAACCTTGTCAATATAAAACTTAATTTTAACATATCAGATAAAAAAAAAAAAAAAAAACAGAGCACAAGAGACCCAGAGTCAGGAAGGGTGTTTATTTCAATGAAGGTTTGTTCCATCTTTTAATTTCTGATGGTTAATCTCTAAAGGTATTACAGATAATGTGAGAAATACATGCTATAGAAGGAAAGCAGTGCTCATGATAAACATTTTGATTCAGTGGTAAAGGAAGACAATAGGACAGAACGATTCAGCAATTTTGACAGGCATGCCAATAAAAACTCATGGCATGAAAAGGGAAGAGAGTGGGGGGAGAAATTGATGATGTAATAGAAATAAACAACAAGCTCTCATTCCTGTGTTTTTGCAAGGGAAACAGAGTCAATTTTGATTATTCAATTTTAGAAAAACTGTTCAGAAAAAAAACAAGAGGATATGAAATTGACAGATTTTTATTATTCACTATGTAATAAAGCAGTTTCCTGAATTGCACAGAAATGTTAAGTAGTTGGATAGGAAAAATAATGTAATTATTAAATTAATCACTAAGATGCCACAGAGAAACATGATATTACCAGTTTCCACTAACCTCTCTTCATCCTTTAATTAGCTCCAGTAGCAGTCTGTATTTTTTATAATCTCAAAAATGTGACATGCAAGCAGCCAAGATGGCTGACTAGAGACATCACTTACTTGTCAGATCATCATCCTGGCTGGAAGGTAGTATATTGGACTGAGGAAAGCAAAGACCAGTTGCAGCCCAGGTGTGGACTGCAGGGAGAGTCAGCAGAAATGTCCAGGGACCCAACCGAGAAAAACGGCAAAGCTGGGAGTGAGGAAGATAGAGAGGAAAAGACAGAGGTACAAACCAAACCCAAAGAGGCTCAGGGAGCCTAGTGAAAGGGTAAGGGGGGCTCCCCCTCCCCCACCTAGGTACCTTCAGTGGAAAGCGGGACACAGAACATATTGGGGATGCTTCTACTCTCCAAAAACCCAGGCACGAGGCTAACTAGGAGTAGCAGGTGAACCAGTGAGCCCAAGAAGTTTAGGTGTTAACAAAGGACATCCCATGAGAGTATGCCATGAGAGACCAGAGTGCCAGCTTCCTTGCACCTGGACACTATTTCCTGCACCTCTTCCAGTAATGGTATCAGAGAAAGTAATTTTGGCTTGGACTAGCTGGTGGTAGCGACCACTCCCCCCACATTGCAACCGTGAGAATACTTTGAACAAAGAGCACACAAACAGCTGCTACTCTAGGGCAGGTGCACCTTCCCGGCCAAGCCTGCCACTGAGAGCAGGGCGGCCACAATTTGCAAGCCTCCTTCCTGCCGGCATTTCATGGTATCACGTGCTGGCAACGGACACGAGGTCCAGACCTGGTGACCCCTGGACATGAGAGCATGCGCAGGGGGACATAGGGGAGAGATCTTGGTCCTGAACTCGGGTGGCAAGGAAGCCTTTGTAGATATATCCGACAGGGAGTGTGGAGGAGCACTGAAGAATGGGGATCTGTGAGCAAGCCCATCCTCCACCCCTGCTGGAAAAACCTATTGGAAAGGGGCGTGGCATTCAGAGTGAATTAGCATAGTCCCTGGTTCCTATGACAATGAAATGCCCAGGTAGTGCATCAGCTGAACGGAAGCAGTGACCCTTTCTCCCACTCTTTATAACAGGGAGTGCAACTTCCAAGAACCTTGCAAGTGGCCGCTTCTCCCCAGCAGGAGCGTACCCCTGGCAGAGGCTCCCGTGGACAAAGAGGCCTACCTCTCTCCTCTTGGGGTCTTCTCGTGGAACAAGCGTGTACAATTGGGGACCCTCCACCCCACCCTCCAGCACCCTGAGGAGATGCACACTAGTGAGTCAGACATACGGACTGAGGAGCAGTTGCAGAGACGATCTCCAGCGAGGAGGGCACGCACATGGACGCTTCTGATGGGAGTGCTGTGGAGTTTAAGGGAGTGAATAGGGAGGTCACTCACCCCACTCTGCAGAGAAACTGGTCCGGGGCCTCGGCACTAAGAGATTAGGCCCCTCCCCTGAGAAAACCTTTTTGGCTTGGAGAGATTGCCCTGAACTTCATACCATTGGCTCTCCCTAGAGGCCAGATAAGTAACCCCTGAGCTTTGTTGAGGCTTTGCAAGACTCTCAGGATCTCACAATCCAGCCATGATTTGTCTTGCTCCTCCCCCCACATCAGGGGGAGTAGAGATCGGGCAACCTCCTTGGAGCTACCAGATCCCTCCTGAGGCTTAGGGCATCCATGTGCCCCACCTGGGGGACCAGAGCTTATCACAGGCACAAAAGACCATCTAGGCAGCCGGCTCTTCCATGCAAACTTCAATCAACAACAGGGGAACAACTCACAAGTTAAGCTATGCTATTGCTTTTTGCTCATGATATGATCTTACATCTAGAAAACCCCAAAGACTACCAAGGAACTCCTGGAAGTGATAAATAAATTCAGCAAAGTCTCAGGTTACAAAATCAATGTGTATAAATCAGTAGCATTCCTTACACCAACAACAGTCAAGCTGAGAATCAAATCAAAGTCTCAATACCTTTCACAAAAGCAACAAAGAAAATAAAATATCTAGGAGTATATTTAACCAAGGAGGTGACAGACCTCTACAGGGAAAACTACTAAACACTGAAAAAGGAAGCAGAGGATGTTAACCAATGGAAAAATATATCATGTTCATGGACTGGCAGAATCAACATTGTTAAAATGTCTATACTACACAAAGTGATTTGCAGATTTAATGCAATCCCCATTAAAATACCAACATCATTTTTCCCAGTGCTAGAAAAAATAATTCTATGCTTTGCATGGTACCAGAAAGACCCCATATAGCCAAAGCAACCTTAGGCAAAAAGAACAAATTGGGAGGCATCACTTTACCATACTTCAAGCTATGCTACAAGGCTATAGGAAACAAAACAGCATGGTACTGGCACAAGAACAGAGACATGGACCAAGGGATCAGAACAGAGGATCCAGATATAAAACCATCCTCATATTGCCATCTGATCTTTGACAAGCACATAAAAACATACATTGGGGAAAAGAATCTGTATTCAATGAATGGTGCTGAGAAAATTAGATAGTCACATGTAGAAGACTGAAAGAGGATCCGCACCTCTCACGTCTCACAAAAATCAACTCACCATGGATAACAGACTTAAACCTAAGTCATGAAACTATAAGAATTTTAGAAGAAAATATAGGAAAAACTCTTATACATATTGGCCTAGACAAAGAATTTATGAATAAGAGCCGAAAGGCAATCATAGCAATAGCAAAAGTAAATAAATGGGACCTGATTAAATTAAAAAACTTCTGCACCACCAAGGAAACAATCAATAGAGCAAACAGACAATCTACAGCATGGGAGAAAATATTTTCATGCTATACATCCGATAAAGGGTGAGTAACTAGAATTTACAAACAACTCAAGTAAATCAGCAAGAAAAATCAAACAACTCCATTAAAAAGTGAGCAAAAGACACGAACAGACACTTTTTAAAAGAAGATAAAGTCCAAAAAACATATGAAAAAATGCTCAACATCTCCATTCATCAAGGAAATGCAAATCAAAACCACAATAAGATATCACTTAACTCCAGTGAGAATGGCTTTTATCAAAAAGTCCCAAATCAATAAATGTCAGCATGGATGCAGAGAGAAAGGAACACTTATACACTGTTGGTGGGACTGCGAACTAGTAAAACCTCTATGGAAAGTAGTATGGAGGTATCTCAAAGAACTAAAAGTAGACCTACTCTTTGATCCAGCAATCCCAGTATTGGGTATTTACCCAATGGGAAAAAAAGACATTTTATCAAAAAGATACTTGCACCAGAATTTTTATTGCAGCACAATTCACAATCACAAGGATGTGGAATCAACCCAAGTGCCCCATCAATACATGAGTGGATTAACAAAATGTGGTATATGTGTACCATGAAGTACTCAGCTGTAAAAAAGTGGTGAATTAATACCATTTGTAACAATCTGGATGGAACTCAACATCATTCTTCTAAGTGAAGTATCACAAGAATGGAAAATCAAATACCACGTGTACTCACTATTAAATTGAAATTAATCAATCAGTACTCATGTGTACATATGGTAGTAAAACTCAACAGAAATTAAGCAGGTGGGAGGAGGGAGGAAGGGTTGGGTAAATTCACACCTAATGGGTACAATGCACACTATCGTGGTGATGGGCACATTTATAACTTTGACTCAAATTGTACAAAAGCAATTCATGTAACCAAAATGTTTGTATGCCAGTAATATTCTGAAATTAAAAAAAATGTGACATTAACTGTTTTCTGAAGTGATAGAATTACTTTTAATTAATTGCATTAATACCAGATATTTCAGGCAACATAGTATAACAAAAGTCACCTTGACTGTCAAAAAAACAGCTGAGTGAAAGAGAGAAGTGACGATTCAATAAAATCAAATTCAGCAAATGTTTAAAATTTTAATATGAAAGAGGACAACATAGAGAAGCGAGTAATCAGAATGAAGACATTTTTTCTACTATTTCATAATGAGCAATGATAAGCAGCTGCTGTTTACAACACACATGATTCTATGAAAACCAGTCATTTTTTCATTACCTCTGGCATTTATTTTAGGCTTTGCCTGTGGTAGCAGGGCACCATCAAGTCTTGTTTTATTTATTCTGTGACTTTGTATCATTAAATATTTGAGTGCTAGATATTACTCTGTGATATGACAGTGATACTGTTTTGCCATTAATTGCAGGTGGATACAGGAAGAGGGCTGCCCCACTAGCATAACCTCTTAAAACAGTATCCACAATAAATGGAAATTTCTCCTAAATTGTAACTAACTACACAAGAATCTAGTGTAGAGCAGGATCCTAAAATTTCCATATGGAAAAAGTCCAGAAAGACTTTAATTCAATAAAAATTTGTATTAATTTTTCACATTTTACTAAATATTCTATTGAACAGTTATTTTTTGCAGGCAACGGATACCTAAAACTGTGAGCCTACAGTGCAGCCACTCAGATCCAGGCTGCTTTTGGTTACCAAGGAAACCATTTCATAGACCTTCATATAAATAAACTGTAGACAGTGGGAGGACACACCATTAATATAGAAATCATTTCATCTGATTTTTTATTGCTATGAGAAAAACTCTCTCTCCCTCTGGCTGAATGTGCACTAAAAAAATACAAAACCATGAGAGCACTACCTTGTACACGACACATGCAAGTAGGGTAATTACTACTTCTACTCAGAATGTAAGAACTAGTAGTGGGAAGGTTGCTAAAATCGCCAAAGTTTTCAAAGTTTTAGAGATGTGCACCATAAGACCCATCTTGATTTGAATTTTAATGGTGCACTCACCTACACGTCCACAAAAACAGGTCTTCATATTTCACTTCTTTTATACACCTGCCTCTCAGAAAAAAAAAAAAAGACCATTTTTCTCTTGGAAATTTTTGTAATATTAGCTTAATAAACAAAAGCTCAGGAATATTGTAAAGTCGCATTCTCAAATCATTTGAGTAGGTTGTAAGAAGTGATCTCAGGCTATGATTATATGCATAAATATTTCTATCTGGTCTCTGAAAATTATCAGACAGCCAAATACGAATCAAGCCAAACGGAAACAAAAACAAAATTTTAAAAAATCTTCCTTTTATGTGTTATAATACCAATTACATGAATTAATATTTTATTCCTCTTTTCAATGATTCCTTGGCATTAGGTACCTACCTCGACTTATTTAATTAATCGGTAGAGTGGACTCTTCCGTTTTTGCTGTCTTGCCACACTGCCCACTTTCTTTGTTGACATGTCCCTCTGTTTTCCTTCATGGCATCAGCTGCTCCCTCATCCCAGGGCATCAGGCAGGGCTGATCAAGCACAATTCCCCCAGAGTGCAGAGGTGGGCCTTAATCTTCTCTGCTTCTCTATCAGAGTAACACAGTCAGGGGTTGGTTGGAACTCAGTTCCTGCGGCAAAAATCCCTACTGCTGCCTTAGCATCCATTCTTTCCAAGGTCTGATTTTGGAGGTTTCCTTTAATTGTAGCAGCTCCTTAGTATTCTTGTAGTATATCCACCTTTTCTCTTTTGCTCTTAAATTTGCTAGAGTAGGTTTCATGTGAGTTGAGCCAACAAACTCCAAAGGACAACCCAGTAATATGCCACTGATCATCGTAGCAAAAAATATTTGTTGTAGTAACAATTACCCTAGCTTCCCCATAATAATAATAATAATAATGTTCTATATTCACAAAACTTTCTTGAATCACTTTACTCTAAGTGAATGCATTATTTATAATTATCATCTTATGTAGAATTAAATATAGTCATTCATTTAAGTGTTAAGGAATACAGAAATGATTGTTCGAACAGAGTGATCAATACCATGCAACTTCAGATTGAGTCCCAAGTGGATTTTGGTGAATGGAAAATAACATCTCTATTTAGAAACATTTATAAATCTAGGAGAAGATAATGAAAATGTCTAAGTACATTATGACTACATGATATATTCAGAGATAATTAAAACAAGGTAATGCTCACTTCCATTAAAACCATGTGTAATGTAATTTTAACAAAAAAGTATTTGTATTTTACAAATATTACCTTGTGCTCTTCTTCATTCAATGATCAAGTATTTATCAAGTGTCATCATGGGCCAGATATTGTCTAGTTGCTGAAGACAGAGCAGTGAGCAAAAGGGACAGAATCCCTGTCTTCTTGAAGGTTATATTTTGGTTAAAAATACAAACAGTGAGGTATCACAAGAATGGAAGAATAAGCACCACATGTACTCGCGGTCAAATTGGCACTGACTGATCAACACTAAGGTGCTCACACAGTAGTAATATTCTTTGGGGGTAGGGGGGTTGAGGGTGGGTAAACTCACAACTAATGGACGTGGTGAGCATTGTAGTGGGGGAGAAGGGCACGTCTCATATCATGGTTGGGATGTGGCAAAGTGATAACATGTAACCAAAATGTTTGTACCCCCACAATTTCCTGAAATAAAAAAAATTAAAAAAAAAGATTCATGAATAACAACAATAAAAAAATACAAACAATAATACAGTAAGAAAAAGGATAATCTGTTTGATCTTGACAAGTCCTAAGATGGAAAAAAAACCAAAAAAGGACAAGCATATCAGAGAGTGGTTGAGGAAGACCTTAGTGATATGAAATTTTAATTAAAGATATGAAGGAAGGGAGGGAGAGAGCAATAGGAATGTTTGACAAAAGAAAGAAGAGAATAAATTTTATCACACTCTGTTTCTTTAAAATCTTTTTCTAATGCTAAATTACTCAGTCATTTAGAAGAACATTGAAGAGATAGTTCTGACAGAAAGAATGGTAAGTGCAAGGCCCTGAAGTCATGAAGAATCTGATGTATTTGAAGGAAAAAAGTTCCCTGTGGGAACTCAGAGAGAACGACATTTTAGTGGAGCAGAAGAAGGTGTAGCCCGAGACCAAATTGGAAAAGAAGGCAGGCCCAGAGATAGCAAAGGGCCTTGGAAGCCTTGTTAGGATACTATATTGCATTTTAAACGAGATGAGAAGTTGTCAAAAGATTTTATAAAAAGGTGAGGGGCACAGGAAACTATTGGAAGTGAAAGATGTGTTTTTTACCTTGATTGTGGTGGTGGTTTCACAGGTGAACACATATGTTCGAACCCATCGAATTGTATACACTAAATATGTACAGTTTTTTTGTATATCAATTATATCTCAATAAAGCTGTTAATTTTTTTAAAATCACGGAAGTGATATGAGTCAATTAATATTTTCAAAAGATCATTTTTCTAAAGATCAGATCTTCTAAAGATATTCCAGGAATTGTAAATGAGTAGCTAAAAAAACCAGCACAATTAGAAACTGTTCTGTTTAAGCCAGATTTGCTCAAACTCATATTGGGTATTTAGTTTTAAGGGAGATTTGTGGATGCAAACTTCTTTTCTGAGAAACAGCAGATCTTAGATCAACTTAAATGCGTCAGAGAGGCCTTCTTTAACCACGACGTAGAAGTTTCCAGCCCAACTCCAAACTATTATTCTTCAATTCTCACAGCATTTGTCATCGCCTGTATTCATCTTTTTTATTCATTGCTTACCTCCCTTCGTGACGGGGGAGCCGCATAAGGGAGGGAGCTGTTCTATCATATTCGTTTTTTTTTTAATTAATAGATTTTATTCTTTAGAGTAGTTTTAGGTTTATAGAAAAATTGAGTGGAGAGTACAGAAAGTTCCCATACATCCCCTGAACATAGTCTCTCCTATTTTTAATATTTTGCATTAGTGTGGTACATTTGTTATAAGTGGTAAGCCAAAACTAAATCACTATTATTAACTAAAGTTCATAGTTCACACTAGGGCTCACTCTTTACGTTACACATTTTATGGGTTTTGACAAATGTATACTGACATGTGTCTACCATTACATCAACAGTATCATACAGAATAGTAATACTGTTCTGTATTATAGTAATATGATCCAGTAATGTAATATAGTCCAAATTATACAGCATGCAGCATTTTCAGACAAGCTTCATTCACTTACCAACACGCATTTAAGGTTCCTCGTGTCTTTTTGTAACTTAATAGCTCATTTGTTACTACAGCTGCAAACTATTCCATTGTAAAGATATACCACAGTTTATTTATCCCTTTATCTATTCAAGGACATCTTAATTGCTACCAAATTTTGATAATTGTGAATAAAGCTGCAATAAACATTTCTGTGCAGTTTTTGCCTGAATGTAAGTTTTCAATTCATTTGAATAAATATCAAGGTGTGTGAATGATTTCTGGATCACATAGTAAGAGTATATTCAGTTTTGTAAGAAACTGTCTACTGTCTTCCAAAGTCACAGTATCATTTTTCATTCCCACCAGCAAAAAAAGAGAATTCCCTATTGCTCCACAAATTTGCCAGTATTCGATGGTGTCAGTGTCTTTAATTTTAGCATCCAAATACATGTGTAGTGGTATCTCATCATTGTTTTCATATTCACTTTAAATCCTCAGCGTCTAAAATAATGTTTGGCAGAGAAGGGGCACCTATAGGGTTGTGTGCGTGTGTGTGTGTGTGTGTGTGTGTGTGTGTGTGTGTGAATGAGAAAAGGAATCAACCTAAAAACTATCAGAATAATGAGAAGATTCATGTATGTTACCCGCAAATCAAAAATTTTAGTATACACAGCAGAACATGTTCAATAGAATTACCAAGGATTTGGACAAAAAGTACATGATTAGACTGAGAAAAAGAAAATAATATTTTGATGATGGACAAGCATCAATACATTGAGTTCTTGGGTAGGATAACTCAAAGTTTTAGAGAACTCTCAAAATAAATTTACAAGATACACATTATTAATAAAAATTCCAGAGAAGTGTTTGGTTGTTGGCTTTTTTACATTGAAATAGTGATTCTAATTGATTGGAAGAATGCGTCAAGGGAAGAATATCCCAATACAACCCGTAAAACATTTGCTCCATGTCAAGCAATGTTACCTTCCTTGACGAGAGAATATTTCATCTATCTGATTGCTTCTTCCTACAAGACTCAAATGATATTCTCAATTGCCTCTTCCACGTCACTTGAGTACAAATCTCACTTTCCATCCATTCTTGAATCTCTTTGGCATGAAAATTATTTTGTCCATAATATCCTTCTGTTGAAGTTAAAATTCTTCAGCATCATTCAGCTGTACTTTTACAGAATTTTTTTCATAAGTAGCACTTCTAGTATAAGATACTTTTCAAATAACTTTTACTTATGTCTGAATCTCTTCCCCAGTATATGGGAAGAGAATCCTACTTGTACAGAGATAACACTTTGAACTTTCTTTGTGCCAGATACAAAACTAAGTGTCTTGCCTCTATTATCTGATATAATCTTCATAGTAATCCACTATCTCTGTTATTTTTTACTACCTGGATTTCATGTATAAGAAGATTGATGCTCATAGAGTTTAGGTTGCACAGAGGCACACATAGAATTTGAGATCAAATTACAGTCAGCATTTGAGATCAGGTCTGTAAACAATACTGATAACTTTTAGGGAAAAGTCCATAAAAGATGCGATGAAATACACAAACATTTGAACATAAGCCTTATTCCAAAGAACTTCACAAATGCTGCCCCCATGTATAGCCTGTTTTATTAATCAAGGATAGAACATCCATTTGTAGACATCATCTATCAAGAAGTTAGATATTAGGATTATTTGCCTTCCAGGGTTCCTTTCATACAATTCCAACAAAAGGAAAATGTCATACTGCCAAAGGCTTGACTGGGTCAGGCAAACCCAAGAACAGCTGCTTCTTTTCTTGATTCACATCTGTGTCTAATAATTCATGCTTGACTTTGATGTAGTCGTCGGCAAGTAACAGTTCCCAAAACCCAGGGTTTAATCCCAAGAACACAGTTTCATCATTTGTATTTTTAAGAACTTAACCCATTTCCCCCTAAACTCCATTATCTCTCAACACAAATATATGTAACTGAAGTGACTCAGCATTGGTATATAACCCTAACACTAATGTGCATCATTTGTACACGTAGTTAATAAGCCCTTTCTCCTACATTGGTTCCATTTGTTTTTGAACACACATAGTTAGTCTTGAATTTATTCTTATATTAATAATATTTGCCCTGTTTGATCCTTCATAAGAGGTAACAGTTTATTACCATGTTCTTTTATCCAAGCTCTCTACACTTGCATATGCTTTATATTATCCATATTATCCATGAATAGGAGAAACTCTATCTTATTCATTTATTTAGTCAGTAAACCTTTATTGAAAGCCTTGAATTTTCCAGCACAAAAAGTTGCTAGAGATGAAAAAGTAAATGATTCCAGACACTAAATCCATATCAAAGGGAAGAAGAAAGTATTGAAATTAATAATAATCATAATAACTATATATAAAGAACTATCATTTATGCCATCTGCTATTTCTCAGATATGTGGTCAAGGCCAGAATTTCAACCTAGATATTCCAGAATCCAAAGGTTTTCCTCAATTGATAAGGTCTTATTAACATTACCACACACAATGGACATTTTTCATCTCATCTTATTTGAACTCTCCGACATACAATGCTTTTCATTACTTCCTTCTTTACAAACTCTTTCTTCCCTCAGCTTCATGACCCCAGTCTCCAAGTTCTCTATTTACATCTCTGGTTGTACCTTCTGAGTCTCTTTTTCAAGCTAATCATCTTCCTCCAAGACATTAACGTTTGGAGTTTCTCAAAGGCATCTGGAACTTAAAATCTTCTGAACTGCATTCATTATCTGTCTTTATCCTCACTCAGCAATGAGTTCCCATTGAGCTGTCTCCACAAACTAGAATGCTTAGAGTTATACCTTGCACTCATCTCTCCCTCAACCTTTCATATCTAAAGTGACAATGTGCCATTAATTCTTCTTCCTAATTATCTTAGAGTTTGTCCTATTCTCTACATAACTTTTGAAACTCATCTTATGTCATGATGCTCCCTACCCCACCTCCAGTTCTCTTCATTTGAGCCAGACAAATCATCCACTAATGTCTCAAAAGCATCACTCTCCCTTTATTTATAGAGCCTGTACCCATCCCCCTCCCTCTACATATATTATGCCCTTGCTTTGGCATAATTGCCTCATTTTTTATATTCTAGATGAATTTTATTACTCAATGAAAGTCTTTCCTGATTCCAAAGTCTAAATTAGGTTTTCATTTGTTAGATGCTCCCATAGAAACATAAAACTTCCTTCAGAGAACATACTGCAATCTGTAATTAAACATTTAATTAATGTGATTAATAAATTCATGGCTTCTTCAGTGTAGTGTAAGCTCCATGAGGGTTATCTAGAATCATCCTTGAGAATCACTTAAGATGGCCTTTGCAGTGATTATCACAGAATCAAACAAATATGCAATAATAGTATTCAATAAATGCTTGTTAAATGAATGACATTCCCAATGTATATAAAGAATTCATTTTAGCAATAATAATTTGGATGGTGATGTACATAAAAAAAGGGGATTCATTCTTGAGAATTCTGAAATATTAGCTATGTGTGATTAACTCTAAAGTATCACGGCGAATCTATTCATATAGTTCAAGTGTCAGCAAACTACAGCCCTTGGAATAAATCCTGCCATGCCCATTCATCTGCCCTTAGTACAGTGTTGCTTTGGCACGACTGCAATAACGTTGGAACGGAGATCGTATGACCCAAAAAGTCAATGATATTTACCATCCAACCCTTTATGGAAAAGTTTTGCCAACTCCTGCCTTAGTCTATCAATGCAACAAATAGAAATCGGTATAAATAAATCTATTATGTTGTAATCTGTGATAGTCATTAGATGTTGAAAGTTCTAATTACTAATGTTTGTGATCTCCTGATTTACCATGTCTTTCTAAGGAAACGGCCTCTGTACTTGTCCACCTACTATTGAAACTGGACATTGGAGCAGCAGGAGGCATGTTAATGTGTAACCAGAGTACAAAACATATTCTTTTTTCCCCTATTATATAACATCTGCTTTCCTTTCTCTTGATGATCAGAGTCTTTTAACTTTGTCAGTATGTTATTTTCTTTTCTTGCCTGTTGGTCTTTTGAGACAACAAGGAGCCCAGAGTGACTTGGTGATAGCCATAAGTTAAAGTTCTATGGAACTCTTACAGTGTCCTGGATAGAAGCACTCCTCCTTTGGGAACCAGAATGTCTAGACCACAGAAAGTAAAATTCTGTGGACTGCAAACATAAAAACTTCAAGTAGGAGTGATGGTGAGCACAGCTACTTCCTTACTCACTCTTATTTCTGGCACTCATGCCTTCTACATAGTGAGAATTCATATCATATAATAGCCATAAACTTAAGGCATATAGAACATCCCAGAGTTTGATGACAATTTTTAATCTCACAGCATCATCTTATCTGAATTACATGTTGTGTTATTAATACTATCCTATCAGGCTAACATTCTGGGCTGTGTTACATATGATAGGAACAATGGATTCCCTGATCTGTACCCACTGCCTCATCTTCTTTTCAGTAAAGTAGGTTTCTTATTCCTAGGAAATTGTATGTGGAATCCCATATCTGGGGATCAAAACTCACTGTCGCCCAAGAAAAGGTCAAATATGTAAATTTTCCACCAACTATCTTGTTGGTCACCTCAAGAAATAGTGCTAATTCAGAGACTAGGCACTTTGGATAGCAGATTGGTCAAAGAGCAGTGTCAGTAGCTGGATCGACCTTGTTGAGTGAGAGTTCATACTAATATGTCTATGTTTCATGGCTCTATGTTCAGTTTCCATCCCTGCCACCATGGTTATTCATTTTGTTATTCATTGTACCAAAAATGGGATAGATAATAAAAGAGGTGGGTTGATGTCAATTGACCATGTCATTCTGTCTACTTGGTTACTTAAGACCTCTTCTTTGCGATTGCTTTGTGGTGGATGCCAACAAACAGTACAAAGATCTTCACACTAGGTACACTACAATAGGCTCCTCTCACACCTCTTAGAATTCCTCATCCCCAATCTTCCAATGTTTATCCTTTCAGTCTTTGGATCAACCAGGTAAAACATTTTGTACTGTCCATCAGAGCATGAATATCCATATTTTGGGCCATTTTTATTTCTTCATAAAGTAAAAGACCAGGTGCTCTGCCAAGACCTTTGTGTTCACCATTATCTTATAGGTCCACTCCTTAGTATAGCTGTAAAATTCATTGCCTACTTTCAGATTACACTAACATACTGGGCCAACCACCCATGAATTAAGCTCAGCCTTTGCCTTTCTTTATCAGTCATGAGGTAGACCCCATGCAACCATAAGATAGAGCTAAGAGAAAGGCCAGTAGGACCTTGATTACCAGGTGGGGTGGAGGTCTGGATCACTGTTAGGTACTTATGCCTCTGGTCCTGCTCATGCCTGGTTTTTAATGTGCTCCTTCTATTTCTGATGATTTGCTGCAAGGGCTACCCATCTTTAGAACTTAGTGGGCCCAACAGAATCTATCTTTGGCCATATGGTCACTTGATATCCCATAATCAAACACCCCATCTCTACTAGGACCCAGTAGCACACCAAGATCTTGTTTTTACCTGGTGAAGACTTATATGTCACAGATGATATGGCCTTGTCTCAGAACCCTAAGACTTCTATGGTATAAATCTCCTATTGGGGCACGGCCATAAAATCCGCATACCATCTTTTTTTCACTGTGGATATCTCTAAAATCTCTGCCTTATTTTATGGCCTAAGCATCAGTTCTTATTGTCCCACAGCCTAGACTTGCTACAGAATTCTTCCCATATCTGGGTCCAATTAAAAGCTGGCCAATCTCCATGTGATCAGGTGAATGACTTGGAGCAGTGCAGAATATGCTGTCTCCTGAACTAGGGCATGCTTCAAGCATCAGGCTTTTGGGGATCAAGAGGGGTTCAATGCAATAAGGTGTTGTTTATTAGGAGAGGCTGTCCCAGCATACCTCAGCCCTGTGGATCCCAAAGTACTTGACATAAATGGCAGGCCCTGAACTCTGGTGAGGTTTGCATCTTCTCAGATATGTTTTACCAAGGCTTCCCAGATACTTGTTATATCTTGTCCATCTGGTAAAACTCACATGATGGCAGCAATTGAGTGGAACAATGTGTTCTTCTGCAGACTATCCAGAAGGTCCTGGTTCTTTTAAGCTACAATATGACAGAGGGAAGGAGA
Organism: Propithecus coquereli; assembly: GCF_000956105.1. Classification (NCBI taxonomy): domain Eukaryota; kingdom Metazoa; phylum Chordata; class Mammalia; order Primates; family Indriidae; genus Propithecus; species Propithecus coquereli. The sequence goes on along the minus strand of NW_012133859.1, from coordinate 4,928,739 downwards.
GCAAAGTAGCTCATAGTGTGTATCAATTCAGAACCAGAGTCCAGCAATCTTTAAAAAGTCTGTATATTCCCTTTCTCCAATGTATCATTTCATGACTAAAAGATAAGAGACACCTTGGGGACATGGGAGAATTAATACTTGGTGTTGCAAATTCATTCTCATAGAGGTTCAGCCTTTCCTTAAATAATTGGGTTTTGAGTCTGGGAACTTATTTAAGATTGTATGTAGAATTATTACATTTGATTTTGATTATATAAATTACCTGTAAATGTATTGTCTTCTGGATCCTCTCATGAAACAGTCAGCTGGTGATTTTTCTACCCTTGTGTGGGATATGCATTCTGGAATACCTACTTTTGAGTACTTCCTCTAACATCTGACTTTCCTGTTTCACTAAGTATCAGCCACTGCTTGTGCTAAGTTTCAAAGGGCCATTTTAGCAGCACATTAGGACCAACATCGGGAGTCCCTGTCAGGGTGTTATATCTTATATCTCAGGAGTACTCCCATTTCTACATAAAGTCCTTTATTTAAATTAATATTCTGTTTTCCTTCATCAGTACCTTAGGACTTCTTCCCATTTATGCTCTCCCAGCTTTTCCTGGCACATATTCTAAAGCTCCTTTAATGTATAATATTTATTTTCTCTTAGAAAGTCCAGCATGTCCTCATTGATACTGTGCTGACGTTGACCTTTGTCATTTGTCTTGTTGCCAGCAAGGAAGATAAGATAGATGCTGATGGGGTGTGAGCATGGTCTACTTTCAATGGTCTTTTTAAGCAAGAGGGCAGGCTCAAGACTAGAGTGAGAACAGTGAGGTGACTGGAGGAGCCTAGGTCCTAACAGATCCTTTACTTGCACAATTTTGAGAAAGAGTGTCTCCTGAATGATGTCCACTAAGCACCTCGGTCACTTACCCTGGTCCCAGCTGTGCAAGAAAAGAAGTGCTATCATCTAACCAGGGTGTGTGTGTCACTTTTGCAAGCCTAGTGGGTTCAGTGGAATCTGAAAAACCAAGCATCTCAGCTGCATCTACCCAAGTATCTCCTACTCAAGCTTCATGGTCCCACTCTCTCCCTGTTAGACTCTTGAGTTTGGTGCAAGAAAAATGCCAGCACTGAGAGCTTAACCTTCTCTGAAGCTCTGCTATTTTATGATTAAATCCTGAGACAAGGCCACCATTTTGTGTCCTCCAGCTGCAAGAAATTAAAGCTTCCATAAATACTACTAAAAAGACTCTCTGCTTTCAGTTTCTCTTGACATGGTGATTTATCACCCACACCCTTTCATTTTCTCTCCTCAATGAATCAATGGTACTCAGCAAGAGTCACCCGATTCCATTGTCTAGAAGAGCAACTTCTCTTATATTTCTCAAATGCCCGAGATACCACACCAACAAACACATTTCTTTTCACTGGCATCCCATGTAAATTAACCACCAAAGAATAGTTCAGCAATTTTGCTGTTAGAATATGTCAAGCACTTTCCATGTCCCACTTACTATCAGAGATAGAGTCAAGGACAGAGTGTCAGCCAAGGACTGAGTAATATAGCTTTAAAATCTACAAAACTACTTTCTAAATCCCGCCTGGTACCAACTTTCTTGGGTTGGGTTCCCCAGAAACAGACACTACAGTGGAGAACTTCATGCAGGAATTAGTCAAGAGTGCTCTTGGGAGCATTATTTAAGGACTCGGGATTTGTTAGGATATAGGTTGACTTTGGAGGGATGTAACCTTAAATAAGGCAGTCCCCTAGGACTAAAGGTAATCCTTACTGAGGAACAGAGTTATCCATCAAAAACACATATCTCTAGCAGCAACTGAAGGATAGGTACATTGGCCCTAAAGAGGAGATCTGGGCAGACCACTTCAATTTCTACTACAGGGCATATTTTATTTTATATAAGATTACATTTTAAATAATTTTACATTTTTTCTTGGGAAAAAAAGTTTCTATTTAGAGGCAACAACTGAAAAATTCTATGAACTCTGAGTCAAAGATACGGGCAACAGAAAAGCATTTTTCAAGTGTCAAAAGATCCAATTTTTGACAATCACAAGGTGACTTTGGGTACAAGAGGGTGATCGTGTTTGGTGAAACTTCAAGTAGGTTTTGAATGTGAACATATTTCAAGTAATAATGTCACAGTGTTCTCAACAACTAAAATGTGTGCATAAAATGTGAAGCAACACTTCAGCTGTAGTCTCCCTCTAATATGACAAATCTGTATTAGATAGATAGATAGTTCCCTAAGTTATTTCTAGTTTGGGTGAATCAAATTTCTTTCAATCTGGCAGACAACTCACATTAAGCACATGGGGCTACAGTTTATTCTGATCCATGGCTGTGCTTCTGCAAAAATAGAGGTCATAATATTGGATAAAGTTGATGCATCCTGTCTTGAGTATTTCACCTCCAAATCCAAGGATTACTATCATCAATATGCCAGACTGTTTAAAAAATGTAGATCAGAGTCATTGAAAATATGTTGTTTTTTTTTAAAGAAAAAACAACCACCAAAAAACTTGGTTCCTTGATTTTTTTGGAACCCTCTCTAAACCACACATTTATTAAAAAGAATGCCTAAATAATCCTAGTGCTAAACTGAGAACTCTTGCCTCTGAAATCTTTTCCTAACCAAGATTTAGTGAGATTAAATAACTGATATGCAGTTCTTAGCATGTACGAAAGGATCAGTACATATAGAAACCCCTTCCTTAAAAAAACAAATTTTCTATCTAAATGATGTGTTAGTTAATGGGTTGTTCCTGAAAACTACTTCAAATTCAGAGGGAATCTTCTGAGATTAAATCACAGCCCTCTTTCTCTGAATTGAGAACCACTTAAAAAATAGAAAGAGGTATCGGATGGGGATCAAAATATCAGCTTTACTGAGAAACTCATGATTTAGATATGCAGCTTTGATCAGTGTCCAGAGTTACTCCATCCTCTACTTGGATTCATTTGCTACCTAGTTTCAGGAAAGAAAGGCTTGCTCCAGTTGCCTGACAGCAGGAACATGGAATAGAAGAGACCTGTGCTGGAAGCAGTAAGACCCAAAGACAGGAGGCTACAGGCCCTAAGGGCACAGCAAATGGCACACCTTCACCTTGCCTAAGAGGAACCGTATCAATAAATGTTGGAGTCCTGCCATCATGCCAATCAAATTCATGATTTCTCTTCCAAGGAGAAGGAGTGCATAAAAACATTTAAAATGACAAAGTGTTACTCCAATACCGTTCCCTCCTGGAAAAGAATAGTTTTCTCATGAAAACAGCAAGAGAAGGTAAGTAAGGTTTTCCCTTAAAAGTAATCTAGAAAATGGAGTTGTCATTTGCTTCTACTACCGAGATAGAATGTTTCTGAGTATCCATGCAGTAATAAATGAGAGACATTCCACAGTAGATGATGAATAGCAAGTAGAAGAAAGATAAAATTTTAATATAGGGGAACTAATGATCTATTATCATTCTACTTGCTATGCTATTTGTATCATTTTTACATGACTTGTGTTTTCAAAAATATTCCCACGAAAAAATGTACTGTGAATTTAACATTAACTAAAAGTTGCAGATAATATTTTAATGTTATACTGTTAGAAAAATAAAAGTAAAAAAAAGGCCCAACTTACATAGGGTGTGATAGCAAATTATAAATATATTTCTGACACAACAATAGTAAGTTAGAAAATTTTGTGGTTTATTGAAAAACATGTCAATATATTTGAGTAGACAGATATTAAAATGAAACTATGAAACACGATGTGAAGTTATATTAAAATTAAATAACTTGAACTAATAAAATATTTATTTAAAATTTATATTGAAAAATAGGATAATTATAATAAAAATAACTTCGGAAGCTGTTTCACCGATGTAGTTAAAATGATTTTAGCCAAATTTACAGTGAGACATAGGAAGGAAAAGATATCAACAGAGATCAAATTTAATAAAGCATGCATTGCTCTTGAGGAGGTCAGGATTTCAATGTGGACTTCAGGAGACATTTAGTAGGAAGTATCTTAATTACCAAAGCAGAAAGACCCACATTTCCCCTCTGAAATGAAACATAAGTCAAAGTGTGACTATTAAATTGGATCTAACTTAGGATATCCATCCTCTAAGATTTTTTCATCTGCAACTATGTAGACACTTAACTCTCTACTTCTTAAACATTTGTTTATTTAATTAGAATTACAAATGTAAAAAGAAGCCGTGACAGTAACTGGAACTCTCATTCATTCATTCTGGTGGGAATGCAAACTAGTACAGCCATTTTGGAATCCAGTTTGGCAGTTTCTTAAAACTAAAGGTATTCTTACCATACGATTCAGCAATCACACTCCTAGGTATTATATTTATCAAAATAAGTTGACAATTTACATCCACACAAAAACCTGCATGTGAATGTTTATAGTATATCATAATTGTCAAAAACTGAAAGTAAACAACATGTCCCTCAGTAGGCAAATGGATAAACAAACTGTGGTACATCCTTACAATGGAACATCATTCAGCTATAAAAAGAAATGAGTTATGAAGTCATAGAAAGACATGGAGGAAACTTAAATGCATATTGCAAAATGAAAGAAGTCAGTCTGTAAAGGCTACAATACTGTATGATTCCCAGTTTATGACATTCTGAAAAAGGCAAAACTATGGACACAGTAAAAAGGTTAGTTGTTGCCAAGGGTTCAGGATAAGGAGGGATGAATAGATGGAGCAGAGGGGATTTTTAGGGCAATCAAACTATTCTGTTTGATATCATAATAGTGGATATGTGTCATTATACATTTGTTAAAATCTATAGAATGCACAACACAAGGAATGAGTCCTAATGTGAACTATGGACTTTAGCTAATAATAACAAGTCAATATTGGTTCACCAATTGAAACAAACATACCACGCCAATACAAGGTGTTAGGAATAGGGAAACTGTGGCAGAGAGAAGGTATATGGGCACTCTCTGTACGATCTGCCTCATTTTTCTGTAAACCTAAAACTACTATAAAAAAATCAAGTCTAATATTTTTTTTAAAAGTAGCCATGAAAACATGACAGTTCAGTATTTTCCTATTCAAAGAAACAGAGATAAACTTTCACATCTTTTATAGATATTGTCTTGTTCTAATAGTCTTTCTGTTTATTATATTCAAGTTATTACTTTCTGTTTTCACATTCATAAGGATAAATGAAACAAGTATTATTTAACAGTAGTTCTTCCAAATAAAAATTAATCTATTTTTCTTCTCCAACCCAAAAGCTGCGTGCTGCTCACTATGAACTCTCATGAGCTATTCTTGAGAAGCCCCTCCATTGAGCAGCTAAAATGCACAAGGTGACCTTTTGTTCAGTCTGGGAGAAGTTCAGTGTATCCACACATAATGTGTCTTGCGGAGGAGTTGGACTGATTTTATATGAGGGGTAGTGGGTACGGTAAGTACCAAGATCTTCCAACAATTTGTCAGAGATTCACAGTTATGAAAATCTAATGAAGTGGAACGTCATGTCTTCCATCAAGGCCTGCAACAAGGAGGACAGGGAGGCCTCTGAAAGAACATCCACGCGAGGGCCCAAAATACGGTGCTTAGGGATGAATCTTGGCATTAAGTTAAAAGTGAGGCAGGCAGACTGCTCTGAGTCTAAACTGTGCTTGATGCTGAACTGACCCTTTCTTAACCTTGAAAATGTCTCTATATTAGACTTGAAAAAGCCAACTAATAAAGCTGCCACACTTGGTACATAAGCAAACAAGGGTATTAATTCTCCTAAACTGAAAATTATGTGGGGACTTTTCTCACTTGATGAACTACAGCAACTGGAAGAGCTAGCAGTTACACAGTGGCCTTTCTCTCCTGTAGCCAGAACCCCCGCCACCACAAGCCCATCAGCAGACAGATGTCTAACTCATGCTACCTTGATCTTGGTGTACTCTCTAAGTGTGGCTGGCTCACGTCGGGCATGGTGGCACACACCTGCGGTGCCAGGTACTCAGGAGGCTGAGGTGGCAGGATTGCTTGAGCCCAGGAATTCGTGGCTGCAGTGAGGTACGATCATGCCTGTGAACAGCCACTGCACTCCATCCTGGACAAACAACAGAGAGAGACCTTGTTTCTTAAATAAATAAATACCCTATTTCTAAGTGTGGTTGGCTGAGATATTGACCAAGCATTGGCCTGGAGGGCATTCATCAATTTAGCAGGAAACACTTTCTTCATTGGGACACAAATTTGAAAAATTAATAACCGTGAAAAAGTGCTGCAAACATGACAAGATTTTTCCTAGCATCCATGGTAATGTCTGGAAAATGGAATTCATCTAAAGCTTCAAACCAAGGTCCATTGAGAACTATTTCTACTCAGCAAATAATATCCCTCAGCACTCAGTGCATGGGAGTAATTCCAAATTAGACTGGGCTTCTCTGGGAATTTAAGGAAGAGACGATTGGGGCTTTGAACATGTCTTGAATGGACTTTCCAGTCCTACAGCTGGAGAAAGCTCAAGGATTGCATCTGGGATTAGACCAGAGCACGTTATTTACGCTCCACACTAAAAAAAGATGATCCATGATGTACATGAATAGAAATACATTCAGAGTGTCGATACGGTTGGCACAAATTTAAGACAAACTTTATATATCGAACAGATTTTATGTATTGAACAGATTTTCTACTTATAGTCTCTAATTAACTAAATCAGGGGCACAGTTTTTAGGTTTTCATTTAAATTTTCTTATTATCTATGATTAACTCTTTCCCTCAACCCATATAGAAGACAAATATATCCTGGTAGATGAAATGAGTTAAATGTCTCTCTAAAATTAGATTGAGGTCAACAACAACAAAGAAAACATGTCAGTGAGGAAGAATTAAGATCAAAAAGTCCTATGTGGTCTGAGGGCTCCAAGGTAAAAAATAGGACTTAGAGATAAATGCCCACAAATGAACCCTGGTGCAGACACCTGTGCTGAGAACAAATGAAGTTAATTAAAGTCAATTTGCAATATTTCACTTTGATTCTAAGGATAATTAACTGCATTTATCCACAATTATTCATGAGACCCAAAGACATATTTTTAAATCCTCAGTGGGTCAGGTTCTCAGTACTATGCTATTTAGAATAAGCTAAATAGATATGGGATGGCGATGTGAAGGGCGAAAGCAAAACATCTGCATAAACCTCTTTCCTTATTTGTAGCAATTTGCTTTCCTTCCTCTGAACAACACCTGAAGCTCCCAGTGATATCAACACCGTGGACTAATACTGCAGATATTCTTAGACTTTAAACCAGGACACTAATAGACATGGGGCATTTGGAAAAACATGTACTTCCAAACCTATTCATTCGGATCCTGGCGATAGAATAAAGCAGAGCTACACCTGGCTAGCTGGGAAGTCTTGAGGATGTTGTCAATTCTCCCTGGGGTTTCAGGTTCCTCATTTACTAAATAAAGGGATTGGACTGAATAATGATTTATAAGATAATTTCCAGTTTCAATGTCCTGTGATATTTTGAATATAATCCAGGTCCTTGAATCTGCCAAGAGGCATTTATTTTTTTAACTTGGGAATGAATCCAGATTTCTCTTTCCTTTCTTTCCCACTATCCTCCCAAAGTACTTTGTTTTTCTTCACTGGCTGAGCTACTGAGCAGATACAGCATATGCACAATTTAGTTTTGGAGACAATTATTCAAATTTTCCAATAGAAAGCACACATTTCAATATTTAAAAAATACTTGAGAAGCAACATTTCATATATTAATAAAAACATTTGTGGTATCCTTAACTATGAATACAGAAATTAAAATAATTGCAAAGAAAATGATTTAACCTGTTCATAAAAGAAATTATTTTATATATATTTAAATTTAAAGATGTCATATACTATCCATAAATGTGAATCATTTACTTAAATTATTATTTAATGAACATTAATAAAGCACAATTATTTTGAAATCCAATTCTGACTCTAATATGAATAGGGAAAATGATAGCTATAAACAAAACAAAAACTCCAGATTATAAATTTATTAACTACGCATGAAACTTCTTTGAGATTTTAAATCCAAGAACTATTTATCTAATTTTGAGCAACTCATTTATTAAAAATTAGATTGTTCCATCTGAAAGAACTGGTACTTAACAGAATGAAAACTCCTCTGTTCTAGATGCAAGCAATGCAACCATAAACATAATTGTGATTCTAATTCTCCATAAAAAAATTCTCTATCAGTTTTGGCCTAGTTTCCATGGAGAGTCTGACACAATTTTCATAAACCCCTTCCCCAAATACACAGAATATCTGTGCTTTCTCCAGCTTCAGGAAAGTGAATTTTCCCTTAGATTGAACAGATCTCAAACCTTGGGGCAGGTTCTGCTGCTCCATGGCTTAAAGGTAAATCAGCAATTGAAACTTCGTATTGCTGTTTATAAACCATAATTATATCTCATTAATGTATTAAACATTATACTCCCCTGTATTAGACTGAATATTGTCCCTTCAAAGTTTATGTCACCCAGAAACTCAGAATGTGAACTTGTTTGGAAATAGAAATTCACAGATGTAATAAATTGAGGTTATACTGGATTAATGGGGGCCCTAAATCCAATATGACTATTTTCCTTATAAGAGAAGAATTTAGACACAGAAACACAGACATAAAGGCAAGATGGCCATGTGAACACAGAGGCAGAGTTTGGTGTGATGCAGCTGAAAGCCAAGGAATGCCAAGGATTGTTGGCCACCAACAGAGAGAGGCTAACCAGGGGCAAAGTAAGATCCTTCTCTAAGAGCCTTCAGAAAAACCATGGGCCTCTAACACCTTAGTTTTGGATTTCTGGCCTCTAGAAATGTGAGAGAATAAATTTCTGTTGGTGTAAGCCACTCAGTTTCTAGTACTTTCTTATGACAGTCCTAGGAAACTAATATACCCTCACCCAATAAATTAATAAATGGCCAATTATCCAATTTAGAGTAATTTTCTTTAAAAATTGTAAAATATTCACTAAGAAAGCATACAAAAACAAAGAAAATAAAAAGCATATATAAAGTAAAAATATATATAGACAAGAGCTATAAAGTGAATACCAGAAAAATAGAGAAAAAAGAATGTTTCCTGCATTTTGTAAATTTCTCAATCACAATGATGAACTTGCCTAAGGATGCATTTCTCACAACCTATTCCCGTCGTTAAGCAATGCGTGACTGTGGGTGTAATTTTCATTGATCAACTTTTAAATTTCCATCCATATTGTTATACATGTTGTGATATGTTCATTTGCATTAGTGTCGCATTTATTTTGAAAAGAATATATCACAATTTTCTTATGCATTCTGCTGCTGGTTATTTGGTGTGTTATCAGACTGGAGCTATTATGAATGATACTACCATGAACATTCCTGTACATGTGTCTTCATATGTGTAGGAATACATTACTCCACACTACTCTATGTCTACAGTAGAACTTCTCTGTCGGAGGGTGTGCATAATTTAAAATTATTTATCAACACTCCTGTACCAATTTTCATTCCTGTCAGCAGTATGTGAGTCTCCATTGCTCCATAACCTTGCAGACACTTTATATTGCACGTTATATTTCACTGTGGTTATAATTTTAATTGTCCTAATTATTAGTAAGGTTACATGTATACATAACGTTATTGGACCTTTTGGATTTTCTCTTTTGACTATTCGAGATTTTTGGTTCATTTTTTTCTTTTGAATTTCATTTCCCTTAATGACATTTGGAGTTGCTTCCATCATCTAGATATCAGTTCATTATTGGTTATATGTATTGCAACTATCCTCTCCTATAATACGAAGGGTCTCCTACAGTTGTGTATATTGTCCCAAGAACCAGGGCACTCAGCCAAGTAGGTAAGTAGAAGCTAAATCTCAACTTGTGCTTCCTTCATAGAGCCATGTTCTTATGAGGCTGTAGTATTCAAGTTTTTCTAATCTATAGTGTCTTTATCTTGTGATTAGTCCTTTCACCATTAGGTCTTTTAATGAACAG
>NW_012133859.1:4915101-4915411 GCF_000956105.1 Propithecus coquereli | reverse complement strand
AAAATCTGCTTGCATAACCAGATAGAGGTCAGTTTAGGGAGGAGAGGAGGGCCCCGGGCGGAAGGAGAAAAGATCAGATGCACGAAAGGAAGCAGTAGCCTGCCCACATTGACAGTTTTTGGATAGTTTTGGTTTTTCATTTCTTTGATGAATAAATGAACAGAAATATTAATAGATTTTTTCCCCTACTTACCCTTCTCATTTATTTACTTGTCATTGTACTTCAGAAATCAGAAGAGTTTTATGAGATTTAATAAAGGGTATGTGTGTTAAATACCTCAAATTCTTTAGAATAAAAAACTGTGATTAA
>NW_012133859.1:4908176-4910286 GCF_000956105.1 Propithecus coquereli | reverse complement strand
AAAAAGACAGGTTCAAGTCCTAATCCCTGGTACCTGTGAATATGACCTTATTCTAAAGCAGGGACTTTGCAGCCAAAATCAAGTTAAGATGAGGTCATACTGGGGTAGGGTGGACCCTTAATCCAATATGGCTGGTGTCTTTAGAAGAGGAGAATAAACATAAAGACAGAGACACACAAAAAGAACACCACATTACCACGGAGGTAGAAATGGGAGTGATGTGTCTACAATCAAGGAAGACCAAGGATCATCTGCAACACTAGAATCTAGGAGAAAGGTATGGAATGGCTGTTCCTCTAGGGCCTTCAGAAAGAGCAAAGCCCTGCCCACAGCTTAATTTAGGACTTCTAGCCTCCAGAACTGTGAAAGAATAAATTTCTGTTGTTTAAAGCTGGCCAGTTTATGGTACTTTGTCATAGCAGCCCTAAGAAAACAGTACGGTAGCTATTTACTAAGATGCATTTTTGCAGGTCTGAAATGATTGCTTCAATTTTGAATATGTCAACTTTTCAATACTTGCAGGACTGCTTGAAATACCACAAAGGGTTGGCTCATCAAGGCCGAATCCTAGAAATCATTGATGTCATTCAATGCTAAATTTTACTAATGATTCTCAATGGATATAAGAAAAACCCAGGTGCAGATAGAGCATTCCTCTCTAAAGAGGCCTCAAGCCTGTCAGATGTAGGTCACTCACGCCCCTTTCTTGCATGGGCACACTTTGGTAGTGGAGTAACAGAAAAGCACTGACAATATGTCCATGAGATATACGCTGGCCTACAGAACATTGTTTGGGTCCAGGGTTTCTTGGTTTTGCTTTATGTATTAGTTTGCTAGGGGTGCCATAACAGAATATCACAGATTAGAGCCTTAAACAACAGAAATTTATGTTCTCACATTTACAGAGGCTGGAAGTCCAAGATCAAGGTATTGAAACATTTGGTTTCTATTGAAGCCTCTCTCCTTGGCTTGTAGATGGCTGCCTTCTTGCTTTGTCTTCACATGGCCTTTGCTCTGTACATGTACATCCCTGGTGTCCCCTCCTCTTCTTATAAGGACACCAGGCATTTGTGATCAGGGTCCCACCATATATGACCTCATCTAACCTTAATTACCTCTATAAAAGCCTCATCTTCAAACACACTCACATTATGGGTTATGCCTTCAATATATAAATTTTGGAGGGGACACAATTCCATCCATAACATTTTCTTTTGTTTTTGTTAGTGATTTAGGAGTAAACATACTACAAAAGTAACTTCCATTGACCAGTTAGTTGCCTTTAAGTTCTAAATTTTTCAACAATAAGCAATGTTGACAATTCATGCTTCTACAAGGATGAGTACTCAAGATCATCACTACTTCCTGCATCTGGAGAAGAAAGGAAAGTGTTACAGACCTACCGTGAACTCTATACTTCCTAGACTCTCAAGTAGAAATGCCCATTAGCAGTTGGTAGAAAGATCTGAAGTTCAGGAGAGAGATCCAGGTTAAAGATACAAATCTGAGAGTCATCACTATCATTGTGGCAGGTAAAGTTATAGGAATGGGTCATCTCATGAACAGAATTCATCTAAATAAGTGCTTACTATCTACAGTGTCTTGCACACAGTAGGAACTTGATTAGTGTTCACTGAATGGACTTAAATGCAGCTACATTTAAAACTGTTAAATTACCAACAAATTTGGAGAAATAATCTATGCAAAAGAATGCAGTTGAAATTTTCCCAATTTTTACAATTTCAGCTAACCTCAAACAATAATCATAAGAGTCTCCACAATCTAAGGAGCTAAAAAGACACCTACTCAAGGGCTTACTAAGGAGAGAAGAACTGGCCCCGTCATGTGCACCCTGCCTCCCAGCCAACACTCACTTGAAAACAGAGAGGCCAGAGATACAAGGAGAGTTTACTGAAGTCACCAGAGAAAGAGACATAGGAATAGTGAGCTGAGCTCCCACACTTGCAGGTTTAAAGAGTCCCTAAGGGTGTCCTCTACCAGAACTCTTAAAGTACCATGAGCAGCAGAGTTAGGAGAAGAGCTAGTAAATAAACAGGATCTGCCACCTTCCCTACTGAATCAGGGAAGGAGAAAAGATTTGAATGGATGG
>NW_012133859.1:4905835-4908126 GCF_000956105.1 Propithecus coquereli | reverse complement strand
ATTATGACTAATGTAAAACATTAGTAAAAATAATATTGCAAAACAAATTAGTGTTCTACATTCTTATGAAGGATATACTAGTATGTATGTATACACACATATATATGCATATATATGACAAATATAGATATCACTCTGCAATTTATATATACACAGAAAATTTATGAAAGGGTAACTAACAGTTATTTCTTTTAGATATGAAGTTATATGAGGATAGGAAAAGGGTAGGACACTTTATCTTTTCATACTCTTCATTATTTTACTTTTTTCATGTATCACTTTTGAAATTAAAAATACAGTACATCAGTTTTCAAAAGAGTTCTACAGAGGGTTAGGATGTTGGACAGCTAACTAAATAGGGAGCTCTGGAAGCATTGAGAAGGGACCTGGTGAGAGAGTCTATCACAGAGGTTTCTTGAGGAAATGGTGCCTGAATTGGTCTCATTGACAAAAACAATTTATTCACACAAATGAAGAAGGGATGTCCTGATCAGATTTGCATTTTAGAACAATAATGGATTGAATGTGGATGACAGAATATAAGGTTAGATTGGGGTTAGGCATTTCACTGGTCATTTGTGGTAATAATTAAGTAACCCATTACTCAAGATTTACAACAATAGGAACAGAAAAGACCAATTGCTTGGACAGACTGCATGTGGCATGGGAAATATGATATTATATTGTCTATTAGTGCTGTAGCAAATTATTACAAATTCAATGCCATAAAGCAGCACCCATTTCTTACCTCGCAGTTCTGTAGGTCAGGAGTTTGGGAACATGGGTTCTCCACTAGCCTCACAAGGCCAATATCAAGGCATTATAATCCCTTTCTGGAGGTTCTGGGGAAGAATTCACTTCCACGCTCATTCAGAATTTAGCAGAATTTAGTTCTTTGAAGTGGTAGTAATGAAGTCCCTGTGTCCTTGCTAGCTGTCACCTGCTCCTAGAAGCTGCCTACATGTCTTCTCTTACTATCCACGTGTCCCTCCTCTAGCGATGTGCGAAGGCCCTCGGTCACTTTGTCTACAACTTTTCTTATCTTTTTTATTCTAGCTAGAGAAAGTTCACTACTTCTAAGGGCTCATGTGATTAGATTGTGTCTATAAAGACAAACCATGATAGCCTCCTTATTTTACTGTCCATAGCCTTAATTACATATGCAAAGCCCCATTTGCCATGTAACATGACATATTCACAGGATCTAGGTACTACGGTGTGGGCATTTTGGGGTGACCATTATTTGGCCTACCACAGATGTAATGTTCTAGGCACATTGTAGATAATTGATAAATCTGTGGCAAAGCCAATCACTTGTCACCATCTCCACTGCCACAATTCTAGTCTTTTCCCTAGACTGATTCGATAGCTTCTAAACTGATTTCTGTTTACACTCTTATCTCCCTAGCTTTTATCCTTCACATAGCAGGCAGAAAAAAAATCTTCTAAAACATATATTAAATACCACTCTTAGCTTAAAGCTACCTATTAGTGTCCCAATGCAATTAGAATAAAATCCAGTCTCATTGCTATGGCATACAGGATCTGACACTTCTACCTGTCTGACATCATTCTACTTTCCCTGTGGTTACTTCAATTACAGGGGCTTTCTCTTTATGCTTTACCCCACAGATATTAAAGATTTTAATTTCCTCTTCCTTTTATTAGAATGGCTCTCCACCAGAACAGTCTTTGTTCAGGTCAGTTTCAACGAAGACTATCACACTTACCTTACCTCCCTCCTGCTTACCAAATCATTCTATGTCCTATTACCTTCTCTATTTTCCTCACAACACTTCCCACTATCAAAAACCCCCTGTCTGTATGTACATCAAAGATGTTATGTTTAGACTATTAGCTTGGAAGGAACAAGGGCCTGGTCTGTCTTGATCACAGGTCTCCCATCGGGTCCTAAAACAGTACCTGATACAAAGTAGATGCAGAATAAAGATCTATTGTATGAGTAAATGAGTCAAGGAATGAATGAGTCAGTACGCCCCCCTCCTGCTTTAAAGAAAAATTAAGAAACTGAAGTGACTTAGGGATTTGAGGGCTGCTGTAGGTTCAATTGTGTCTCTCAAAAAGACAGGTTCAAGTCCTAATCCCTGGTACCTGTGAATATGACCTTATTCTAAAGCAGGGACTTTGCAGCCAAAATCAAGTTAAGATGAGGTCATACTGGGGTAGGGTGGACCCTTAATCCAATATGGCTGGTGTCTTTAGAAGAGGAGAATAAACATAAAGACAGAGACACACAAAAAGAACACCACATTACCACGGAGGTAGAAATG
>NW_012133859.1:4897479-4901992 GCF_000956105.1 Propithecus coquereli | reverse complement strand
GACTTCAAGATCTATTCAACCATACAACCTTAAAGCAAAGCAAGTGATTTGTTTTTTCTTCTCTCACACACCTAAGCCTAGGTATGAAAATACTGCTAGATGTAATCACTCTGGACACTGCCTGTAATTTTATAGTCTCTTCCTTTAGCAGCCTCAAAAATAGGTCATTGTTAAAAGAGGCCAAATTCAATTACACATCTACAAATTTGAAAGTGTGAGTTTAAGAAAACAATGTTATATGAATGTTTGTGATTAATTTATCACAGGAAAGAAAAAAGTAAATATAAAGAGGGTTCTCTGAATAATAATTCATTTATATTGATTCTTAAATGGAGTAGGTGTATGTTATTGTATTTTCACCACCTTTATTAAGAAGCTAGTTCTGTATAACAACCATATAATTATATTGATCAAAAATTGCTGTTCTTATTTAAAAGGAATAAACTGCTATGATTAGCTTACATCTTCTTTGAATAGTTTTCATATTAACATTGTACAGGGATTTCTTTTTAATTTAAAAATATTATTTAGTGGTCACTCTAGAACACTGCCCAATATATGTCCTCTTTTCTATATTTGAAGAATCCCCCTACCTTTATTAGTCTGGGCAAGGAACAGAAAACATTTCCTCTATAAGTGTTAAAAAATGCTAGATACTTTCCTTCTCTGCACTTGGGACGTAGGCAAGTGACTCGGGCTTCTTCAAGAAGATGCAACTTACCCATCTATAAGTCAGGAGATGGCCACACGGTGGAAGGAAGGCACTCTTATAGTGCCTCTCCATATATATATATATATATGGAAAGAGAGAGAGAGAGACAGAGAGACAGAGAGACAGAGAGACAGAGAGAGAGAGAGAGAGAGAGAAAGAGAGAGAGAGACACAAGGCTCCTGGAACAAAAAAAAGCATCTTAGGAGTTACATGCAGGTCCACTATCTTTGAGTTCCTGCAGCAGAAGTGGTAGCAGGGCAAAGTGTAGCTTCCAGTGTTGAGGGGAAGGAGCAGCCATTCCCTTTTCAGAACAGATTTTGGTGTCTTTAGGGCATTGGTCTGGAAGGCTTATACTTTATCAGTTGTCTCACTTTCTTAGTGACAGAATAAAATTCCCTTCTCCTTAATTAGCCAAAGATGTCTTCTGCTACATGTAGCTAAGAAATCTGACTCACACATGTCTTTTTTTCCTGTACATTCTTTACCTATTACGGGCTTTCTATATTTCCCAGTTCACTTTACATAGTGACCATACTATTGGTTCCCAGTAGTGGCTTGATTTTTGTTGACTTGTTTCTTTGCTGGTGGACATTTTTAAATCAAGCTCTATAAAGGAGATCAATATCTAATATAATTTCTTAAAAGAGTTTCTCTGGTTAAAACTAGGTGGTGGCTTTGAAGATCTGGTTCCTTGGCCAGTTTTTCACCCACAATAGCATTTCTTAAGAAAAGTCACTGAAGGCTAAGGATCAGGGTAGCATCTTTAGAAATCACAGCTAACCACATCTCTGGCTTCTACCCAGCAGATGCCAATAGAAACCCACCTACCCCCAGCTGGTTGTGAGAACTGAAAATGTCTCCAGACATTGCCAGATGTCCCACGGGGGTAAAAATTCACCCCCACTTGAGAATCATTGATTGAAATCATCAGTGACATAGAGAAGTCATTTGCTCATAGTGATTTATGATACCATCCACTTATTTAACAGAATTTTAGAATTCCTGCTATATAGATAATATGGGAAACAAGAATGAAGACTCAGCTCCTACCCTCAAAACTGTGCAATCTTGTAAAAATGCTAAGAACTAAACAGGTGAAAACCTTATGCAAACACATTTGTAACAGTTTAAGGGAACAATAACAGAATAGGATACAGGAGTAAATGATTAATAACAAAATTTAATTAAGGATGAAATAATTGGTTGAAGAAAGTAATTTCATCAGGTAGGAGAGATCAGGATAAGTCTTTTTGGAAAAGGTGGGAATTGAGATGAGTTGTGAAGAATAGAAAGAAGTTTTCCAGTAGGAAAGCAAAATTGAGGTATTTCAGGTAGGACAACAGATTCAAAATGGTTCAGGAGACTCTGACAAACCAGACTGAATTCTAAGCACAGTGCTGTGTGGGGGCATATAGGAAGGTATGGCCGAAACTTTGGTGTGGGGTCAGATCAAAGGTGGTATTAGAGTTTTATATCGAAAAGGAAAGTGGCAGCCTAAATCCCATGTTGAGACCGCCTTTGCACTGCAAACACCTTGCTTTACTTTGCACTTTTGCTGCACTGCTTGAAGTGTCAGGTTGGGAATTAAGGGGAATAATATCCATCCTCAAGCCTCCCCTTGGTACTGCTTTTGTGTCAGGTGGTGAAAAATTTTGAGCACCAGGCTAAGGAATGTGGATATAAACAAGTGATTAAATATTTTTGACCAGAAGAGAGACATAGACAGGGTTTTAGAAATTCAAATCTAATTTAATGTACAGGAGTTAAAAGGGAGAAAGAATGTATGTTGAACTCCCACATGAGAGGTTACAACAATAACCTAAATGTGAGACAAAAAGAGCCTAAGGTAAGAGCATGACGATGAACATGAAGAAAGGATGGAAATGAGAGAATTAACACTACGCGTCAACTGAATTTGATAATCTATAACAGCTTGGATATAATAGAGAAAAGCCTCTAGAGTTGCCACTATGTTTTGAAAATGACTGCCACAGAAACATTTGTACCTCTAAGGAAAATAGGTCAATAAAGAGTAGGAATCAGTATTAGAGAAATCTATGAAGTTTTGGATGACATATAATATCATGCCCACTGGCAACATGATAATATAGGGCTGATGTCTAGGAGAGAAAACAAAGCTAAAGAAATAAATTTGGAATTTTTTTTAAGATATGCTCGGTGATTAGATTTAACTCCTTGAAGTTTCCATAAATTTAAACCATTAGTGAACATTTTACATATTGAATTATGAGAACACTACTTAAACCGGCACTGCGTACTATGCAATTGGGCCGTGGAGAAAGACAAGTCATATATGTCAATGAAATTGTGTTGCTCGAGAAGGTTCCAACCATCAAGATGATGTATAAAGCAGCTCCACATACTGAAAGTAATTTTGTCACAGTTCCCAACCAACAAAGAGTATCCTTAATATTCTACTCCCTTGAACAACCGTCGTGACCTCTTTACAAATCTTCAAAGTTATAAACTCTCCCTCATCCCCCAAATACCTGACTTTCTTTGCAAACTTATAATTGAATTTTCTTTAAACTACACATTTTGCCTCATTTCCTGTGACTCATCTTGTTTTCAAATTCATATTCGAGTATCTTTTCAAATGTTATAGCTTTTTGAAGTTTATCTCCGTGTGTACCTTTCCCTGGAAGATGCTGTGAATACATTTGGGAGGGAAGAGTGCGAAGCGTGGCTTCTTCTCTTGTATGTAACAGAAACTCTAAAACTGATCTGTCAAGAATTGAATAGCAGGGGTCTCTGGCCTCTGACCTAGGTTTCTCCATTAATTCCTGCATGCAGATTTTCAGTAAATGACAAAAGCTGTATTACAGATTTTTAATTCTAACATTTTTTCCACATGAGCAAAAGTCAAAAAATTGTATTGACATTCCATTAATTACTCTAATCATGCCACATTTTATTTGAACCTTGGTTTTCATTTTCTTCCTAAATTCTGTAATTGATTGTATTTTTTTATGTTGAAAATAGGGCATATGCCTTTGTCATGAAATCTCTAAGATCTTCCAGTTTCCTAATGATATCGTTGCCCTTGACTCCTCATGGCTTGTTTTGCGGAGCTCTCACACTTTGCTCTCTAATTTGGACAGATTGCTTTCTAGGACTGCAGCACAGCTGTCATCCTAGACATTTATTTTCATTGCATGTTTTAGTTCATTTTTTCTTAGATTCCACATTTTGCTCCTTCAAGGATTTGTAGTTCCTTTTCCTGGTTAATAACTGTAGCTTATTTCCGTTGTTTCCTGAGTTTGTGAAATGTGCACTTGTAGAGATTTCACATTTCTGAAAATACGGTATTTTGCCATATCGTTAAGTGGATAGTTTGGCTGATGAGAGAAATCTATGTCCTTTTTTCCTCCTCAGAACCTGGAACTTGCTAATAGCAAGTCTGGAAATGAATTGATTCTTGAGCCTTCTTAGATAATCCTTTTGATTGGTTGTTTCTCTATGGAAGCTTTTAGGATCTTCTCTTTTCTCATTGTGCTCTGAATTATTACCAAGAAATGTCTAGCTGACAGTGTTTTTATTCCATTTTGCTATGGTTTTTTGATGCCCTTTCAATATGAAAATTCCTGCCTTATTTCAACTCTCAAATTTTATCCCATTTAAACGTTCTTCCTCTTTCTTACTCTTAACATTTTTGTTATATTTGAAATTACCTATATTGATACTCAAGTCTCATATTTTTTTTTCATCTCTGACATTTTGGTCAATACTCTAAGAAATATTACCCTCTAAATCTTTCTAGTCATTCTATTTATTATTTTT
>NW_012133859.1:4886247-4887653 GCF_000956105.1 Propithecus coquereli | reverse complement strand
TTTTTATGATAAACCAATCAACAGCTAAGAATATTCATAAAGTTTAACTCTAATACATTGTGAGTATTTTTAGCAATAGAGCCTAAAAAAGAAAGAACTTACCAAGAATTCCAATTATGTAATATTTACACAGTGATTCTTGGAGTCATAGGAGAAAATGCATGGCACATCACTAACATCACCCCACCCTACTTCCTATCTATCCTTCCCCACCCACAAGATGGCCCTGAATGGTCAAAGGATAATTCCACTCCCCATTTGTGGTTGATTCAGAAATACAGATCTAAGCTTTATAGCAGAGAAAGTGATTCAGGAAAAAATTGTCACTGGTTCAGGGCACAGAAAGTCAGTTTATGGAGAACATCTGAGGCAACTTTCCAGAAACTAAAGACAAAGCCACAGGAAGGAACAACTTCTTTATCCTCTACCAGTATATTACCATCTGTGCTGTGAAGCCCTAGGCATTACTTACACAAAAGGCATGGCTGTGTTTCAGTACATCTTTGTTTACAAAACTAGTTTATAAAGTTCATAAAGATACTCACCTATGGTTTCTTCTATAACTTTTGTGGTGTTAAGATTTATATTAAGATCTTTGATCCATTTTGGATTAATTTTGGTATATGGGTCAAGGTATGGATATGATTCATCACCACATATGGAAAAGACTTTCCATTCTCCACTGAATTGCTTTTGCATCTTTGTCAAAAATCCATTGACTATATGTGAATGGATCTACTTCTAGATCCTACATTCTTTCACATTTATCTACGGGTCCACCAATATCACACTGCTGATTACTATAGAGTTAAAATAAATCTTGGAATCAGGTATTGTAAGTCTTCCAATTTTGCTCTTCTTTTTCAATAGTATTTATTAATTTCCATGTAACTTTTAGGATCAACTTGTGAATTACAACCAAAAATTTTGATGATTTTGATTGGGACTGTGTTGAATTTATAGACTATTTTGGGGAGAAGTGACATCTCAACAATGTTGAATTTTCTGATCCAGAAACATGATATATCTAACCATTTATTTCCATTTTCTTTAATTTCTCTAGGTAGTATTTTGTAATTTTCAGTGTATAAGTCTGACACATCTTTTGTTAGATGTGTCCCTATGTACACACTGTTGTTGATGCTAATTCAAATAGTATTTTTATTTCAATTTCTGATTGCTTTTTCCTGTTATATAGATTTTTCTATGTTAGTCTTGTATCCTATTACCTTGCTAAACTTACTTTTTAGTCCTGGTAGCATGTTTACAGATTTCATAGAATATTCCACCTAGATAAGCATGTTGTCTGTGAATGGAGACTTTTTTAGTTGTTATTTTACAATCAAGATCACTTTGATATCTTTCTTCTTACCCTATTGCCCTGTCTATAACTCCCAGTAGAGTGT
>NW_012133859.1:4883948-4886197 GCF_000956105.1 Propithecus coquereli | reverse complement strand
CTTTTCTCTAGCTTACATTATTGTAAGAATACAGTATATATTGCATATAACATACAAAATATGAGGGCAGTCCAGAAAGTATCCAGCCATTATTAATCAAACAATAAAATGTAACATGGCTGGATACTTTCTGGACAGCCCTCATATGCATCAACTATTTATTTTACCAGTGAGGCTTCTAGTCAACAGTAGGCTATTAGTAGTTAAGTTTAGGAGGAGTCAAAAGTTTACATGGTGGGGTTTTTGACTGCATAGGGGGTTGATGCCCCTAACCCCCTTGCATTGTTCAAGGGTTAGCTTACATTGTTTTAAGTATTTGTTTAAATCAGAAATTATTTCATTTTCCTAGCTAGTTAAGACTTTATTGCCATAAAATAAGAAATGGGGCAGACATTACAGGGCAAGAACATATTTAAAAACCAGTCAAAGCATCACTCTATTAGTCAATGATTAATTATATAAAGTTACACTGAATATCATTCAGATAGCACCACAGTGGATTTAAGTGGTGAAATTGTGTGTGTGTGAGTGGTACGTCCAAGCATATCTAGAACCCCTACTTTTTACTATATACATGGTGTGACTAGACAGCAAGGGTTTTACCTGCAGCTTGGAGTCTGCCTTAAATAAGACCCCTTTAGGACCTCTCTTAGGACAAGAGTAATTGGCCATAATGAGGTCCAATTATTATCTTAGCTGAGGCCAATTAAATGAACAAGTACCTGCATGTAATTTAGCTGAAATAGTGAAGAGAAATCTAGCTGTTGATTTTGACCAAAAAGTACTCACAGGAATTCTGTGGGAATTGTGTGAAATATATCTTTTTGAGAGAGGGATACAGAGATTTTGGAGCTACATACTTGAGAGCAACCACAAAGGAATATAATTTGTTATTCTCAAGTTTTCCCCTGGAGAGGAAAAATAAATAGATAAGACACTAAATAGTTAAGTAAATAAGTAATTACACATTAAGTATAAAGGAGCTTTGAGCATTAAAGAAAAGGGGAGGAGGACTCTGAACCACCTGAGCCACCATAAAGCAAGCGTCCTTTTCCATAACCTTGAATTTTGAAATGAGCACTCTAATTTTAGAAGTTTTAATGTGCTTTAAAAATTAATTCTTTCATTTTTATTAAAAGCTATATATCATCCAAAAACTATAAACACTTGTCTCCTTATAGTGTTAATTTTTTTTCTTTATGATACGTAATAGTCCCATATATCATCCAGCTAAATAAGTTCTACAAACTTTAATAGTTTAAGAAGGGGGTAATGCTATTTCAAGTAATACTAAATATCCAGAGGAAAAGCCACCATTCCAGAAAAACTTCTACAATTTTAATTATTTTATTTTATGACTATAATATTGTCATACACATTTATAGCAGATAAACTTGTTTCTAGAGGAAAATCCTGCAATCTTCAGTTTATTTTAAGACCTGACAGAATACACCTCCTCTTCTGCGACGGAAAAGCAATGTTTTATGTTTATCCTGAAGGTGTTTTTATGTTTAAATTATTTTTTATTGCAAATATCAGCATTTCAGTATGCTAAGTAGTAAATAGCTTTACAATGAAAAGATGTACAGGGGAAAACTGATTTCAAATACCTTTTAATAGGAATGTCTGGTGATTAAGTCCTAAACTCTCTATGAAGGATTATGGTCCACCAACTACAGTTCTGGTACAAAAGTAACTTGAATAATTAGAATGACTTTGTTCTTTGCTGGAATCATCTATTAAGGGACTAACTACCAGTCTATAAATATCTTTAGAAAGCTAAGAAATGACTGAAGGGTTTTATCTACAGTGTTGGAAACATAATCATACCTAAGAGATGATTTTGTTTAAAAGCATATATTTCTATATCAAGGTCAGTAAAGCATTGAGAAAATCTAGTAAGACTATAATATCATACAAGCTAATGTGGATAATTATACAGTGGTATACGGAAAGATGAAATATGAACTCTGTAGTAGCCCATATATTGTGTAATTGGCATTGGTATTTTTTTTCCTTCATCAGAACATTTGGTTCTCGTGTTAATTATTCATGAAATTTTAAGACCTAATTTTAATTTTGCTCATATGTATGTGCACATTTTGGGGGTTGGAAATGGATATAATTTGTCTAGTCCCTAAAAGAAAAAGAAAACCTAGCTTTTATGTTGTTTAAGTTATTTTTCATATAATGATTTATTTACATACATGTTACTGAGTTCATATATTAATATATACTTTAAAGAAGAG
>NW_012133859.1:4882045-4883898 GCF_000956105.1 Propithecus coquereli | reverse complement strand
TGCTTTATCACCCTGGACTTTTCTTAGTGTAGCAGGAGATAGATTTTAAGTTCCATGAAATATCGATTTCATTCTAATTATCTTGTCTCTATGCTCATCTTAAGCCTAAACTGCTAGTTTTTCTCAAAACTCTGGCTATCCTGGATCATTTCTGATTTTTACGAATGGAGCTTTAGGTTCATTAATATTGTGTCCATGTTGGTTTGTTTTCCTATCATACTTCTCCCCTGAAAGAGAGCCTGGTGTTCAGGGAGGGGGTGAGCCAATATGCATGCTTGGTGTTGAGGTGCAGAGCAAGGGTCAAACCAGCAGGGTGTGCTGCCTAGAAATGTCAAATCGATGAGGGTCTTGCACTGGAATGCCAGCCAGAATATTATGAATCCTGTTTTTCCCTGAAAGTTGGTTCAATTTCTTTTTATAGTAGTTCCCTGGCCATAATGGCAGAGATGAACGCTTATGATAGATAATCACTCCTTATACCTGGGGGAGGTGGCAAGGGACCAGTTGGCACCCATGTCCTCTAAAATATTCTTTAATTAAGCATCCTAATTACTTGCCATGTCCAAAATCTGCTACCAATTTCTCCAACTCTGATTATGGAATTGTTCTATGGTTCTTCGAAGAGAAATGTCTCCTACATCTACGATTGCCTTCTCCTCTGAATATTCTGGCCTGTGGCTGCCACTTTTTTGGGGGGAGGGAGTCCAATTTATCAGTATTATCCCATTTGATTCTTTATTTTCTAGAAATGTATGCACATATTTTGTCATTTGGTAATCCTCTTCCTGTTCTATGTTTCAGTAGTTCTTTTCCAGTTTTTATTGTCATTTTAACATTTACTGAGAAAAAGGAGAAGAACATTATACTATTTTACCTCTTAAATAGAAATTAGTAAAGATATTTTTTGTAAATCGTGGCAAAAGGTGAGCTTCCACACGTCACTGGTATCTTGAAAAAGCAGGATTCCTAGTGTGCAACAGAAAGCAGAGCAGTTTGTGTTATGACTCTTCATTTTTATGCTGTAAACTAAATCTTTATTTTTCACATATGAACCAAGCCCCCATGTTCAAATCACTTATTCTAGGTCAGAAACTAAGGAGCCAATTATGACATTTTATAAAAAGAAGCCCTGACATTTCTCAATAAAGATGAAAATACAAACCACTCAAGTATTTACCTGGCAAAGAATAGTCATTCAACAAACAAATATTGATTAAGGGAAGGAATATTGTAATAATGAATGAAAAACAGAATATATCAATTGATAGGGACTCCTTAAAGTAAGTGTGTTAGAGCTATGTCTTTAATTTGATGAGAGTCATGAGCTTTAGGATGGAATGCCAGATCAGGGACATGGTTTGAAGGAGGAGTTTCATTAGCAAAACATTAATTAGACAGAACCATAAGAAATCAGTGATATTTGACAGCTTTGAATCACAAAAATGTCAGTTTCATGTTACAACTTAATAATTTTTTATTAGTGGCTCATGGGTATTTCACAGTGTTCATCATTTTCACTTATCTGATTTACTGCTAGTTATTACCATTTGTATTTTGTGAAATTTTTATGCAAATCCCACCAAGGAATGGAGGTTAAAGCGGAGAGATGAAATCTTTTACTCTAAATTTTAAAATATGTCCATATAAACAATGTGAAGGTGATACATGTGTGACTGAATACATTTAAGGTTGTGTTCCTCAGAGGTAAATTTCAGCATATTTTTAATATATGATAGTGATAGAGCCTCAGGATATTTTAGTATCACACTTTTGTATGACTATGTGAATCTTCCAAACCCAATTGCTATAGCAATCCAATTTACCTCTGGGAAATTAAGGGGAAAAGTGGCCCT
>NW_012133859.1:4865931-4867770 GCF_000956105.1 Propithecus coquereli | reverse complement strand
CAGAAGTGTTAGGTGTGAGGAATGGTATGCAAGGAAAGATTAAAGTGTGGACCTCTTTCATTTAAACATCCAGCGTATCCAGGCCAGTGCTGGTGTGGTAGCGCTCCTCTACAAAATCCTCAGGGATTCTAGTTCCTTCCATGCCACCATCCCCCAAGGTATCCCCATGTCCTGATTTTCTAATTCGGCAGCTTCTACAGTACAAGCATCCAGAGAAGAGGGAAGAATGATGGAGAAGTGGGGCCAAATGCTTCCTAGACAGTGATATGACATTTCCTCTGACATCCCACTAGCCATAATTCAGTCACATGGCTGTACCTATGTCACAAAGACTGAGACATGTAATTTTTATTTTTGTTGTCTGCTTAGCTAAACATTCTATCAAAATGAAATGAGGGGAGAATTAGTAACAAGAGAAAATATCACCCTGCCCCACTGACCCACTTTTACTTCAAGACAAACTTATCAGTCAGCCTACTAATTTAGTGATCCAGCCTGTCCTCTTTCACTGTTTCATTTATTTCAGTTCTGTATGGTCTGACTTGGGTGGTTCCAAAATGGGCCTGTGTACCAGGACCTTCTAGGTAAAATTATTCTTATTCAGCTTTTTGAACTGCCCCCGCCCTCAAATCTGTTCAATCTGAATTTCTTGGATGGGGTGAGTCATTTTGCATTATAAATGATAAACAAAATGATTCCAAGGTAACCAAAATGACTGCCTGACACTGGTATGTATAATAAAGATTGATCCAGGTAGTCCAGGATCCAAAAATCCAGGTAGTCAGGCTTAGCTTGATGAATAAAATCATCATAAATACATGATAACACTAAAGAAAATAAAATCTCATGTAACCATCTTTGCATATGTAAATCATCTGGGCCCAAACTAATTTCTTATCTCCCTTATTTTGTTCCTTCTACCTCAACAGACTTCTCACTCGTCCAGTTTAAGCTCAATCAAAGCTTGAACCCAAAGAGGTTTTTGTGTGTGTGTCCATATGAATTACTTCTCCTCAGACGTTTACTTAAGTCTTCTCCAGTTACCTAGTTTTCCAGTGTCGGCCTCTCTCCAAGGTATCTAGGTATTGGTCAGAACATGAGGAAGCATTGACATGTGACTGGTTCCATGGCTCCTAAAACTATATGGGACAGGATGCATGGGATCGTGTTGAGGTGGAAATTTCCTCAAAGCCCAAAATATCATAAATGTGGATGTTTTAACATGACAGGTCTCAACACAAACAAATGTCATTAGATGAAAGTCAACTGTTTATCATAAAACAAGACTGAGTCCTGTAGAATAGACTTAATCTATCACCTTGTAAAATTCAGGCAAAACAAAAAGATTTCCTGCAGATTGAATAGGCATTCTCTAAGCTATTCACCATGAATAAATGAATCTAGGATAAATAAATGTACATGAAAAGCAGATTACTCTCTGCTACACTACTACTATGAGTCAATTTAAATAATGTAGTATGTTTTTTATTTAGTCTTTTATACTGAACTGTATCTGCCTTCATATTCTCAGGTCCAGGTGAGAAACAGGTCTAGTTTATGCAAAATTGGTACGAAATTTTAGCAGCCTATTCCTCCCTCTGAGTTATACTAACTCCTTGATCAAGAAAGCAGTACCAATAAAGACAAAGATTGAAAATACATGTCTTAAATAGGTCAAGAAAGATATTTTCTTCATTTTGTCCTCATCCCATGCTGGAATTTATTCAAAACCCTCTGTGTGCCTCTTGCCATTTTATGATTTTTAGGAAAAATAGCAGCAGAAGAGTCATCTTTAGACTTTATTTCTGTTTATTTGATTTTTAAAAATTGTTTTCTTCA
>NW_012133859.1:4859200-4861156 GCF_000956105.1 Propithecus coquereli | reverse complement strand
ATATAAATGATTATAAATATTTTTGGAAATACGATATGCAAAATTTTTAACACAATATTTTAATATTGGTTCATTTTTACTTATTTTGACTAGTACCATGTGTTGGGCACTTTGATACTGACCATGTTAATATACAACCCAGAATTTCATCCCAAGAAAGGTAAGATTAGATATATACTTTTAATTATTGCTTCTGTTATATGTGTTCTCAATCTTTTGTCAAAAGTTAACTTTTGGTTCCCTGTCTATTTTCTGTTATCCTTATATATCATCTTCTTCATCTATCCTATTCATTGATGATTAAATGCATTATATAATTCTATTATAGTTTGTGATAATACTCTATTTCATGTAGTATATTTCCATCTTGGCCTAAAAATTTGCCTTCTCATCTAAAATTATATTTTTCAGTTATTTTTTTCATGGAGTCAATTTTTCTAATTTTAAAAATACCAAAACTCAATGATTTCTAAAGTCTATTTCCTAAAATAGGCTTTTCAAAAAGCATTCTGTATTTATGTCTCCTAGCTCTCATGCTTTGTAACATTATATCCTATATTGTCATGTTTGCATTTACTTGTTTGTAAATAAGACAAGTGTAACAAACCCATTCCTTTTTCAAAAACCTCTAGTTTTTCAAAGTGAATACTTCTTATAGCCAGAGTTCTAGCCACTTGTTTTCTTTCCAATGTGTATTCAATGAAAGATGCTTTTCTCTTTTCTTGGAAGACAGAGTATTTTTAGGTGTCAAAAGTTTCCCATCCCAGGGAAGAGCAAGTTCAGATCTGAATTAATGTCTCTGAGGGATTCACCAGAGACCAAACACAATGGCCTTTATTTGTGGACTGACATGGCAAGAAAAACCTTTGTGCTTTCACTTTTCTCCTTCTTGAGATCTGGTATTAATTGCATCCTTAAGTTCCCAAGCCCTGTCTATATTTGTCTCTAGATTATGTTTCAAGAATAAGACAAGCAAGATGTTGCTCGTGACATTTGATGAGTGGTGGTGAGTATTTTCTTGAGTCATTTTATTCCACAGTCATCTTGAAAGATAAAAGGAATACGGAAAATTGTTTGTTAGGCAAGAGCCCACTATAATAAAATTTTAGGGGAGTAATTTACATTTGTGTAGCTGAATGATAAATAGATTCATCTATTTACAGTGAAAATTTGTGTAGAAAAATAATGAGAATTAATGTTGGAAAGGTATAGGACCAACATATGGTAAGCTATGAGTGCCAATTTAAGGAGTTTGGACTTTATTTTTCTAGGGAAAAATATTTTTGTCTTTTCTGTGCTTGGAACTGTTAAGACGCAAGAAGAATTTCCTAAGTAGTAGGAGGTTGAAAAAGAAGCAACCGACTGCATGGGGAATAGTCAGAAAATAGTATCCAATAGTGCACTATTTGGATACATAGAGAGGATGTGACATTTGTTGAAGTTAGAATAATATAATCTATAAATTCATGAGAAATTACAATAACATACCATTTTTATAGAAAGTTAATAATTATGTTCTTCTTTTAAGTCTTTTCAAAAAATTTAAAGCTTATATTTCTCTTCTGACACCTATTTCATATATTAATAATTCTACTTGGGTGCAAATAATTGCTATAATAAGATAATACTCCTCACGGAGTAGAACTGTACCCAAATTATCTTTATGTCTTCTAAATTTAACAATATGTCTTATAAAAGGCTCTTAAAAAGTGATAGAAATGTATAATTTTATTAATGGAATTAGGAGTTTGTTAGTCATGATCCAATCTAACTCCTTCATAATAAGATAATGAAATTTAAGACTCTGAGGGTTTTAATACCTTGTTCAAGGTCACAAAAACAGTTACCAAGCTGAAATTTGATGTCAAATTTTCTAATTCCTAATAGAAATTTATTTCCATTATAGCATACTGGACTATTTAATAAGAGAATAATAGAGCAATCAACAAATGAAAT
>NW_012133859.1:4855886-4858898 GCF_000956105.1 Propithecus coquereli | reverse complement strand
CACAAGTCTGGGTCCTGAATTTATATTAAGCATTACCACAACCAGTTGCCAACCATACTGAAATTTACAAAAATCAACATTTTAAAGGACACAGCATATTTCTTGATATAAATATCATTTATATCTGTCTTATTGTTAGAAATCTGGATTATATTTTGTTTTTAACTATTATAGAGAACACTGTGATGAACCTCTCAGCATAGAAATCTTTGTTGTAGTTACTATTTTGGGGTCTGTTTTCTAAAACAGTAATTACCATCTAAAATTACTTATCAAAAGGAAGTAAAATTTCAGAGTGGATCTGTTGAGAAATTACTTTCAAGCAATGATAAATTTATACTCCATTAGCACTGAGAAAGCAGCTCTTGTCTCTTTTTGAAATATTGAGTAAAAATATCTATTTTTAATTATTTCAGAGTTTAAAAAAGAATCACATTATCCTTTTGATTTTCATTTTCTATTACCACTACATTTGTATATTTTCCCAAGTTTATTGTTTGGTAGTGTTTCTCATGCAAATTGTGTTTATGTCCTTTCTGTTTTCGGGAAGGGGGAGGAATCTTGCTTTTTTCTTTATCATTTCTATGAACTCTTGTAAACATAAACATTTGAAGTCATGATTATTGCATCTATTTACCCAGTTGTTATACTGCCTTAGTTTTAAGTATAAAATGATGACATGGCAATTCTACTTCTTTGTTTTTCATGTGATAGAATTTATTGTCCTTTACTATTGTCTTCTCTTACTCCAGTCTAGTAATCTATCACATGTAACATTTCCAATATGTTCCTACTTAAAGGTATAAATGGCCTCTTCTGATCATTACCTCAACGTTGTCCCAGAGTGGGGGGTTATGTAAATCCAAGCTTAGATACACCAAGCCAGCTTGCATTCTGATTTCCGCAGTTGGTATCTAAATGAGAGACTAAAATTCCTTGTCTAGTCACAAAATGTAAATAGAGGAATTAAATCCTAGGATTATTTTTTAAATTATGGATTTATGGACTCAGTATCAGTTATAGAATATTTTATAGTACAGATCTCTACCCCAAGTCTCCTTTATGAGTCACATGTGATTCATGCCGACCGAAGGACACATCTTAGGATGACCAGCAAAATCAATGTATCTCAAACAATCAATTTTTCATTATTTTATCTTAATACTGAGAGAAAACCAAACCAGTGTCCCTAAATATACATGCCCTCATCATTCAGCCATAAAAAAAGGAAATTCTGCCATTTGCCATGACATGAATTAATCTGGAGAACATTCTGCTAAATGAAATAAGCCAGACGTAAATAGAAAAATATTGCACCATCTCACTTATATGCAGGAATCTAAACAAAGAAAGGTCAAATATATAGAGATAGAGAATAAAACAATAAAACAGTGCTGGAAGGGAGGAAATGGATAAATGTAATTCAAAGGATACAAAGTAGCAGATATATAGATTTTAGCTGTTCTTGTCACTCACACATACACACATAAAAACTATGTGAGATGATAAATATGTTAATTTGCTTCACTGTGGTAATCATCTTACTATTTATATCCCATAACATCATGTGATAAACATCAAATATATACAATAACATTTATGTTAAAAAAGAAACATTCCCAGCCTTTTATGTCTTTTCCTTATTTGTTGAATATTTCTATACTGACGAGGCTTGTTTATTTAGATCTTCAACTGACTTAAGTCTTCATTGTGTTTGAGTCCATTTGTGCCAGGGCCTCTGAAGATCTACTCTTCACCTTTCTTTACCTTGAACTCTGCCCCAAGAGATGGCTAGTTAGACTCCATCCCAGGGGCCGTCTTGTGTCTAAGTTCTATTTGAGTTTGGCCAATGGGAGGCACCAGCAGCAAATCAGAGGGCAGATGAAGAGTGAAATTGGGGATCCTCTTGGTGAAGCTCCTCCTATGGTGGGCCACAATATGACAGGGGTTGTATCCCTTCACGGCCCCGTCAGGCAGCCCTCTTCTACAACTGCAGGACTCAAGGAGACAGGCCAACCAGTTCTGTTTCTGGCCCCTTCAGGTTTAGCAATGATAGTAATTTCCTGCCGCTACCAGCCCTGGCTGCTGCACCGTTTTTTGATGGTTCAATTAATCCTGCCCAAACCATTATATTAACAAATATCCCTTTATTAAACTCTCTTCAATAACTCTTTAGAGGAGCCACCTATCTTCTCCCTGGCTTCTGATACAATACAATGTATGCTTATACAATATCCATTTTTTTAAGGGTCTGGAATTTATTAATGTCAAGGATGAAAAAAAGTATCTATTAAGTAACCATAAAAAGGAGATAAATTTATCAGGGTTTTATATTCCTCAACTCTTCCTCCAGTCATTGTTTTAAAAAATTATTGATGTGACCTGACCTGAGATTCTAGGATTCTAGTCACATTTTTCATTCAGCTGGGTAATGACAGTTGTCATTATTTAGGTTAAACAAGATGTTTAACTATTAATAGTTTCTTTTTTTTTTTTTTTTGAGACAGGGTCTCACTCTGTTGCCTGGGCTAGAGTGCAGTGGCATCATCATAGCTCACTGCAGCTTCTTGGGCTGAGCTCAAGCGATCCTCCTGTCTCAGCCTCCCAAGTAGCTGGGACTACAGGCATGTGCCACCACACCAGGGTGAACTAGTTTCAGTATTTATTGTGACTCCCTTATAGCACTACTTTCTCATTCTTGAGTTTCTACTTTCATTTGCACACTTGATTGACTTTGATAATTTTCTTGAGGAGTGTGAAGTATGAATGGTATGTGGTATAAATTTTTACAAAGCTGAGAAAAAAAGCTATTTGCTTTCATATATGATTTACAGAGCTTTCCATAAAATTCTTGCTTCAAGAATTTTTTTCTCAAATATTTATAGACCATTGTGCCATAGTTCTTACTTGTTAGCATTGTGACAGAAAAATATGAAGTCATTTTGATTTGTTTTCATAGGAAGTGTTCTTCTATATAAATGATTATAAATATTTTTGGAAATACGATATGCA
>NW_012133859.1:4843033-4844498 GCF_000956105.1 Propithecus coquereli | reverse complement strand
TAGTGTGCCTACTATATAGGACAAGGGATATATGTAGCTCACATAAAATCGGACATAAAATCGTTTAAATAATAATATCCTTGAGCTTTTGCAGCTCAAGAAATTATTACGAAGTGCTATCGTCCCAACGTTTCTACTCAGGAAAAGCTCTGGTCTCAGCTTTTACGGGAATTATTGTCTACCAAAGAATTAGCACAATAAAACAGTCCTACTCAATAGCTTGGCAGATATCTAAAATGTGTATAAGGAAGAGACTCCCAAGCCACGCCAACAAATAAGAGAGATACAAGCTATTTCCATGTTTTGGGTCTTTAGGAGTGGGCTATTGAGAAACACTTTGGAGAGTTGCCTTGAGAATTCTTTTTTGAAGACTCAATGTTTATAGTAGACATTGAACAACTGCAAACAAGACCTGAAAATTTCTAAAAGGGCCTTAATAAGAGTAGCTGTAGACTCTTCTCAAGCATGTTAGATGTTGATGAAAAACTTTAATCTAGACTGGGAGCCAGAGCTGGTTGCCATTGTGGTTTGTGCACTCCGTGATTTGATAAGCAAATGAAATGTGGTTCTAATTAAAGGTAGGTCAAAAAGCAAAAACCAGTTTCTAAGCAGTGGGGACAAAAAAAAAATCACTGAGCTCTTATCTTACAAGGATTGAGAGGAGAAAGAGATTGAAGTTGTCCCCTGAGTTGTTTAAACAAAAGCAGGCAATGTGTGACCAGTCATCTAGCAAGGCATTGCTCCAATAGGGATTTAGAGTTGCCTACTGAGTTCAGGCATTAAGGCACACAATAGCTACAAGGGATAACAATGGAGCAGGACAAAAAAGATTAGCATAACTTGAACTACCAAAAAATAGTAATTAAAGAGAAAAAGAAATCAGATCATACCAAAAATGATTTTGTTGTCTTCAATTTCTTTGCTGATGAACCCTTAAAACTGATTTGTGGAGAAAATAGAACATCATGGATGGTACCACTAACTGAATTAAAATAAGTGCCCAGAGACTAGAAAAGGCAAGCTAGAAAAGCAATATCTCTGAGGAAGAACAGCAGCATTAGCATCACTGGGAACTTGTTAGAAATGCAAATCTTGACCCAACTTCATACCTGCTAAATCAGAAACTGGGAATTGGGCCCAGTAATCCACATTTGAATAAGGCATCCAGGTTTTTTTGTCCATGCTAAAGTTTAAGGACACCTGCTCTATAGAATGCTGCCTTACTTTTTCTTTGTTTGTATTAAATGAAACTGCACAAATGATTTCCTTTTGGTGCTCTATCTAAAGGCTCTTCATTCCCATTAAAATGCCCTGCTTACCTAATAAAATAAAAATTATTCAGCCAGAAATAAAATGGAAATAATATGATTTCCGAAATTTCCCAGAAATATTTTCAATGTCTTCAATGAACCTAAGGACTCCCATTATGGGATCATTGGCACTTTGGCCTTATTTGGATGACTTG
>NW_012133859.1:4826881-4830818 GCF_000956105.1 Propithecus coquereli | reverse complement strand
AGAATGGCAACATCTTATCCCTTTAAGGGGCTGGTGGGTCCACTGGGGTATAATATAATATTGTGCATTCTTATTTGCTCATTACATATATTTTGTAATAAATATTAAAAATGTAGAATTAGCCAAGAAAAACTTTCATGATTTACATCCATAACACACACCCAGGAAGAATCAATTGTTTCTGATAACTGTGTCACCTTGAAGCTGGGCTTTTCCATTTACCTGTTGAATTATTTCTTCAAACCGAATGGAGAATTTGGATGTGTAAACCAGTCAAAGCAAGGTCAGCTTTGATTGAACCATTGGAAAAAGATGGGAGTGAATGCCCAGATTTCCATCCTTTCGCCCCCTTCCACAAACCACACCTGAGTGTGATCTTCATCATCCCCAGTGGGCAACAATTGCTCCGTCACTTCACACAGCACCTGCTGTATGCCTGCATTACAACACCCAGCTTGCATGAGAACTGGTCTCCACACGTTTCTCTGCCCTGCTGGATTATGAAGGCTTTTCTCTTTCTCTTTCCACCTCTAGCACCTTGCACATTTTTTGGCTCATACTTGGTGTTTGTTAATGTTTCCTAAATGTATTACTGTATTACTTGTTGGTGGAATTAGGACTCAAGACACCTAAAACACCTTGACAGTTCAACAGGAAATGACTTTTATTAATTTAACATTCTTAGCTCATTTTAGCCATGGTTGCTCAGGGCAGGGTAAAGGGAATGCAGGAACTCCTATGATTCAAAGGGAGGACTTGCAGTACGTTTTGCCTTTTAGAAGGGTCATTCAATTGAACATATGTCCAAAAACCCTCCATTTTGGAACACATTATAGCCTATATTTAGCATCCTTATTTCTCACCTGGTATCACCCTCTTCTCCGTTCAGCTCCTCCATAGTTTAATGACAACTACTTCATCATCCTCTCCCTTTCCAACCTTCAATTCTATTTACTTCAAACATCTGCTTCTATTTAAATACCATTTAAAAAGTGGAGAAATGAGGGAGGTGGCATATTCAGATAAGGGTCACTTAATTAAATTAAATGACTTGAAGAACATACTTCTACCAAGTTGATCATTTAAGTATCCTAGACCCAAGACCGTATCCTGAGGAAACACCATAATGTATTAATAGGAGTGAGATTTTAAAAATTATCAAGGGCAGCACAGATATTCTAAAATTCACAAAGTACATTTTCACATGAATCAATAAAAAGAAAGTGTATTTTTAGTCTGCCAATGTAAAATTCTAACAGAAATCAGTAAAGACAAAGGCTAAGAAAAGGTATTTCTTACTGCAAAATGCTGACTTTGTTGCACCTTCATCCATATTCCCACTGCAACTTGTTCGCCCTTTTATCACTGCATACACAATGTTATATTTTAAAATGTAAGGTTTTCTCCTGAGCTCCTGTCTCACCAGCCAGTCCACATTTCCATTAGTCTTCCAGTCTTATGACTCAGTTTCAGATCATGGAATAAGAACAGAAGAGATGCGTGCAACTTCCAGATCACATTTCCTTTGTCCATGGGCATCATGCTAGAACACTATCAGCATCCATCCATGTGGCCAAGGCTAAGGCCATATCCTAGAGGATGCTCAGTCCTTTATTGAATCACCCACCTGCACTGGGCTGTTCACTGAACCCCTGGAGTTGGAACAGCATGGCCTGGGCCACCAACAAAATAAATTCTATTATAAAATACTTTGGTCTTCTTTATGAGCCTTTCCAATGGTTATTACAAGTCAGGACACAACAAATACCAGAAATATTTGGAAGCTAAAATTGTTGAAACAATTTCAAAGGTGACCAGCATAGATTATTATGGAGTCAAGCTCTGTGTAGAAATTTTACGCAAAGCATGTCATGGAATACTCAAGAGTATCAAGTTCACACTTCCATCCCCATTTTATGGGAGATAAAAACAGATTCTGAGAACTTAAGCATCCTCAATGTCAAAGAAAATAAAAAATAGTGAAGACCTGATCCAGGGAAAGAAACTATGACTTTAAGATTACAAAAAGGCTGTACTTTTTCACTCTACTACACTGTCACCTTCTCCGAATATTAGACGTTTACAGATAATTATCCTTGTCCACAGTTACCTTTTTCCCAGCCACCCTTATTAGGTGGCCTCATGGGGGAATCCCTTAATTTTCAAAATTGGAATCAGCCACTGTTATCCTCTGAGGGGAAAACTCAATCATAATACTGACAAATTACTCTGAGTTACATTTGATTTAGCAACATGGAAAGATGTAAGGAGGTCCGTGGTCTTTTTCTGAATCTGGAAATCAATCTATTCCTTAGATGGGTACCCAAGTAACATTTTGATCCTTTGGGTGAAAAAAGCGCTTACACTTCTAATCCAATAACATTCCTTTTTTGTTGTCTAGGCTCCCTCTAATAGTCCTTTATTGTTTCCTTGATCCATTCCGAAGGTAAGAAAATTCTGACAAACAAAAAGCCCATCCTTATCTTTGGTCTGCTGCATGAAGAATGTACGTTCTTTTTTTCTGTCCTCCTTACCCGCATCCAAATTCTGTCTCTGGACTTCAAATTGTCCTGTCATAATCTAGAAGTCACCCCTGTTCTTGTCCACAATGTGTTTTCAGGACGCCAACTGTCCAACTACTGAAAAGTTAAATCACCACCCCTAGTAGATATGTCAACTAGTTCTATGGCTGGTTCTCACTGTAAATGAAGCATCTTTCACATCAAAATATAAACCCAGTGACTTTAATATCTGCCTTCATTCTGGGTCTTTTATTAGAGAGGCACTAAAGAATACAGATTCTGCAGCCAGAAGATCTATGTTCAACTGGATCTACCAGTTACTGCCTGTGTGACCTTCAGCAAATTACTTTTCTGTGCCTTGGCTTCCTCACCTGTACAATGGGGTAGGATGATCATATCTATTGCATAGTATTTAATAAGAATTAAATTAATTCACGTATAATACTTAGAAAAGTGTCCAGCACATACTCAGCACTAGTCATTGCGATTGCATTAACCTCCTTTAATAACCTGAAGCAGACTCCAGGCTTATCCTAGCCCAGAAACATACTCCTGCTGAAACTGGCATCCTCAGCTAGTTTCACTGTTTCTGTCACCTCCTCATGCTGCCAGGTCTCCTCATTCTTCAATTTTTCTGTGATTCATCCTTAATTTTTACATCCAGAAAAAAATAATCACTTACAATTTCAAATGATCAAGAATACACAGAAGAAATGGGAACTATAATTTCCACCTCAGCAAGAGTAGGGTCACTGTCTAAAATCCATCTTATAACAGATCTTATGTAATCGATTTTGCTTGCCTTGCCTGGGTTCTCACTTTCTATCTAAACCAATACTGCTAGAGAAGGAGAGGGAAAGCAGACAATTAGTAGATAAGCATTCATCTCACCTTGTCACCTCCTTCTAATCCCAAGAGGGTCACATTGCAACAAGGATCCAGCTGTCTTTATGATTTAATGGTAAAAGGTTGCACCTGGTCTACAACGGCCATTGCAAGTGAGCTTCACATTAATTTCAAATGTAGTTTACTTTCAAATATTTGTTCTATTGTTATCCTGTTGGTGTTCTTGGACATGCATACAATATGTCATGCTACCACATTCTGAGTGGCTCAGAGACAATTTTTTTAATCTATGCATTCACAGAATCTTAAATACACAGAAGCTAATTTAATCTTTTATGACCCATAATTATCAAAAAGACAGTAATACTAAGCACATTTATTACACACTAAAAGCAGAGTGTAAACACGATGAATTTATAGTAATTGACATCTTAGTGAAATCAAAACTGTCAAGTACGTGAAATCATGTTTTAACATGTAATATATAATTAGTATGATTGTTTTTCCTTAAAAAAGAGATACTCTTATAGCTCAGAATCATAACATGATGCTATTTTTTAAATTCTATA
>NW_012133859.1:4825487-4826831 GCF_000956105.1 Propithecus coquereli | reverse complement strand
AAATGTGTTAATATTCCATTGTATTAATACTATGAGAGCATATTAGTATAGGAATTTCCCATAACAATGAAATATCAGAGAGAATTCTTAGTTACAAGATTAATGATTTGATAATTAATTCTTCTGTGACAGCTGGCAGTGATGTTAAGAGGGTTAACAACTATGAGACTCATTTAACAATATCTGGTAAAGTTAAAGATATGTGCACCCCACAACCCCATAAATGCAGCTCTGGGTACAAATTCCAGAGACACTCTCATGCAAGTGCACTGAGAAGTATATAGCAACATTTTTATAGCTGTTGTATTGGTTTGCTATTGCTATGTAACAAATTACCAAAACTTAGTAGTTTAAATGAACACCAGTTGATTATCTTGCGGTTGCCAAAGGTCTGGGTACAGGTTGAATGGATCCCTTGCTCAGAGTCTCAAAAGGCTGATATATAAGTGTGGGCCAGGGGTGAAATCTCTTCTGAGGCTAGGGATCCTTTAGGTTGTTGGCAGAATCCAGTTCCTTGTAACTATAGGCCTGAAGGCTTCAGCAGCTATAGGTTGCCATAGGTAGTTCATGACACAGAAATGTGCTTATTTGAGGCCAGCAAGAGCGTTTATTTCGTGTGATGGATCTCTTCCTTTAGAAAGGATCTAGCCCTATTTAAGGGCTCAACTGATTAGGTGAGGCCCCCTATCATAATCTCCCTTTGGAATGACTCAAAATCAATTGATTTTCAACTTTACGTACATTTCAAAATCCCTTTATTTGTGTTTTGTAATGTGACCCACTCACGGGGATAAAACTATCACATCAATAGCCCCGTGTTCAGTCACAGACAGGGAATCATACAGAAGATGGACAGCAGGGGTTGAGAGTATTGAGGGTGGTCTCAGATTTCTGCCTCCCACACTACTTCATTAAAAATAGAAAAAACATGAGATCAATATGAGAATTAATAATAAATTATGGCAGATTCAAATAGAGGAATGCTATTCAACACTGAACATGAATGAAATGGAGCTATGTTT
Organism: Propithecus coquereli; assembly: GCF_000956105.1. Taxonomy (NCBI): domain Eukaryota; kingdom Metazoa; phylum Chordata; class Mammalia; order Primates; family Indriidae; genus Propithecus; species Propithecus coquereli. Next base: position 4,825,809 of record NW_012133859.1, on the reverse strand, counting down.
GTCAACATGGATAAATCACTGAAATAAACTAGTTGAAGTAGCGAGATGCAAAAAGGAAAAAAAAGCAGTGCGGTACCTACCAATCATATAAAGTTTAAATTCAGTAAAACCATGCAATATATTATTGGTAATACACGCAGAGGAATGATAATCTCTAAATTCAGTTTAACCATCACCTCTGAGAAGACAGATGGGGATAAGATCAAAAAGGGTACACAGAGGCCTCCAACTAGAATGGCAACATCTTATCCCTTTAAGGGGCTGGTGGGTCCACTGGGGTATAATATAATATTGTGCATTCTTATTTGCTCATTACATATAT